>NC_139448.1:21205931-21608402 GCF_963924565.1 Ascidiella aspersa | reverse complement strand
GTCTATAGCCGAAACGGCGTCAAAATTCGTTAAGAAATGACAAAGTTACCGTTTCGACCAAAATCGCATTTTAGCGAAAAAACTCGATTTTCCGTTATGCGTCAAATCTTTATTTGAGCGAAATCGACGATTTCCTACGGTAGAAGTGCTCAGATGTTGCACGTGAGTCTATAGCCGAAACGGCATCAAAATTCGTTAAGAAATGACAAAGTTACCGTTTTGGCCAAAATCGCATTTTAGCGAAAAAACTCAATATTCGGTTAAGCGTCAAATCTTTATTTGAGCGAAATCGACGATTTCCTTCGGTAGAAGTGCTCAGATGTTGCACGTGAGTCTATAGCCGAAACGGCATCAAAATTCGTTAAGAAATGACAAAGTTACCGTTTTGGCCAAAATCGCATTTTAGCGAAAAAACTTGATTTTCGGTGCGTCAAATCTTTATTTGAGCGAAATCGACGATTTCCTACGGTAGAAGTGCTCAGATGTTGCACGTGAGTCTATAACCGAAACGGCATCAAAATTCGTTTAAGAAATGACAAAGTTACCGTTTCGACCAAAATCGCATTTTAGCGAAAAACTCGATTTTCCGTTATGCGTCAAATCTTTATTTGAGCGAAATCGACGATTTCCTACGGTAGAAGTGCTCAGATGTTGCACGTGAGTCTATAGCCGAAACGGCATCAAAATTCGTTAAGAAATGACAAAGTTACCGTTTTGGCCAAAATCGCATTTTAGCGAAAAAACTCGATTTTCGGTTTAGCGTCAAACCTTCATTTGAGCGAAATCGACGATTTCCTACGGTAGAAATGGTCAGATGTTGCACGTGAGTCTATAGCCGAAACGGCATCAAAATTCGTTAAGAAATGACAAAGTTACCGTTTTGGCCAAAATCGCATTTTAGCGAAAAAACTCGATTTTCTGTTATGCGTCAAATCTTTATTTGAGCGAAATCGACGATTTCCTACGGTAGAAGTGCTCAGATGTTGCAATTGAGTCTATAGCCGAAACGGCATCAAAATTCGTTAAGAAATGACAAAGTTACCGTTTTGACAAAATCGCATTTTAGCGAAAAAACTCGATTTTCGGTTAAGCGTCAAATCTTTATTTGAGCGAAATCGACGATTTCCTACGGTAGAAGTGCTCAGATGTTGCACGTGAGTCTATAGACGAAACGGCATCAAAATTCGTTAAGAAATGACAAAGTTACCGATTTGGCCAAAATCGCATTTTAGCGAAAAAACTCGATTTTCGGTGCGTCAAATCTTTATTTGAGCGAAATCGACGATTTCCTACGGTAGAAGTGCTCAGATGTTGCACGTGAGTCTATAGCCGAAATGGCATAAATATTCGTTAGGAAATGACAAAGTTACCGTTTTGGCCAAAATCGCATTTTAGCGAAAAAACTCGATTTTCGGTTAAGCGTCAAATCTTTAAGTGAGCGAAATCGACGATTTCCTACGGTAGAAGTGCTCAGATGTTGCACGTGAGTCTTTAGCGGAAACGGCATAAAAATTCCGTAAGAAATGACAAAGTTACCGTTTTGGCCAATATCGCATTTTAGCGAAAAACTCGATTTTCCGTTAAGCGTCAAATCTTTATTTGAGCGAAATCGACGATTTCCTACGGTAGAAGTGCTCAGATGTTGCACGTGAGTCTATAGCCGAAACGGCATCAAAATTCGTTAAGAAATGACAAAGTTACCGTTTTGGCCAAAATCGCATTTTAGCGAAAAAACTCAATTTTCGGTTAAGCGTCAAATCTTTATTTGAGCGAAATCGACGATTTCCTACGGTAGAAGTGCTCAGATGTTGCACGTGAGTCTATAGCCGAAACGGCATCAAAATTCGTTAAGAAATGACAAAGTTACCGTTTTGGCCAAAATCGCATTTTAGCGAAAAAACTCAATTTTCGGTTAAGCGTCAAATCTTTATTTGAGCGAAATCGACGATTTCCTACGGTAGAAGTGCTCAGATGTTGCACGTGAGTCTATAGCCGAAACGGCATCAAAATTCGTTAAGAAATGACAAAGTTACCGTTTTGGCCAAAATCGCATTTTAGCGAAAAAACTTGATTTTCGGTGCGTCAAATCTTTATTTGAGCGAAATCGACGATTTCCTACGGTAGAAGTGCTCAGATGTTGCACGTGAGTCTATAGCCGAAACGGCATCAAAATTCGTTAAGAAATGACAAAGTTACCGTTTTGACCAAAATCGCATTTTAGCGAAAAAACTCAATTTTCGGTTAAACGTCAAATCTTTATTTGAGCGAAATCGACGATTTCCTACGGTAGAAGTGCTCAGATGTTGCACGTGAGTCTATAGCCGAAACGGCATCAAAATTCGTTAAGAAATGACAAAGTTACCGTTTTGGCCAAAATCGCATTTTAGCGAAAAAACTTGATTTTCGGTGCGTCAAATCTTTATTTGAGCGAAATCGACGATTTCCTACGGTAGAAGTGCTCAGATGTTGCACGTGAGTCTATAGCCGAAACGGCATCAAAATTCGTTCAGAAATGACAAAGTTACCGTTTTGGCCAAAATCGCATTTTAGCGAAAAAACTCAATTTTCGGTTAAGCGTCAAATCTTTATTTGAGCGAAATCGACGATTTCCTACGGTAGAAGTGCTCAGATGTTGCACGTGAGTCTATAGCCGAAACGGCATCAAAATTCGTTAAGAAATGTCAAAGTTACCGTTTTGGCCAAAATGACATTTTAGCGAAAAACTCAATTTTCGGTTAAGCGTCAAATCTTTATTTGAGCGAAATCGACGATTTCCTACGGTAGAAGTGCTCAGATGTTGCACGTGAGTCTATAGCCGAAACGGCATCAAAATTCGTTAAGAAATGACAAAGTTACCGTTTTGGCCAAAATCGCATTTTAGCGAAAAAACTTGATTTTCGGTGCGTCAAATCTTTATTTGAGCGAAATCGACGATTTCCTACGGTAGAAGTGCTCAGATGTTGCACGTGAGTCTATAGCCGAAACGGCATCAAAATTCGTTAAGAAATGACAAAGTTACCGTTTTGGCCAAAATCGCATTTTAGCGAAAAAACTCAATTTTCGGTTAAGCGTCAAATCTTTATTTGAGCGAAATCGACGATTTCCTACGGTAGAAGTGCTCAGATGTTGCACGTGAGTCTATAGCCGAAACGGCATCAAAATTCGTTAAGAAATGACAAAGTTACCGTTTTGGCCAAAATCGCATTTTAGCGAAAAAACTTGATTTTCGGTGCGTCAAATCTTTATTTGAGCGAAATCGACGATTTCCTACGGTAGAAGTGCTCAGATGTTGCACGTGAGTCTATAGCCGAAACGGCATCAAAATTCGTTAAGAAATGACAAAGTTACCGTTTTGGCCAAAATCGCATTTTAGCGAAAAAACTTGATTTTCGGTTAAGCGTCAAATCTTTATTTGAGCGAAATCGACGATTTCCTACGGTAGAAGTGCTCAGATGTTGCACGTGAGTCTATAGCCGAAACGGCATCAAAATTCGTTAAGAAATGACAAAGTTACCGTTTTGGCCAAAATCGCATTTTAGCGAAAAAACTCAATTTTCGGTTAAGCGTCAAATCTTTATTTGAGCGAAATCGACGATTTCCTACGGTAGAAGTGCTCAGATGTTGCACGTGAGTCTATAGCCGAAACGGCATCAAAATTCGTTAAGAAATGACAAAGTTACCGTTTTGGCCAAAATCGCATTTTAGCGAAAAAACTCAATTTTCGGTTAAGCGTCAAATCTTTATTTGAGCGAAATCGACGATTTCCTACGGTAGAAGTGCTCAGATGTTGCAATTGAGTCTATAGCCGAAACGGCATCAAAATTCGTTAAGAAATGACAAAGTTACCGTTTCGACCAAAATCGCATTTTAGCGAAAAAACTCGATTTTCCGTTATGCGTCAAATCTTTATTTGAGCGAAATCGACGATTTCCTACGGTAGAAGTGCTCAGATGTTGCAATTGAGTCTATAGCCGAAACGGCATCAAAATTCGTTAAGAAATGACAAAGTTACCGTTTTGGCCAAAATCGCATTTTAGCGAAAAAACTCGATTTTCGGTGCGTCAAATCTTTATTTGAGCGAAATCGACGATTTCCTACGGTAGAAGTGCTCAGATGTTGCACGTGAGTCTATAGCCGAAACGGCATCAAAATTCGTTAAGAAATGACAAAGTTACCGTTTTGGCCAAAATCGCATTTTAGCGAAAAAACTCAATTTTCGGTTAAGCGTCAAATCTTTATTTGAGCGAAATCGACGATTTCCTACGGTAGAAATGGTCAGATGTTGCACGTGAGTCTATAGCCGAAACGGCATCAAAATTCGTTAAGAAATGACAAAGTTACTGTTTCGACCAAAATCGCATTTTAGCGAAAAAACTCGATTTTCCGTTATGCGTCAAATCTTTATTTGAGCGAAATCGACGATTTCCTACGGTAGAAGTGCTCAGATGTTGCAATTGAGTCTATAGCCGAAACGGCGTCAAAATTCGTTAAGAAATGACAAAGTTACCGTTTCGACCAAAATCGCATTTTAGCGAAAAAACTCGATTTTCCGTTATGCGTCAAATCTTTATTTGAGCGAAATCGACGATTTCCTACGGTAGAAGTGCTCAGATGTTGCAATTGAGTCTATAGCCGAAACGGCGTCAAAATTCGTTAAGAAATGACAAAGTTACCGTTTCGACCAAAATCGCATTTTAGCGAAAAAACTCGATTTTCCGTTATGCGTCAAATCTTTATTTGAGCGAAATCGACGATTTCCTACGGTAGAAGTGCTCAGATGTTGCACGTGAGTCTATAGCCGAAACGGCATCAAAATTCGTTAAGAAATGACAAAGTTACCGTTTTGGCCAAAATCGCATTTTAGCGAAAAAACTCAATATTCGGTTAAGCGTCAAATCTTTATTTGAGCGAAATCGACGATTTCCTTCGGTAGAAGTGCTCAGATGTTGCACGTGAGTCTATAGCCGAAACGGCATCAAAATTCGTTAAGAAATGACAAAGTTACCGTTTTGGCCAAAATCGCATTTTAGCGAAAAAACTTGATTTTCGGTGCGTCAAATCTTTATTTGAACGAAATCGACGATTTCCTACGGTAGAAGTGCTCAGATGTTGCACGTGAGTCTATAACCGAAACGGCATCAAAATTCGTTTAAGAAATGACAAAGTTACCGTTTCGACCAAAATCGCATTTTAGCGAAAAACTCGATTTTCCGTTATGCGTCAAATCTTTATTTGAGCGAAATCGACGATTTCCTACGGTAGAAGTGCTCAGATGTTGCACGTGAGTCTATAGCCGAAACGGCATCAAAATTCGTTAAGAAATGACAAAGTTACCGTTTTGGCCAAAATCGCATTTTAGCGAAAAAACTCGATTTTCGGTTAAGCGTCAAACCTTCATTTGAGCGAAATCGACGATTTCCTACGGTAGAAATTCTCAGATGTTGCACGTGAGTCTATAGCCGAAACGGCATCAAAATTCGTTAAGAAATGACAAAGTTACCGTTTTGGCCAAAATCGCATTTTAGCGAAAAAACTCGATTTTCTGTTATGCGTCAAATCTTTATTTGAGCGAAATCGACGATTTCCTACGGTAGAAGTGCTCAGATGTTGCAATTGAGTCTATAGCCGAAACGGCATCAAAATTCGTTAAGAAATGACAAAGTTACCGTTTTGACAAAATCGCATTTTAGCGAAAAAACTCGATTTTCGGTTAAGCGTCAAATCTTTATTTGAGCGAAATCGACGATTTCCTACGGTAGAAGTGCTCAGATGTTGCACGTGAGTCTATAGACGAAACGGCATCAAAATTCGTTAAGAAATGACAAAGTTACCGATTTGGCCAAAATCGCATTTTAGCGAAAAAACTCGATTTTCGGTGCGTCAAATCTTTATTTGAGCGAAATCGACTATTTCCTACGGTAGAAGTGCTCAGATGTTGCACGTGAGTCTATAGCCGAAATGGCATAAATATTCGTTAGGAAATGACAAAGTTACCGTTTTGGCCAAAATCGCATTTTAGCGAAAAAACTCGATTTTCGGTTAAGCGTCAAATCTTTAAGTGAGCGAAATCGACGATTTCCTACGGTAGAAGTGCTCAGATGTTGCACGTGAGTCTTTAGCGGAAACGGCATAAAAATTCCGTAAGAAATGACAAAGTTACCGTTTTGGCCAATATCGCATTTTAGCGAAAAAACTCGATTTTCCGTTAAGCGTCAAATCTTTATTTGAGCGAAATCGACGATTTCCTACGGTAGAAGAGCTCAGATGTTGCACGTGAGTCTCTAGCAGGAACGGCATCAAAATTCGTTAAGAAATGACAAAGTTACCGTTTTGGCCAAAATCGCATTTTAGCGAAAAAACACGATCCTCGGTTAAGCGTCAAATCTTTATTTGAGCGAAATCGACGATTTCCTACGGTAGAAGTGCTCAGATGTTGCAATTGAGTCTATAGCCGAAACGGCATCAAAATTCGTTAAGAAATGACAAAGTTACCGTTTCGACCAAAATCGCATTTTAGCGAAAAAACTCGATTTTCCGTTATGCGTCAAATCTTTATTTGAGCGAAATCGACGATTTCCTACGGTAGAAGTGCTCAGATGTTGCACGTGAGTCTATAGCCGAAACGGCATCAAAATTCGTTAAGAAATGACAAAGTTACCGTTTTGGCCAAAATCGCATTTTAGCGAAAAAACTCGATTTTCGGTGCGTCAAATCTTTATATGAGCGAAATCGACGATTTCCTACGGTAGAAGTGCTCAGATGTTGCAATTGAGTCTATAGCCGAAACGGCATCAAAATTCGTTAAGAAATGACAAAGTTACCGTTTTGGCCAAAATCGCATTTTAGCGAAAAAACTCGATTTTCGGTGCGTCAAATCTTTATTTGAGCGAAATCGACGATTTCCTACCTTAGAAGTGCTCAGATGTTGCACGTGAGTCTATAGCCGAAACGGCATCAAAATTCGTTAAGAAATGACAAAGTTACCGTTTTGGCCAAAATCGCATTTTAGCGAAAAAACTCAATTTTCGGTTAAGCGTCAAATCTTTGTTTGAGCGAAATCGACGATTTCCTACGGTAGAAGTGGTCAGATGTTGCACGTGAGTCTATAGCCGAAACGGCATCAAAATTCGTTAAGAAATGACAAAGTTACTGTTTCGACCAAAATCGCATTTTAGCGAAAAAACTCGATTTTCCGTTATGCGTCAAATCTTTATTTGAGCGAAATCGACGATTTCCTACGGTAGAAGTGGTCAGATGTTGCAATTGAGTCTATAGCCGAAACGGCATCAAAATTCGTTAAGAAATGATAAAGTTACCGTTTCGACCAAAATCGCATTTTAGCGAAAAAACTCGATTTTCCGTTATGCGTCAAATCTTTATTTGAGCGAAATCGACAATTTCCTACGGTAGAAGTGCTCAGATGTTGCACGTGAGTCTATAGCCGAAACGGCATCAAAATTCGTTAAGAAATGACAAAGTTACCGTTTTGGCCAAAATCGCATTTTAGCGAAATAACTCGATTTTCGGTGCGTCAAATCTTTATTTGAGCGAAATCGACGATTTCCTGCGGTATAAGTGCTTAGATGTTGCACGTGAGTCTATAGCCGAAACGGCATCAAAATTCGTTAAGAAATGACAAAGTTACCGTTTTGGCCAAAATCGCATTTTAGCGAAAAAACTCGATTTTCGGTTTAGCGTCAAATCTTTATTTGAGCGAAATCGACGATTTCCTACGGTAGAAGTGCTCAGATGTTGCACGTGAGTCTATAGCCGAAACGGCATCAAAATTCGTTAAGAAATGACAAAGTTACCGTTTTGGCCAAAATCGCATTTTAGCGAAAAAACTCGATTTTCGGTTCGTCAAATCTTTATTTGAGCGAAATCGACGATTTCCTACGGTAGAACTGCTCAGATGTTGCACGTGAGTCTATAGCCGAAACGGCATCAAAATTCGTTATGAAATGACAAAGTTACCGTTTTGGCCAAAATCGCATTTTAGTGAAAAAACTCGATTTTCGGTTAAGCGTCAAATCATTATTTGAACGAAATCGACGATTTCCTACCGTAGAAGTGCTCAGATGTTGCACGTGAGTCTATAACCGAAACGGCATCAAAATTCGTTTAAGAAATGACAAAGTTACCGTTTTGGCCAAAATCGCATTTTAGCGAAAAAACTCGATTTTCGGTTAAGCGTCAAATCTTTATTTGAGCGAAATTGACAATTTCCTACGGTAGAAGTGCTCAGATGTTGCACGTGAGTCTATAGCCGAAATGGCATAAATATTCGTTAGGAAATGACAAAGTTACCGTTTTGGCCCAAATCGCATTTTAGCGAAAAAACTCGATTTTCGGTTAAGCGTCAAATCGTTAAGTGAGCGAAATCGACGATTTCCTACGGTAGAAGTGCTCAGATGTTGCACGTGAGTCTTTAGCGGAAACGGCATAAAAATTCCTTAAGAAATGACAAAGTTACCGTTTTGGCCAATATCGCATTTTAGCGAAAAAACTCGATTTTCCGTTAAGCGTCAAATCTTTATTTGAGCGAAATCGACGATTTCCTACGGTAGAAGAGCTCAGATGTTGCACGTGAGTCTCTAGCAGGAACGGCATCAAAATTCGTTAAGAAATGACAAAGTTCCCGTTTTGGCCAAAATCGCATTTTAGCTAAAAAACATGATTCTCGGTTTAGCGTCAAATCTTTATTTGAGCGAAATCGACGATTTCCTACGGTAGAAGTGCTCAGATGTTGCAATTGAGTCTATAGCCGAAACGGCATCAAAATTCGTTAAGAAATGACAAAGTTACCGTTTTGGCCAAAATCGCATTTTAGCGAAAAAACTCGATTTTCCGTTAAGCGTCAAATCTTTATTTGAGCGAAATCGACGATTTCCTACGGTAGAAGAGCTCAGATGTTGCACGTGAGTCTCTAGCAGGAACGGCATCAAAATTCGTTAAGAAATGACAAAGTTCCCGTTTTGGCCAAAATCGCATTTTAGCTAAAAAACATGATTCTCGGTTTAGCGTCAAATCTTTATTTGAGCGAAATCGACGATTTCCTACGGTAGAAGTGCTCAGATGTTGCAATTGAGTCTATAGCCGAAACGGCATCAAAATTCGTTAAGAAATGACAAAGTTACCGTTTTGGCCAAAATCGCATTTTAGCGAAAAAACTCGATTTTCGGTGCGTCAAATCTTTATTTGAGCGAAATCGACGATTTCCTACGGTAGAAGTGCTCAGATGTTGCACGTGAGTCTATAGCCGAAACGGCATCAAAATTCGTTAAGAAATGACAAAGTTACCGTTTTGGCCAAAATCGCATTTTAGCGAAAAAACTCAATTTTCGGTTAAGCGTCAAATCTTTATTTGAGCGAAATCGACGATTTCCTACGGTAGAAATGGTCAGATGTTGCACGTGAGTCTATAGCCGAAACGGCATCAAAATTCGTTAAGAAATGACAAAGTTACTGTTTCGACCAAAATCGCATTTTAGCGAAAAAACTCGATTTTCCGTTATGCGTCAAATCTTTATTTGAGCGAAATCGACGATTTCCTACGGTAGAAGTGCTCAGATGTTGCAATTGAGTCTATAGCCGAAACGGCGTCAAAATTCGTTAAGAAATGACAAAGTTACCGTTTCGACCAAAATCGCATTTTAGCGAAAAAACTCGATTTTCCGTTATGCGTCAAATCTTTATTTGAGCGAAATCGACGATTTCCTACGGTAGAAGTGCTCAGATGTTGCACGTGAGTCTATAGCCGAAACGGCATCAAAATTCGTTAAGAAATGACAAAGTTACCGTTTTGGCCAAAATCGCATTTTAGCGAAAAAACTCAATTTCGGTTAAGCGTCAAATCTTTATTTGAGCGAAATCGACGATTTCCTACGGTAGAAGTGCTCAGATGTTGCAATTGAGTCTATAGCCGAAACGGCATCAAAATTCGTTAAGAAATGACAAAGTTACCGTTTTGGCCAAAATCGCATTTTAGCGAAAAAACTCGATTTTCGGTGCGTCAAATCTTTATTTGAGCGAAATCGACGATTTCCTACGGTAGAAGTGCTCAGATGTTGCACGTGAGTCTATAGCCGAAACGGCATCAAAATTCGTTAAGAAATGACAAAGTTACCGTTTCGACCAAAATCGCATTTTAGCGAAAAAACTCAATTTTCGGTTAAGCGTCAAATCTTTATTTGAGCGAAATCGACGATTTCCTACGGTAGAAGTGCTCAGATGTTGCACGTGAGTCTATAGCCGAAACGGCATCAAAATTCGTTAAGAAATGACAAAGTTACCGTTTTGGCCAAAATCGCATTTTAGCGAAAAAATTCGATTTTCCGTTAAGCGTCAAATCTTTATTTGAGCGAAATCGACGATTTCCTACGGTAGAAGAGCTCAGATGTTGCACGTGAGTCTCTAGCAGGAACGGCATCAAAATTCGTTAAGAAATGACAAAGTTACTGTTTCGACCAAAATCGCATTTTAGCGAAAAAAATCGATTTTCCGTTATGCGTCAAATCTTTATTTGAGCGAAATCGACGATTTCCTACGGTAGAAGTGCTCAGATGTTGCAATTGAGTCTATAGCCGAAACGGCATCAAAATTCGTTAAGAAATGACAAAGTTACCGTTTCGACCAAAATCGCATTTTAGCGAAAAAACTCGATTTTCCGTTATGCGTCAAATCTTTATTTGAGCGAAATCGACCATTTCCTACGGTAGAAGTGCTCAGATGTTGCACGTGAGTCTATAGCCGAAACGGCATCAAAATTCGTTAAGAAATGACAAAGTTACCGTTTTGGCCAAAATCGCATTTTAGCGAAAAAACTCAATTTCGGTTAAGCGTCAAATCTTTATTTGAGCGAAATCGACGATTTCCTACGGTAGAAGTGCTCAGATGTTGCAATTGAGTCTATAGCCGAAACGGCATCAAAATTCGTTAAGAAATGACAAAGTTACCGTTTTGGCCAAAATCGCATTTTAGCGAAAAAACTCGATTTTCGGTGCGTCAAATCTTTATTTGAGCGAAATCGACGATTTCCTACGGTAGAAGTGCTCAGATGTTGCACGTGAGTCTATAGCCGAAACGGCATAAAAATTCGTTAAGAAATGACAAAGTTACCGTTTTGGCCAAAATCGCATTTTAGCGAAAAAACTCAATTTTCGGTTAAGCGTCAAATCTTTATTTGAGCGAAATCGACGATTTCCTACGGTAGAAGTGCTCAGATGTTGCACGTGAGTCTATAGCCGAAACGGCATCAAAATTCGTTAAGAAATGACAAAGTTACCGTTTCGACCAAAATCGCATTTTAGCGAAAAAACTCGATTTTCCGTTATGCGTCAAATCTTTATTTGAGCGAAATCGACGATTTCCTACGGTAGAAGTGCTCAGATGTTGCAATTGAGTCTATAGCCGAAACGGCATCAAAATTCGTTAAGAAATGACAAAGTTACCGTTTCGACCAAAATCGCATTTTAGCGAAAAAACTCGATTTTCCGTTGTGCGTCAAATCTTTATTTGAGCGAAATCGACGATTTTCTATGGTAGAAGTGCTCAGATGTTGCACGTGAGTCTATAGCCGAAACGGCATCAAAATTCGTTAAGAAATGACAAAGTTACCGTTTTGGCCAAAATCGCATTTTAGTGAAAAAACTCGATTTTCGGTTTAGCGTCAAATCTTTATTTGAGCGAAATCGACGATTTCCTATGGTAGAAGTGCTCAGATGTTGCACGTGAGTCTATAGCCGAAACGGCATCAAAATTCGTTAAGAAATGACAAAGTTTCCGTTTTGGCCAAAATCGCATTTTAGCGAAAAAACACGATTCTCGGTTAAGCGTCAAATCTTTATTTGAGCGAAATCGACGATTTCCTACGGTAGAAGTGCTCAGATGTTGCACGTGCGTCTATAGCTGAAACGGCATCAATGTTCGTTAAGAAATGACAAAGTTACCGTTTTGGCCAAAATCGCATTTTAGCGAAAAAACTCGATTTTCGGTTAAGCGTTAAATCTTTATTTGAGCGAAATCATCGATTTCCTACAGTAGAAGTGCTCATATGTTGCACGTGGGTCTACAGCCGAAAGGGCATCAAAATTCATAAAGAAATGACAAAGTTACGGTTTTGGCCAAAATCGCATTTTAGCGAAAAAACTCGATTTTCGGTTAAGCGTTAAATCTTTATTTGAGCGAAATCGACGATTTCCTACGGTAGAAGTGCTCAGATGTTGCCCGTGGGTCTACAGGCGAAAGGGCATCAAAATTCATAAAGAAATGACAAACTTACCGTTTTGGCCAAAATCGCATTTTAGCGAAAAAACTCGATTTTCGGTTAAGCGTTAAATCTTTATTTGAGCGAAATCGACAATTTCTAAAAGTGGAAGTGCTCAGATGTTGCACGTGAGTCTATAGCCGAAACGGCATCAAAATTCGTTAAGAAATGACAAAGTTTCCGTTTTGGCCAAAATCGCATTTTAGCGAAAAAACACGATTCTCGGTTAAGCGTCAAATCTTTATTTGAGCGAAATCGACGATTTCTTACGGTAGAAGTGCTCAGATGTTGCACGTGAGGCTATAGCCGAAACGGCATAAATATTCGTTAGGAAATGACAAAGTTACCGTTTTGGCCAAAATCGCATTTTAGCGAAAAAAACTCAATTTTCGGTTTACCGTCAAATCTTTATTTGAGCGAAATCGACGATTTCCTACGGTAGAAGTGCTCAGATGTTGCACGTGAGTCTATAGCCGAAACGGCATCAAAATTCGTTAAGAAATGACAAAGTTACCGTTTTGGCCAAAATCGCATTTTAGCGAAAAAACTCGATTTTCGGTTAAGCGTCAAATCTTTATTTGAGCGAAATCGACGATTTCCTACGGAAGAAGTGCTCAGATGTTGCACGTGAGTCTATAGCCGAAACGGCATCAAAATTCGTTAAGAAATGATAAAGTTACCGTTTTGGCCAAAATCGCATTTTAGCGAAAAAAATCGATTTTCGGTTAAGCGTCAAATCTTTATTTGAGCGAAATCGACGATTTCCTACGGTAGAAGTGCTCAGATGTTGCACGTGAGTCTATAGCCGATACGGCTTCAAAATTCGTTAAGAAATGACAAAGTTACCGTTTTGGCCAAAATCGCATTTTAGCGAAAAAACTCGATTTTCCGTTGTGCGTCAAATCTTTATTTGAGCGAAATCGACGATTTTCTATGGTAGAAGTGCTCAGATGTTGCACGTGAGTCTATAGCCGAAACGGCATCAAAATTCGTTAAGAAATGACAAAGTTACCGTTTTGGCCAAAATCGCATTTTAGTGAAAAAACTCGATTTTCGGTTTAGCGTCAAATGATTATTTGAGCGAAATCGACGATTTCCTATGGTAGAAGTGCTCAGATGTTGCACGTGAGTCTATAGCCGAAACGGCATCAAAATTCGTTAAGAAATGACAAAGTTACCGTTTTGGCCAAAATCGCATTTTAGCGAAAAAACTCGATTTTCGGTTTAGCGTCAAATCTTTATTTGAGCGAAATCGACGATTTCCTATGGTAGAAGTGCTCAGATGTTGCACGTGAGTCTATAGCCGAAACGGCATCAAAATTCGTTAAGAAATGACAAAGTTACCGTTTCGACCAAAATCGCATTTTAGCGAAAAAACTCGATTTCCGTTATGCGTCAAATCTTTATTTGAGCGAAATCGACGATTTCCTACGGTAGAAGTGCTCAGATGTTGCACGTGAGTCTATAGCCGAAACGGCATCAAAATTCGTTAAGAAATGACAAAGTTACCGTTTTGGCCAAAATCGCATTTTAGCGAAAAAACTCGATTTTCGGTTAAGCGTCAAATCTTTATTTGAGCGAAATCGACGATTTCCTACGGTATAAGTGCTTAGATGTTGCACGTGAGGCTATAGCCGAAACGGCTTCAAAATTCGTTAAGAAATGACAAAGTTACCGTTTTGGCCAAAATCGCATTTTAGCGAAAAAACTCGATTTTCGGTTTAGCGTCAAATCTTTATTTGAGCGAAATCGACGATTTCCTATGGTAGAAGTGCTCAGATGTTGCACGTGAGTCTATAGCCGAAACGGCATCAAAATTCGTTAAGAAATGACAAAGTTACCGTTTTGGCCAAAATCGCATTTTAGTGAAAAAACTCGATTTTCGGTTTAGCGTCAAATCTTTATTTGAGCGAAATCGACGATTTCCTATGGTAGAAGTGCTCAGATGTTGCACGTGAGTCTATAGCCGAAACGGCATCAAAATTCGTTAAGAAATGACAAAGTTACCGTTTTGGCCAAAATCGCATTTTAGCGAAAAAACTCGATTTTCCGTTATGCGTCAAATCTTTATTTGAGCGAAATCGACGATTTCCTACGGTAGAAGTGCTCAGATGTTGCAATTGAGTCTATAGCCGAAACGGCATCAAAATTCGTTAAGAAATGACAAAGTTACCGTTTCGACCAAAATCGCATTTTAGCGAAAAAACTCGATTTTCCGTTATGCGTCAAATCTTTATTTGAGCGAAATCGACGATTTCCTACGGTAGAAGTGCTCAGATGTTGCACGTGAGTCTATAGCCGAAACGGCGTCAAAATTCGTTAAGAAATGACAAAGTTACCGTTTTGGCCAAAATCGCATTTTAGCAAAAAAACTCGATTTTCGGTTCCTCAAATCTTTATTTGAGCGAAATCGACGATTTCCTACGGTAGAAGTGCTTAGATGTTGCACGTGAGTCTATAGCCGAAACGGCATCAAAATTCGTTAAGAAATGACAAAGTTACCGTTTTGGCCCAAATCGCATTTTAGCGAAAAAACTCGATTTTCGGTTAAGCGTCAAATTTTTATTTGAGCGAAATCGACGATTTCCTACGGTATAAGTGCTTAGATGTTGCACGTGAGGCTATAGCCGAAACGGCATCAAAATTCGTTAAGAAATGACAAAGTTACCGTTTTGGCCAAAATCGCATTTTAGCGAAAAAACTCGATTTTCGGTTTAGCGTCAAATCTTTATTTGAGCGAAATCGACGATTTCCTATGGTAGAAGTGCTCAGATGTTGCACGTGAGTCTATAGCCGAAACGGCATCAAAATTCGTTAAGAAATGACAAAGTTACCGTTTTGGCCAAAATCGCATTTTAGTGAAAAAACTCGATTTTCGGTTTAGCGTCAAATCTTTATTTGAGCGAAATCGACGATTTCCTATGGTAGAAGTGCTCAGATGTTGCACGTGAGTCTATAGCCGAAACGGCATCAAAATTCGTTAAGAAATGACAAAGTTACCGTTTTGGCCAAAATCGCATTTTAGCGAAAAAACTCGATTTTCGGTTTAGCGTCAAATCTTTATTTGAGCGAAATCGACGATTTCCTACGGTAGAAGTGCTCAGATGTTGCACGTGAGTCTATAACCGAAACGGCATCAAAATTCGTTAAGAAATGACAAAGTTACCGTTTCGACCAAAATCGCATTTTAGCGAAAAAACTCAATTTTCGGTTAAGCGTCAAATCTTTATTTGAGCGAAATCGACGATTTCCTACGGTAGAAGTGCTCAGATGTTGCAATTGAGTCTATAGCCGAAACGGCATCAAAATTCGTTAAGAAATGACAAAGTTACCGTTTTGGCCAAAATCGCATTTTAGCGAAAAAACTCGATTTTCCGTTAAGCGTCAAATCTTTATTTGAGCGAAATCGACGATTTCCTACGGTAGAAGAGCTCAGATGTTGCACGTGAGTCTCTAGCAGGAACGGCATCAAAATTCGTTAAGAAATGACAAAGTTACTGTTTCGACCAAAATCGCATTTTAGCGAAAAAAATCGATTTTCCGTTATGCGTCAAATCTTTATTTGAGCGAAATCGACGATTTCCTACGGTAGAAGTGCTCAGATGTTGCAATTGAGTCTATAGCCGAAACGGCATCAAAATTCGTTAAGAAATGACAAAGTTACCGTTTCGACCAAAATCGCATTTTAGCGAAAAAACTCGATTTTCCGTTATGCGTCAAATCTTTATTTGAGCGAAATCGACCATTTCCTACGGTAGAAGTGCTCAGATGTTGCACGTGAGTCTATAGCCGAAACGGCATCAAAATTCGTTAAGAAATGACAAAGTTACCGTTTTGGCCAAAATCGCATTTTAGCGAAAAAACTCAATTTCGGTTAAGCGTCAAATCTTTATTTGAGCGAAATCGACGATTTCCTACGGTAGAAGTGCTCAGATGTTGCAATTGAGTCTATAGCCGAAACGGCATCAAAATTCGTTAAGAAATGACAAAGTTACCGTTTTGGCCAAAATCGCATTTTAGCGAAAAAACTCGATTTTCGGTGCGTCAAATCTTTATTTGAGCGAAATCGACGATTTCCTACGGTAGAAGTGCTCAGATGTTGCACGTGAGTCTATAGCCGAAACGGCATAAAAATTCGTTAAGAAATGACAAAGTTACCGTTTTGGCCAAAATCGCATTTTAGCGAAAAAACTCAATTTTCGGTTAAGCGTCAAATCTTTATTTGAGCGAAATCGACGATTTCCTACGGTAGAAGTGCTCAGATGTTGCACGTGAGTCTATAGCCGAAACGGCATCAAAATTCGTTAAGAAATGACAAAGTTACCGTTTCGACCAAAATCGCATTTTAGCGAAAAAACTCGATTTTCCGTTATGCGTCAAATCTTTATTTGAGCGAAATCGACGATTTCCTACGGTAGAAGTGCTCAGATGTTGCAATTGAGTCTATAGCCGAAACGGCATCAAAATTCGTTAAGAAATGACAATGTTACCGTTTCGACCAAAATCGCATTTTAGCGAAAAAACTCGATTTTCCGTTGTGCGTCAAATCTTTATTTGAGCGAAATCGACGATTTTCTATGGTAGAAGTGCATGTTGCACGTGAGTCTATAGCCGAAACGGCATCAAAATTCGTTAAGAAATGACAAAGTTACCGTTTTGGCCAAAATCGCATTTTAGTGAAAAAACTCGATTTTCGGTTTAGCGTCAAATCTTTATTTGAGCGAAAACGACGATTTCCTATGGTAGAAGTGCTCAGATGTTGCACGTGAGTCTATAGCCGAAACGGCATCAAAATTCGTTAAGAAATGACAAAGTTACCGTTTTGGCCAAAATCGCATTTTAGCGAAAAAACTCGATTTTCGGTTTAGCGTCAAATCTTTATTTTAGCGAAATCGACGATTTCCTACGGTGAAAGTGCTCAGATGTTGCACGTGAGTCTATAGCCGAAACGGCATCAAAATTCATTAAGAAATGACAAAGTTATCGTTTCGGCCAAAATCGCATTTTACCGAAAAAAATCGATTTTCGGTTAAGCGTCAAATCTTTATTTGAGCGAAATCGACGATTTCCTACGGTAGAAGTGCTCAGATGTTGCACGTGAGTCTATAGCGGAAACCGCATCGAAATTCATTAAGAAATAAAAAAGTTATCGTTTTGGCCAAAATCGCATTTTAGCGAAAAAACTCGATTTTCGGTTAAGCGTGAAATCTTTATTTGAGCGAAATCGACAATTTCCTACGGTAGAAGTGCTCAGATGTTGCATGTGAGTCTATAGCCGAAACGGCATCGAAATTCATTAAGAAATGACAAAGTTACCGTTTTGGCCAACATCGCGTTTTGGGAAAAAACTTTATTTTCGGTTAAGCGTCAAATCTTTATTTGAGCGAAATTGACTATTTCCTGCGGTGAAAGTGCTCAGATGTTGCACGTGAGTCTATAGCAGAAACGGCATCAAAATTCATTAAGAAATGACAAAGTTATCGTTTTGGCCAAAATCGCGTTTTGGGAAAAAACTCGATTTTCGGTTATGCGTCAAATCTTTATTTGAGCGAAATTGACAATTTCCTACAGCAAAAGTGCTCAGATGTTGCACGTGAGTCTATAGCGGAAACGGCATCGAAATTCATTAAGAAATAACAAAGTTATCGTTTTAGCCAAAATCGCATTTTAGCGAAAAAACTCGATTTTCGGTTATACGTCAAATCTTTATTTGAGCGAAATCGACGATTTCCTACGGTAGAAGTGCTCAGATGTTGCACGTGAGTCTCTAGCCGAAACGGCATCAAAATTCGTTAAGAAATGACAAAGTTACCGTTTTGGCCAAAATCGCATTTTAGCGAAAAAACTTGATTTTCGATTAAGAGTCAAATCTTTATTTGAGCGAAATCGACGATTTCCTACTGTAGAAGTGCTCAGATGTTGCACGTGAGTCTATAGCCGAAATGGCATAAATATACGTTAGGAAATGACAAAGTTACCGTTTTGGCCAAAATTGCATTTTAGCGAAAAAACTCGATTTTCGGTTAAGCGTCAAATCTTTAATTGAGCGAAATCGACGATTTCCTACGGTAGAAGAGCTCAGATGTTGCACGTGAGTCTCTAGCAGGAACGGCATCAAAATTCGTTAAGAAATGACAAAGTTTCCGTTTTGGCCAAAATCGCATTTTAGCGAAAAAACACGATTCTCGGTTAAGCGTCAAATCTTTATTTGAGCGAAATCGACGATTTCCTACGGTAGAAGTGCTCAGATGTTGCACGTGCGTCTATAGCTGAAACGGCATCAATGTTCGTTAAGAAATGACAAAGTTACCGTTTTGGCCAAAATCGCATTTTAGCGAAAAAACTCGATTTTCGGTTAAGCGTTAAATCTTTATTTGAGCGAAATCATCGATTTCCTACGATAGAAGTGCTCATATGTTGCACGTGGGTCTACAGCCGAAAGGGCATCAAAATTCATAAAGAAATGACAAAGTTACGGTTTTGGCCAAAATCGCATTTTAGCGAAAAAACTCGATTTTCGGTTAAGCGTTAAATCTTTATTTGAGCGAAATCGACGATTTCCTACGGTAGAAGTGCTCAGATGTTGCCCGTGGGTCTACAGGCGAAAGGGCATCAAAATTCATAAAGAAATGACAAAGTTACCGTTTTGGCCAAAATCGCATTTTAGCGAAAAAACTCGATTTTCGGTTAAGCGTTAAATCTTTATTTGAGCGAAATCGACAATTTCTAAAAGTGGAAGTGCTCAGATGTTGCACGTGAGTCTATAGCCGAAACGGCATCAAAATTCGTTAAGAAATGACAAAGTTTCCGTTTTGGCCAAAATCGCATTTTAGCGAAAAAACACGATTCTCGGTTAAGCGTCAAATCTTTATTTGAGCGAAATCGACGATTTCTTACGGTAGAAGTGCTCAGATGTTGCACGTGAGGCTATAGCCGAAACGGCATAAATATTCGTTAGGAAATGACAAAGTTACCGTTTTGGCCAAAATCGCATTTTAGCGAAAAAACTCAATTTTCGGTTTACCGTCAAATCTTTATTTGAGCGAAATCGACGATTTCCTTCGGTAGAAGTGCTCAGATGTTGCACGTGAGTCTATAGCCGAAACGGCATCAAAATTCGTTAAGAAATGACAAAGTTACCGTTTTGGCCAAAATCGCATTTTAGCGAAAAAACTCGATTTTCGGTTAAGCGTCAAATCTTTATTTGAGCGAAATCGACGATTTCCTACGGAAGAAGTGCTCAGATGTTGCACGTGAGTCTATAGCCGAAACGGCATCAAAATTCGTTAAGAAATGATAAAGTTACCGTTTTGGCCAAAATCGCATTTTAGCGAAAAAACTCGATTTTCGGTTAAGCGTCAAATCTTTATTTGAGCGAAATCGACGATTTCCTACGGTAGAAGTGCTCAGATGTTGCACGTGAGTCTATAGCCGATACGGCTTCAAAATTCGTTAAGAAATGACAAAGTTACCGTTTTGGCCAAAATCGCATTTTAGCGAAAAAACTCGATTTTCCGTTGTGCGTCAAATCTTTATTTGAGCGAAATCGACGATTTTCTATGGTAGAAGTGCTCAGATGTTGCACGTGAGTCTATAGCCGAAACGGCATCAAAATTCGTTAAGAAATGACAAAGTTACCGTTTTGGCCAAAATCGCATTTTAGTGAAAAAACTCGATTTTCGGTTTAGCGTCAAATGATTATTTGAGCGAAATCGACGATTTCCTATGGTAGAAGTGCTCAGATGTTGCACGTGAGTCTATAGCCGAAACGGCATCAAAATTCGTTAAGAAATGACAAAGTTACCGTTTTGGCCAAAATCGCATTTTAGCGAAAAAACTCGATTTTCGGTTTAGCGTCAAATCTTTATTTGAGCGAAATCGACGATTTCCTATGGTAGAAGTGCTCAGATGTTGCACGTGAGTCTATAGCCGAAACGGCATCAAAATTCGTTAAGAAATGACAAAGTTACCGTTTCGACAAAATCGCATTTTAGCGAAAAAACTCGATTTCCGTTATGCGTCAAATCTTTATTTGAGCGAAATCGACGATTTCCTACGGTAGAAGTGCTCAGATGTTGCACGTGAGTCTATAGCCGAAACGGCATCAAAATTCGTTAAGAAATGACAAAGTTACCGTTTTGGCCAAAATCGCATTTTAGCGAAAAAACTCGATTTTCGGTTAAGCGTCAAATCTTTATTTGAGCGAAATCGACGATTTCCTACGGTATAAGTGCTTAGATGTTGCACGTGAGGCTATAGCCGAAACGGCTTCAAAATTCGTTAAGAAATGACAAAGTTACCGTTTTGGCCAAAATCGCATTTTAGCGAAAAAACTCGATTTTCGGTTTAGCGTCAAATCTTTATTTGAGCGAAATCGACGATTTCCTATGGTAGAAGTGCTCAGATGTTGCACGTGAGTCTATAGCCGAAACGGCATCAAAATTCGTTAAGAAATGACAAAGTTACCGTTTTGGCCAAAATCGCATTTTAGTGAAAAAACTCGATTTTCGGTTTAGCGTCAAATCTTTATTTGAGCGAAATCGACGATTTCCTATGGTAGAAGTGCTCAGATGTTGCACGTGAGTCTATAGCCGAAACGGCATCAAAATTCGTTAAGAAATGACAAAGTTACCGTTTTGGCCAAAATCGCATTTTAGCGAAAAAACTCGATTTTCCGTTATGCGTCAAATCTTTATTTGAGCGAAATCGACGATTTCCTACGGTAGAAGTGCTCAGATGTTGCAATTGAGTCTATAGCCGAAACGGCATCAAAATTCGTTAAGAAATGACAAAGTTACCGTTTCGACCAAAATCGCATTTTAGCGAAAAAACTCGATTTTCCGTTATGCGTCAAATCTTTATTTGAGCGAAATCGACGATTTCCTACGGTAGAAGTGCTCAGATGTTGCACGTGAGTCTATAGCCGAAACGGCGTCAAAATTCGTTAAGAAATGACAAAGTTACCGTTTTGGCCAAAATCGCATTTTAGCGAAAAAACTCGATTTTCGGTTCCTCAAATCTTTATTTGAGCGAAATCGACGATTTCCTACGGTAGAAGTGCTTAGATGTTGCACGTGAGTCTATAGCCGAAACGGCATCAAAATTCGTTTAAGAAATGACAAAGTTACCGTTTTGGCCAAAATCGCATTTTAGTGAAAAAACTCGATTTTCGGTTTAGCGTCAAATCTTTATTTGAGCGAAATCGACGATTTCCTATGGTAGAAGTGCTCAGATGTTGCACGTGAGTCTATAGCCGAAACGGCATCAAAATTCGTTAAGAAATGACAAAGTTACCGTTTTGGCCAAAATCGCATTTTAGCGAAAAAACTCGATTTTCCGTTATGCGTCAAATCTTTATTTGAGCGAAATCGACGATTTCCTACGGTAGAAGTGCTCAGATGTTGCAATTGAGTCTATAGCCGAAACGGCATCAAAATTCGTTAAGAAATGACAAAGTTACCGTTTCGACCAAAATCGCATTTTAGCGAAAAAACTCGATTTTCCGTTATGCGTCAAATCTTTATTTGAGCGAAATCGACGATTTCCTACGGTAGAAGTGCTCAGATGTTGCACGTGAGTCTATAGCCGAAACGGCGTCAAAATTCGTTAAGAAATGACAAAGTTACCGTTTTGGCCAAAATCGCATTTTAGTGAAAAAACTCGATTTTCGGTTAAGCGTCAAATCATTATTTGAACGAAATCGACGATTTCCTACGGTAGAAGTGCTCAGATGTTGCACGTGAGTCTATAACCGAAACGGCATCAAAATTCGTTTAAGAAATGACAAAGTTACCGTTTTGGCCAAAATCGCATTTTAGCAAAAAACTCGATTTTCGGTTAAGCGTCAAACCTTCATTTGAGCGAAATCGACAATTTCCTACTGTAGAAGTGCTCAGATGTTGCACGTGAGTCTATAGCCGAAACGGCGTCAAAATTCGTTAAGAAATGACAAAGTTACCGTTTCGACCAAAATCGCATTTTAGCGAAAAAACTCGATTTTCGGTTAACCGTCAAATCTTCATTTGAGCGAAATCGACGATTTCCTACGGTAGAAGTGCTCAGATGTTGCACGTGAGTCTATAGCCGAAACGGCATCAAAATTCGTTAAGAAATGACAAAGTTACCGTTTTGACAAAATCGCATTTTAGCGAAAAAACTCGATTTTCGGTTAAGCGTCAAATCTTTATTTGAGCGAAATCGACGATTTCCTACGGTAGAAGTGCTCAGATGTTGCACGTGAGTCTATAGCCGAAATGGCATAAATATTAGTTAGGAAATGACAAAGTTACCGTTTTGGCCAAAATCGCATTTTAGCGAAAAAACTCGATTTTCGGTTAAGCGTCAAATCTTTAAGTGAGCGAAATCGACGATTTCCTACGGTAGAAGTGCTCAGATGTTGCACGTGAGTCTTTAGCGGAAACGGCATAAAAATTCCTTAAGAAATGACAAAGTTACCGTTTTGGCCAAAATCGCATTTTAGCGAAAAAACTCGATTTTCCGTTAAGCGTCAAATCTTTATTTGAGCGAAATCGACGATTTCCTACGGTAGAAGAGCTCAGATGTTGCACGTGAGTCTCTAGCAGGAACGGCATCAAAATTCGTTAAGAAATGACAAAGTTACCGTTTTGGCCAAAATCGCATTTTAGCTAAAAAACACGATCCTCGGTTAAGCGTCAAATCTTTATTTGAGCGAAATCGACGATTTCCTACGGTAGAAGTGCTCAGATGTTGCAATTGAGTCTATAGCCGAAACGGCATCAAAATTCGTTAAGAAATGACAAAGTTACCGTTTCGACCAAAATCGCATTTTAGCGAAAAAACTCGATTTTCCGTTATGCGTCAAATCTTTATTTGAGCGAAATCGACGATTTCCTACGGTAGAAGTGCTCAGATGTTGCACGTGAGTCTATAGCCGAAACGGCATCAAAATTCGTTAAGAAATGACAAAGTTACCGTTTTGGCCAAAATCGCATTTTAGCGAAAAAACTCAATTTTCGGTTAAGCGTCAAATCTTTATTTGAGCGAAATCGACGATTTCCTACGGTAGAAGTGCTCAGATGTTGCACGTGAGTCTATAGCCGAAACGGCATCAAAATTCGTTAAGAAATGTCAAAGTTACCGTTTTGGCCAAAATGACATTTTAGCGAAAAAACTCAATTTTCGGTTAAGCGTCAAATCTTTATTTGAGCGAAATCGACGATTTCCTACGGTAGAAGTGCTCAGATGTTGCACGTGAGTCTATAGCCGAAACGGCATCAAAATTCGTTAAGAAATGACAAAGTTACCGTTTTGGCCAAAATCGCATTTTAGCGAAAAAACTTGATTTTCGGTGCGTCAAATCTTTATTTGAGCGAAATCGACGATTTCCTACGGTAGAAGTGCTCAGATGTTGCACGTGAGTCTATAGCCGAAACGGCATCAAAATTCGTTAAGAAATGACAAAGTTACCGTTTTGGCCAAAATCGCATTTTAGCGAAAAAACTCAATTTTCGGTTTAAGCGTCAAATCTTTATTTGAGCGAAATCGACGATTTCCTACGGTAGAAGTGCTCAGATGTTGCACGTGAGTCTATAGCCGAAACGGCATCAAAATTCGTTAAGAAATGACAAAGTTACCGTTTTGGCCAAAATCGCATTTTAGCGAAAAAACTTGATTTTCGATGCGTCAAATCTTTATTTGAGCGAAATCGACGATTTCCTACGGTAGAAGTGCTCAGATGTTGCACGTGAGTCTATAGCCGAAACGGCATCAAAATTCGTTAAGAAATGACAAAGTTACCGTTTTGGCCAAAATCGCATTTTAGCGAAAAAACTTGATTTTCGGTTAAGCGTCAAATCTTTATTTGAGCGAAATCGACGATTTCCTACGGTAGAAGTGCTCAGATGTTGCACGTGAGTCTATAGCCGAAACGGCATCAAAATTCGTTAAGAAATGACAAAGTTACCGTTTTGGCCAAAATCGCATTTTAGCGAAAAAACTCAATTTTCGGTTATGCGTCAAATCTTTATTTGAGCGAAATCGACGATTTCCTACGGTAGAAGTGCTTAGATGTTGCACGTGAGTCTATAGCCGAAACGGCATCAAAATTCGTTAAGAAATGACAAAGTTACCGTTTTGGCCAAAATCGCATTTTAGCGAAAAAACTCAATTTTCGGTTAAGCGTCAAATCTTTATTTGAGCGAAATCGACGATTTCCTACGGTAGAAGTGCTCAGATGTTGCAATTGAGTCTATAGCCGAAACGGCATCAAAATTCGTTAAGAAATGACAAAGTTACCGTTTCGACCAAAATCGCATTTTAGCGAAAAAACTCGATTTTCCGTTATGCGTCAAATCTTTATTTGAGCGAAATCGACGATTTCCTACGGTAGAAGTGCTCAGATGTTGCAATTGAGTCTATAGCCGAAACGGCATCAAAATTCGTTAAGAAATGACAAAGTTACCGTTTTGGCCAAAATCGCATTTTAGCGAAAAAACTCGATTTTCGGTGCGTCAAATCTTTATTTGAGCGAAATCGACGATTTCCTACGGTAGAAGTGCTCAGATGTTGCACGTGAGTCTATAGCCGAAACGGCATCAAAATTCGTTAAGAAATGACAAAGTTACCGTTTTGGCCAAAATCGCATTTTAGCGAAAAAACTCAATTTTCGGTTAAGCGTCAAATCTTTATTTGAGCGAAATCGACGATTTCCTACGGTAGAAATGGTCAGATGTTGCACGTGAGTCTATAGCCGAAACGGCATCAAAATTCGTTAAGAAATGACAAAGTTACTGTTTCGACCAAAATCGCATTTTAGCGAAAAAACTCGATTTTCCGTTATGCGTCAAATCTTTATTTGAGCGAAATCGACGATTTCCTACGGTAGAAGTGCTCAGATGTTGCAATTGAGTCTATAGCCGAAACGGCGTCAAAATTCGTTAAGAAATGACAAAGTTACCGTTTCGACCAAAATCGCATTTTAGCGAAAAAACTCGATTTTCCGTTATGCGTCAAATCTTTATTTGAGCGAAATCGACGATTTCCTACGGTAGAAGTGCTCAGATGTTGCAATTGAGTCTATAGCCGAAACGGCGTCAAAATTCGTTAAGAAATGACAAAGTTACCGTTTCGACCAAAATCGCATTTTAGCGAAAAAACTCGATTTTCCGTTATGCGTCAAATCTTTATTTGAGCGAAATCGACGATTTCCTACGGTAGAAGTGCTCAGATGTTGCACGTGAGTCTATAGCCGAAACGGCATCAAAATTCGTTAAGAAATGACAAAGTTACCGTTTTGGCCAAAATCGCATTTTAGCGAAAAAACTCAATATTCGGTTAAGCGTCAAATCTTTATTTGAGCGAAATCGACGATTTCCTTCGGTAGAAGTGCTCAGATGTTGCACGTGAGTCTATAGCCGAAACGGCATCAAAATTCGTTAAGAAATGACAAAGTTACCGTTTTGGCCAAAATCGCATTTTAGCGAAAAAACTTGATTTTCGGTGCGTCAAATCTTTATTTGAGCGAAATCGACGATTTCCTACGGTAGAAGTGCTCAGATGTTGCACGTGAGTCTATAGCCGAAACGGCATCAAAATTCGTTAAGAAATGACAAAGTTACCGTTTTGGCCCAAATCGCATTTTAGCGAAAAAACTTGATTTTCGGTTAAGCGTCAAATCTTTATTTGAGCGAAATCGACGATTTCCTAGGTAGAAGTGCTCAGATGTTGCACGTGAGTCTCTAGCAGAAACGGCATCAAAATTCATTAGGATATGACAAAGTTATCGTTTTGGCCAAAATCGCATTTTAGCGAAAAAACTTGATTTTCGGTTTAGCGTCTAATCTTTGCTTGAGCAAAATTGACAATTTCCTACGGTGGAAGTGCTCAGATGTTGCACGTGAGTATATAGCCGAAACGGCATCAAAATTCATTAAGAAATGACAAAGTTATCGTTTCGGCCAAAATCGCATTTTAGCGAAAAAACTCGATTTTCGGTTAAGCGTCAAATCTTTTGTAACGCGGCCTGTTTTGGAAGTGGCTAGGTTCCTAGCTACGTCACACGCTGCCTCTGCTTTCAAGGTTTAATACCGATCGTGATCGAAGTTTCCACGGAAAACGTAAAACCTCAAACGAATTACTTTATTTTCAGTGTAGTAACCACCAACAGTTTAAAAACCGTGACGTATAGCCCACAGTGGCAGCGCAGCAAGATGTGAAAACATAATTATCATTAGCACAACGCAACGCTATGACGTCACAATGTACAAATCAACTCACCAAAAACGTGGAAGGAAAACAACGAAAAGTACCAAGAGTTTGGTCAACAATACTTCAAAGTTCAAACTGGAAATAAATAATGTATTCAGTTTAACTAAGTCACTTATGCTGTAACCAAGAAATAGTAAAAATGCAAAGTATCTTACCGAGTATCGATAGTTTTTTGGCATAACAGTTGCATTTACAGCCACAATTTACTTATTGTACATCTGCAGTATACAAATACAGCTACTTTAATAAACTTATCTTGATGGTTTACTTTTACTTAAACACCTTTAAGTATACATTTACCAGTCAACAACAAGCAGAATAACTTAAAACGAATTCAACTGAAACAGCTTACAAAAATGGCGAACAAAATGATAAAGTATCACGATGGGCAACCAAGCATCCCATGTAATATTTTAACAGCAGGGGAGCGTGGAGAAATTATTACACTCCCCCCAAAATTGACAAGTCGCACGGGTTCACTTTCAATTTTCAATACACAAATTTTGACTCGCTCGCCAAATGCACCAGTTTACGCGACTGAGTTCACTTTTGCTCGTTTGCCTGCAGTGCAGGTGCCACAGGGTCATCAGGCGCCCCGGGTTCAGCGGGAACAACGAGGCACAATTTATGAATTGGCCTCCGTAATTCGTTCCCCTTCGATCGAACTAGTATGTTTCGTACAACTCCATGCTCATCAGGATATACAGCAACGACTCTTCGAAGCGACCACGACGACCTCGGAGTTGTGTTGTCGACCAAGAGGACGATATCGTCAACTCTTATGTTCCTCTTCTCATGATGCCATTTTTGACGGGCAATGATGGTGCGCAAATATTCGCGCGCCCAACGCTTCCAGAACTGATCTGAAAGGTATTGAACGTATCGCCAATCTCGAAGTGCATAGCAGTCCCGGTCGTTTGTGGCGGTGGGTGGTAAGCCAGCATCAGGGCTTACTCTCAGCAAATGATTCGGAGTTAGCGGTGTCTCATCATCGACATCCAGCGTGACTGGCGTCAATGGACGAGAATTCAAAATCGACTCCACCTCCAAAAGCAACGTCTGAAGTTGATCATCGGTCAGGATCCGTTCGTTAGTCAGGGAGGAGAGAATGCACCTGGCAGAACGAATCATTCTTTCCCATGCTCCCCCCATGTGGCTGGCGCAAGGAGGATTAAATGTCCATTGAATTTCCATTGAATTTCAGGTATTGTTCGATATGCCTCTGGTTCCAATCGCGAATGCCTTGTCGAAGTTCTCGCTCAGCTCCCACCAAGTTGGTTCCGTTGTCCGAGTACATGTGCAACACAGCACCACGCCGAGCAACGAAGCGGCGAAACGCATTTATGAAGGCGTTAGTAATTAAATCAAATGCAACCTCGAGGTGAACTGCGCGTGTGGTAAGGCATGTAAACAAGCATCCGTACCGTTTTACTTCGCTGCGTCCTCTTTTGACAAGCAGCGGTCCAAAATAGTCCACTCCAGTGTATGCGAAAAGGTGCGAATTGATCTGTAGACGAGCAGGAGGCAAGTCGGACATGATTTGACCTGCAGGCTTAGCATGACGGCGGCGACACTTCAAACAGTTAGTTAGGACGCGACGAATCGCGACAGTGCCCTTCACAATCCAAAAACGCTGATTTAGCAAGTTGAGCGTGTGATTCAATCCGGTGTGACCCGATCTTTCGTGGAAGTGAACGATGATCATATCCGTCAGTAACGAATTATGAGGTAGTATGGCCGGATGACGTGCTTCGTATGCAATTGGTGCCTTCTCTAGGCGGCCCCCGACACGCAGAACCCCATTCGCCATAATTGGATCCAGTCGGAACATCGGTGACGACCTTGGTATTCTTGTGAGTTTATCTTGTCCGGAAATTCCGATCATCAATTGGGCGAAATGACTCCGTTGCTCATACTTAACCAACTCCATTTCCGCGTTTTTTAACTCATCGACCGTCAATGATGAACACGGCGCGCTGTAAGCAATTTTCCGGACCCTTGCCAATAGATAAGACTTGTAACGTAGCATCCACGATACTGCGCACTTTAACTTATACAGGGCCGAAAATCTTTCCAACAGCAGATTTGTTGGGGAATCCACCACGACAGTAAATACCCCAGTAGGTTTCTTTTCAAATACGGCTACGTCAACATCTGCATGGCTGATTTCAAACAATTTCGGCCAATTATCAGGCCCTTCTTTTAGAAATGCTGGTGCAGAGAGAACCACAAATCAGAATGAGCGAGTACGTCGGCGGTTGCGCCTCGCGACGTCAAGTCAGCGGGATTTAGTTTGGTTGGTACATGCTTCCAATTGCGTGTACATGTGCATTTTTCGATGAAGGCAAGGCGGCGCGACACAAATAGTGGAAATCGCCGCCTGTCGTTTTGTATGCTTTGTAAAATAACCGATGAATCGGTCCGAAATATTGATGGGCGCAGATCTAGGGCAAGTTCCTTTCTCACGGTCTGCTCCAATTTTACCGCTGCTACGGCAGCCATTAGTTCCAATCTGGGTATAGAAATCTCTTCCTGCGGGACCAACCTCGATTTGCTCATTACCAGGCTGCACGTTACTTGGTTATCCTCACTGACCGAACGCAAGTAACACACAGCACCGTATGCTTCCTTTGATGCGTCGGCGAACACGTGAAGCTGGCTCCTCTGTATGTTGTCGTAAGCATGCAAGTGAAAAGAACGAGGAATAGAAACGTCATGTAAGTTTATCAGGCTAACTAACCACTTTTCCCATTTTCGTAGATCCTTAGCCGGCATCTCCTCGTCCCATTCGATTTCTTGTCGACACAAATTTCTGTAAATCAAGCGTGCTTCCAACACAACCGGACTAACAAATCCGAGTGGGTCAAACAGCGAGTTCATTGTCGAGAGCATTCCGCGGCGGGTGCGTGGTTTCATCGGTAGAGAAACCGCGAACTTGAACTCGTCAGTGTGTACGTTCCAATGTAGTCCCAAAATCCTCTCTTGCATTCCATCAAGAGTGTGTGTTCTTAGAGGCTTGGACAGTTCCTCCTCTGGCAAACTGTCCAATATTTCTTTGTTATTGGATAACCATTTGGTTAAATGAAATCCGGCTTTAGCTAGCAAGGACCGCAATCCTGCCACAAGAGACACTCCAGCTTTAACATCAGAAACGGATGTAAGGCAATCATCCACGTAAAAATTTCGTTCAACAGTTGATGTAACGATTGGCTCAAATTCGCCACCAAAGTCACTAGCAACTTGCCTTAAAAGTCACTAGCAACTTTGCCGCAGCACAACTGGGAGAAGAAGTTGCACCAAAGAGGTGTACCTTCATTCTGTGGGGAGTTGGCTCAAGGGACAAATCCCCTTCGGGCCACCATAAAAAACGTAAGCAGTTGCGATCGCGCGGAGCAACACCAACTTGGTAAAACATTGCTTCAACATCAGCCACTAGGGCAATTGGTTCCTTACGAAAGCGGAGCAACACGCCGACTAGGCTATTCACTAGATCGGGGCCCTGCATCAACGATTGATTTAGCGACACACCGCGATACTGAGCGGCGCAATCATAAACGATACGTAATTTTCCTGGTTTGTTTGGATTCAGAACGCCATGGTGGGGAATGTACCAGACGCGACCATTTCCGGACGATTCTTTTTCTGGCACCTCTTCAGCATAACCCTTGTCGATGGCAGCTTGCATCTGCTCAGCGTATTTTGTTTTCATCGCATTATCTTTAGTCAGACGGCGTTCGAGGCAGCCAAGTCGCTTCTTTGCCATTTTCAGATTGTCGGGCATGATTTGGTGATCATGCCGCCAGGGTAGTGGCAACTGATAGTGCCCATCGACAAATTCCACAGAATCTTTCATCAAACGATGCGTTCTTCGGTCTTCAGTAGAGAGTGCCATTCCAAGATTCTCAACCTCCTCATCAGTAGGTAGCAGATCACTCTCGTCACTTAGAAACATAGCGTTCGCGGTTTCAACGGCAAATATATAGTTCATACAGGCATGATAATCTGTGGAATCAAAGTTGCTACCGAGTAAAGACCAGCCGAGCGGTGTCTTCACGGCATCCGGACAGGATCCATTCCCGGGACGAGTAGACTTCACTCTGTGAGCTACTGGAACATTAGCTCCTATTAGAAGGGTGACGGTTCCTCCGGGAATGCTGGATAATTGTACATTTCGTAGTGAACGATGTGCCTTTAACGTCTGCGAAGTAGAAACCGCGTTCGGTTTCACCGGGATTTTATCAACAACGACGACCTCATTGAGGTTGATTGGTTCTCCGCCCTTTAGCGGTTCCACTGAAACAGAAATAGCAATGGTGTCCAACTGACGTGGCGTCGTCAGGGTATTCAACAAGATCTGTTTGGGCTTGCCGGATGCACCAAGCTTGTACACCAGTTTACGTTCGCAAAACGTAGTCGTGGATCCTTGGTCCAAAAACGCGTAGGTGTTGATTGCTGTGTCCCCATATCGAACAACGACGGGAACGACATTCAGAAGGACATTAGAGGCGTTTATGCTCGCGCTATAATCCTGTATCTCGGCGCACGCCTTTCTTTCATCAGAATTAGCAGTAAATCTTGGCCGGTAGTTTGGGTTGTGTAAAAGAGAGTGGTGAAGTGTTGCTGAGCAGTCTCTTACGCTACAGCTACCTTCAGCATTGCACTCATTGGCCACGTGACCACCTTTGAGACACCTAAAGCACAAGCCCCTGTTTCTAACTAGACCACGACGCTCTACGTAGGTCATTTTCCTAAAGTCGGAGAAATTTTCAAGGTCATGAGCATCCAAACATAATGCGCATCTAGCGGAACTAAAAACAGAAGTTACTGTGTTGTGAGTCGTCACCTTGACTCGGCGATTAGTGAGCTTGCTACCTTCTTTGGACGGAAAAAGCGCCTTTCCAAATATTGAGTTCGCCTGTTTGCTTTCTTGTCCAACAAATTCGGCTAAGGCCACAAAATTTGCTCTTTTTCCTGTATTCTCTTCTATCTCGGTTGACCTGATTATCCATTTTTCGCGGAGCGACACAGGAAGCTTTCTTGCCACGGTTAGCATTACATCCATTGAGTCCACACAGGACGCATACTTTATGTCGTGCAAAGAGGTACAGCACTTGTCCAAAAGAACCGATAGTTGCATCAAACCATCAGGGTCCTTTGCCTCAATCGCTGGGGTATGCTTTAATAGTCGTTCACAACGCTGTGCTATTACATGTGGTTGGCCATAAAGTTCATGCAAAGTTTGCCATGCGAGCTTGTATCCCTCTGAAGGTTCTTTGGCATTAAAGCGATCTAACCTCTCGCAAATATGCGGTTCGCAGTGCTGAAGCAGAAACAACAAACGCATGTCATCGCTCTGTGCCTTTTTAGCAATATATAAATCAAACTGGCGAACAAACGACGAGTAGTTCATCGGATCACCGTCGAATTTCTTTACAACAGGTCTAGGCAGAAAGCGTTCACCTATTTCCGGGAAGTCGTATTGTGTTGGTCGTGGTAGTAAGTTTCTATTTGTCTGGACAACAGGTTTGGAATGTGTTAGAGAAAGTTTGGGGGGGGTATGAATCGTAACCACTTACAACTGGGGTCACTGTGGTGTTAGTGACAGTTGCTGGTAGGGGTTCTATCAACGGTTTAGTGACCTGTGGTTCCCGAAACCTTATCTGCGCGCGGTGAGCATGGCAGGCAACTGGCGGCGGTGGGGTACAATATGAAGACTCCTCGTCCCAGGCGTCCGCTTCGGCCTCGGCCATCTCGAGTTGTCGTTGCCTTTCATTGGCGTTTCGACAAGCCTCCTCTTTTAGACGTCGCACTTCTTCTTCTGATTCGCGCTGCAGTCTGGCAACTTCTTCTTCCGCATCACGTTGAGCTTCTTCTGCAGCACGTTGAGCTTTCGCGGCTGCTTCCTCAGCGGCACGTTGAGCCTTCGCGGCTGCTTCCTCAGCGGCACGTTGAGCTTCTTCTGTCGCGCGTTGAGCCTTTGCTCTAAGATGTTTAGCCCTTTCAGCTGCATCACGTCGCAACCTTTCAACTGTGTCCTCAGCTTGGCGTAAGTTTGCTGTCTCCTGATCATTTGCCTGCCGTGCAAGCTTTAACTTTACTCGACTACGTCGTATCTCACTTTTTATTGAGCTCGAGGTGGAAATTCGGCTTGAGTGAACAGATATCTGATCTTCAGGTATAGACAAGTTTTGAGCAGGTGGCAAAGAATGGGCCTTTTTAAGACTGGTAAACCATTGCTTTCCCCTTTGATCGAATTCTAGCTTTTCCCGACGGCAGTCACCCTTGTGGGACACCGTCTCCGGCAAAGTGTCCGTTTCCGACATGGCATCGCATAGATCCATGAAAACGTCAAATTCCGAGTCCAACTTTGGAAGAAAACCACGGGAGTGGAACAGCGCCTTCAGGTTTAATCATCAAAGTTTCGGCACGCAAGTAGCTGGTTTGCAGTGCCTTCATTGCGGCAACAATTGCTGTCTTGTTGACAGACATGATGAGTACAAGGTTTTTAAACGATGTAACGCGGCCTGTTTTGGAAGTGGCTAGGCTAGCTACGTCACACGCTGCCTCTGCTTTCAAGGTTTAATACCGATCGTGATCGAAGTTTCCACGGAAAACGGAAAACCTCAAACGAATTACTTTATTTTTAGTGTAGTAACCACCAACAGTTTAAAAACCGTGACGTATAGCCCACAGTGGCAGCGCAGCAAGCTGTGAAAACATAATTATCATTAGCACAACGCAACGCTATGACGTCACAATGTACAAATCAACTCACCAAAAACGTGGAAGGAAAACAACGAAAAGTACCAAGAGTTTGGTAAACAATACTTCAAAGTTCAAACTGGAAATAAATAATGTATTCAGTTTAACTAAGTCACTTATGCTGTAACCAAGAAATAGTAAAAATGCAAAGTATCTTACCGAGTATCGATAGTTTTTTGGCATAACAGTTGCATTTACAGCAACAATTTACTTATTGTACATCTGCAGTATACAAATACAGCTACTTTAATAAACTTATCTTGATGGTTTACTTTTACTTAAACACCTTTAAGTATACATTTACCAGTCAACAACAAGCAGAATAACTTAAAACGAATTCAACTGAAACAGCTTACAAAAATGGCGAACAAAATGATAAAGTATCACGATGGGCAACCAAGCATCCCATGTAATATTTTAACAGCAGGGGAGCGTGGAGAAATTATTACATCTTTATTTGAGCGAAATCGACGATTTCCTACGGTAGAAGTGCTCAGATGTTGCACGTGAGTCTATAGCCGAAACGGCATCAAAATTCGTTAAGAAATGACAAAGTTACCGTTTTGGCCAAAATCGCATTTTAGCGAAAAAACTCGATTTTCGGTTAAGCGTTCAATCTTTATTTGAGCGAAATTGACCATTTCTAAAAGTGGAAGTGCTCAGATGTTGCACGTGAGTCTATAGCCGAAACGGCATCAAAATTCATTAAAAAATGACAAAGTTACCGTTTTGGCCAAAATCGCGTTTTGGGAAAAAACTCGCGATTCGGTTAAGCGTCAAATCTTTATTTGAGCGAAATCGACGATTTCCTACGGTGAAAGTGCTCAGATGTTGCACGTGAGTCTATAGCCGAAACGGCATCAAAATTCATTAAGAAATGACAAAGTTATCGTTTCGGCCAAAATCGCATTTTACCGAAAAAAATCGATTTTCGGTTAAGCGTCAAATCTTTATTTGAGCGAAATCGACGATTTCCTACCCTAGAAGTGCTCAGATGTTGCACGTGAGTCTATAGCCGAAACGGCATCAAAATTCGTTAAGAAATGACAAAGTTACCGTTTTGGCCAAAATCGCATTTTAGCGAAAAAACTCGATTTTCGGTTAAGCGTTAAATCTTTATTTGAGCGAAATCGACGATTTCCTACGGTAGAAGTGCTCAGATGTTGCACGTGAGTCTACAGTCGAAACGGCATCAAAATTCATTAAGAAATGACAAAGTTACCGTTTTGGCCAAAATCGCATTTTAGCGAAAAAACTCAATTTTCGGTTAAGCGTCAAATCTTTATTTGAGCAAAATCGACGATTTCCTACGGTAGAAGAGCTCAGATGTTGCACGTGAGTCTATAGCCGAAACGGCATCAAAATTCATTAAGAAACGACAAAGTTATCGTTTTGGCCAAAATCGCATTTTAGCGAAAAAACTCGATTTTCGGTTAAGCGTCAAATCTTTATTTGAGCGAAATTGACCATTTCCTACGGTGGAAGTGCTCAGATGTTGCACGTGAGTCTATAGCCGAAACGGCATCAAAATTCATTAAGAAATGACAAAGTTATCGTTTCGGCCAAAATCGCATTTTAGCGAAAAAACTCGATTTTCGATTAAGCGTCAAATCTTTGCTTGAGTGAAATTGACAATTTCCTACGGTAGAAGTGCTCAGATGTTGCACGTGAGCCTATAACCGAAACGGCATCAAAATTCATTAAGAAATGACAAAGTTGTCGTTTTGGCCAAATTCGCATTTTAGCGAAAAAACTCGATTTTCGGTGAAGCGTCAAATCTTTATTTGAGCGAAATTGGCAATTTCCTACGGTAGAAGTGCTCAGATGTTGCACGTGAGTCTATAGCTGAAACGGCCGAAACATTTAGGAACTTCCACTGAAGGAAATTGTCAATTTCGTAAAAAACAAAGCTTTACGCTTAACTGAAAATCGAGATTTTAACGTTATTTCAGTTAAAAAATTCGATTCTGGCAAAAAAGCTAACCTTTCGTTTCTCACCGAATTTTGATGCTGTTTCGTGTATAGATTCACTGGCAACATCTAGGAACTTTAACCGAAGAAAATTGTCAATTTCACAAAAAACAAAGCTTCGACGCTCAACTGAATATCGAAATTTTAACGTTTTTTTCAGTTCCAAAATTCACTTTTGGCAAAAAAGCTAACTTTTTCGTTTCTCACCGGATTTTGATGCCGTTTCGTCAATAGACTCAGAGACAACATCTAGGAACTTCCACTGAAGGAAATTCTCAATTTCGCAAAAACAACGATTTAGCGCTGGACTGAAAGTCGAGATTTCAACGGTTTTCAGTTCCTAAATTCAGTATCTGCCAAAAAACAAACTTTTTTGTTAATTTTGTTGTCTTTTCGTCTGTAGACTCATAGCAACATATAACTTTCTCACCGAATTTTGATGCCGTTTCGTCTATAGACTCAGAGACAACATCTAGGAACTTCCACTGAAGGAAATTCTCAATTTCGCAAAAACGAAAATGGCATACAACGGACAGCTGTATTTGTTTCATGTGCCCGTAAAGGCAGTTCGCTTGCTACAAACTGTTCCGTGTTCAGTTGCGCAAGATTTAATTGCACGCCGTAAAATCAATAGTACAAATATGCAATTAATAGGCATAGATGCAGAATGATGAAATTTTCCAATCGTGCACGTTAAACAAAATCGGAAAAAATATGTAAATTGTTACATTTTTAACACTATATTTCGAAAGAAGGTGACTGAACCTGCTTTACACTGAATTCGTTGATTTTATTTAAAAGTAGATTAGATAACAATAAGTGATCCAAGTCGTTTTAAACTTGGCTCGCACAACTTAATTTTTGCCCACGAGTTCACTAAATCACTACACTACACTAAACTACACTACATAAAACCGTTTTTTACTTAACATTGTGTTTCTATTGTAGCGACACCTCATCACATTGTTATTTATCACAGAGATTTTTTTGTTTTATCGCTGTATCACCGTTTAATGTTTCGTCATGGAAAGTTTTCGGTAAAAATCCATTGCCGAAATGTCTAGCAAAATTTGCAAAGTAAGCCTTCTAACACAAATTTCCACTGAGTCAGGCTGTGCGGTTTCTGACGTACATCCACTTAATGTTAACGCATGTTTTGAAATTCGCCTTATTGTCAACAATTCGGGTTTGGCCAGTTACGTGGCTTTGTCGATTGTTGATATGGATTCAGGAGTCAGGGAAGCCATATTGGGACAAAAATATTATTTCCGTGTATAAGAGAGTCGAGAGAAAAAGCTTAGCTGGAACCGCCCTTTGCCACGTGATGCCTACGTATTTTATTGAAACAAATAACTATTTTATTGCGTATGTACGTCTTGGTCGTCTTGCCTTCTTTATACAGATCTCTTCTAAACCCCTTTATAAGCTTATCATTATGATTTATCATTATGAATTATGATTATTTAATTCATTATTATGAAGATCAGTATCGAATAAAGTCTTGTCTATTACTCAAGGAACCAATTGGAGTACTCGTATGTTAGAAGCATAGACAATAAACAATTCAATTTGAATGCAGCATCTACCTTGCAGTCGTGAGGTTGATACGCCGAGGCACAAAGACAATTAATTGAGACTCATTATAACCCACCTCTACACTATGATAAAGTGCACTCAAGTTTTAGTTTTTGAAGACTTGACATTTTAAGTTGTAAGTACAAGGTCACGGAGGAGTCGAGTCGGAACTCCTAAGTAGATTCTCAAGGCGATATATTCTTCGACGTGGTTCTTGTCTCCGAGCATAGACGGAAGAGGAGTCGTCTGTCGTACAAAGATATCTCCTATAGCGTTGTTTAGTCGTAAGGCGTGGACGGTTGCTATGCATAAATTGTCAATTTGACTGGAATGACGAAATTCTTCCGGTCTTGCCGTATCGAGGTAATCGAAAGTCGTTCTTACAATTCTTGGTTCAAACGAGCCGTTTTGCAGTCGTATTTGCTGGATGCTAGCACGGACTCGTGCATAAGCGTCAATAAACGGATGTAATTACCTGGAATCAGTTTGTCGGTTGTAAAATGTCTTTTGTCTCGACGTTTCCCTGCGCCTTCTTTTATAACGTTGACTATAAGATTCTAGACTATCAGGATTATAATCTGAGTCTGATTGATGTCTTCTTACTTCTGATGAAGGTTTCTGTGAATTATTCTAAGTTCTTGATATAGGCGTTTTCCTTTTTACTCGCCCGAATGTCGAGATTGATGGCCAATCGCTTCCCAAATCTACAAACGGATTAAGAGTCTTTTTCACTGAATGAGCTGATGAATTTTCAGACGAAGGGCTAAGAGATGCCCTATCGTCTACCTGTTGACTTTCTGTTGAACTTTCTGGACTGTATCCTGATCTAGGTTCAACAGCAGAACGACTTGTACTTTGATCCTGATAACTGGACATGTTTATTGGCAATGTAATCTGTTTTATACACAAAATTCTGAAAGAGAGATTTCTGTAGAGAAAAATATTATTACACAGTAAATTGTTATAATATTTAATAATAATTACGCAATACGGGTGTTGGCCTATCGCCTTCTTTGTACACATCTCTCCTACAAGGAAACTAGAATTTTATCCATATAAGTACACAAAAACAGCTTTTCTAACGGTAAACAGAATTTTGAATCATACTTTTGAAATATGGCCACGTGCTATTTCGTAAGAGGTTTTCTCAGGGACGAATTATCGAGGACATTTGGAGGACGAATGCATGCGTCAATGTTGCTATTAGTCATCTGTGAAGAAGTGGCCGAACTATTTCGCAAGGAATTGCAATATCGGAAGTTTCAATAAAAGCGTGCACAGTTTTACAATTATTTTTGATAAACAGAGAACATTTTTGATAAAGGATGCATCATTACATTTTTGATCAATAGACAACAGAATAAGGATGCATCATTACATTTTTTATAAATAGACAACAGAATAAGGATGCACGTTTTTGACAATTCGTTAATCATTAAAAACGCTCAATAAAAACATCTTAAATGACCGCTGTTACTACAAAGTATTTTATTCAAAAATATCAGACTTTTTTAATTAAGAATAATAATTATATGGGCCGAAAATTTATTTTCGGGACCTATCTCGTTTTTGGCCGAAAATGTTTCAGACCGATTTTTGTCCGGAGCTTTATAGAAAAAGTATACATCGTATAACTTTCAAATTTTCAGACATGGCGTAGAGTGATGTGAAGGTGCAACGTCGAGGTTTATGAGGCTGCACCCCCGGAGGCCTTTGCTTGGGGGGCAAAAACCTGAAATTTTGCGTTTTACCTCTCTTTAGCTAACGACTGCCATCTAGCAGCAGAAAATCTTCCATACAGAATTCGTTCATATTCGCTTGCTTTATCCAGCTCGTGAAGTGACGAAGCGACTTGACGCCTGCTGCGCTTTATTGTCCCGCGCGTAAGACTTTCATCGTGCCGCGTCCAAAACTGGGCGCGTGCGACTTGCATTTTAAAAAGAGGCTTCTCTTTAGTAAAATTACTTAATGCTCTTAACAAACAACATATTTTACCGCCGCGAATTTAAATGCAAAATTTGGTGGCAATATACACCTCTCTCTCTTTGCACCTGTTTCACATGTTACCAATCCAAAATATCAACACCAGGCCTACACAACTTAAAATTGTGTGTTGATATGTTGGAATGGAGTTGAATGTGTGGTCTAAATCAAGTTTTAAGAGTTACATTTGCTTTTAGAGTCCGCACCACTAGTCACCTCCAATTGGGGGACAAAAAACAATGACGTCATCGTTTTAGTCCTTCACATCTATCTACTCCAATCTAGCGGCAGACAAACTTCAACAGAGAATGCGTTCATATCACTTGCTTTGTTCAGCTCGCAAAGCGACGGCGATTGTCATCCTGCTGCGCTTTATTATCCCAAACGTTCAACGTTCATCGTGCGAATGGGGCTGTCTTAGTAACAGTGGTCGCGTGCGACTTGCGTTTTAAAAAGAGGCTTCTCTTTTGTAAAATTACAAAATGCTCTTAAGAAACAACATACCGCCGCGAATTTAAATGCAAAATCTGGTGGCTATATACACCTCTCTCTCTTTGCACCTGTTTCGCATGTTACCAATCCAACATATCAACACCAGACCTACACAACTTAAAATTGCGTGTTGGTATGTTGGAATGAAGCAACATACGAAACAGGTGCAAATAGCAAATATTTTCCAAATACGTTTTTTCAAATATTCTCTAAATAATATTTTATTTTATTGTGGCGGTAATACACAAAGAGGTAAGGCCGTGAATAAATTTTCACCCACCGTGCAATTAACGCAGGGAAGCATTGCGAGTAGGGATGTTCAAAGCAGAATATCGGCGACTCATTTTTAATGCTTGCTTTCAATGCGGCGTCAGCGTTTTTTCGCCCGACCAATTACTTCGTGATGAGCTTCGCATAATAATTAAGTGTCAATAGGGTGTATTTACCGCCGCAAGTTTAAATGCGAAATCTTAAGGCAGTCTACACCTCTCTGTTAGCACCTGTCGTGCATCTTGCTCCAACCAGCATACTACCAACATCAGGCCTAAACATCTAGCAAAACTTTCGATTTAATAGTTTGCGTATTGAGAACATAATAGTGTTTTTCATATTGTTTAAAACTACAGATTTAAAGCCTGATTTAACAGTGATTGCTCGGCCTAAGCCATGGTAAAAAATTACCGAGTAAAAGTTTGCAAAAGTATAGCAAACCATAGGCGTTAAACCATTTTAAGTCTTTAAGAGAATGATAATATTTGATTTTCAAACACGTAAGCTGGTCAAAATGTAATAAAATGGCCATACACATTATCTACGAAAATTCTATTTATCAAATATATGTTTCGATCATACCCCAAATTCTACGCCATATTTGAACCCTTTTCGCATCAAAGGCATATTTTAAGTGGGGAAGTTTTCGGCCCATATCTGTTTTTGCTTGCAGAAAAAAGTTAAGGAAAATGAAAAACAAAATATATAATATAATATACACAATACAAAATATTAAAAAAAAAAAGTGAAAAAAAGAAAAAATTAAAATAAAATTGAAACTAAACACTAAACCCTGAAAATATACCCCCTGACAAAATATAGAACAACCGCACCCCCGTCTAGTGTTTTTATTTGATTTGACTGGAAGTACATTTCTAAATGCCTTGTTAGCAGCACTAAAATCGTCTTTCATTGTCAACTGTTTCGTTTATTTCATATTATATTAAGCACAATAAAATTTTATACTTGGCAAGTTATAGGCCTACGACAAAAGATGACGATTTATGACAATATTAATCGACCAAGTTAATGAACACAGTCAAATGTATTTTTTTTACACAGAAGCAGTGTTGTAATGACTTAAGGCAATTACTTGACTTAAGTGCACTTAAGTTACTGTTTTCAAATGACTTGACTTGACTTAAGTATTTTGGGCAAATTACTTAGGTTGAATTGAAGTGCTTTCTGTAAGTCTTTTTTTAATAAAATTGAGCTATTTATCCAAATGTTTGCACATAAAACAATTTGCTTGCTATAAGCTGCGTTTTTCTCATTTTTTAGTTCAGTTATAGCTCATAATCGTACGAGATTAAAAATTCCAATAGTTCAACGTTTTATTTTGACAAGGACATGACTTGAAGTTGACTTGCTCTAATTATGACTTGACTGGGACTTGACTTGCGCAACTAATGACTTGGACTGGGACTTCACTTCTTATCTATTCAAAAAGACTTGACTTGGACTTGAGTTATTTTACAAATAACTTGACTGGGACTTAAGTCATTTCAAAATGACTTGTTTACAACACTGCACAGAAGCATATTCAAAACAAAGTTTAAAAAGTAGGCCGCCAGAAATTGATCACCTTTTGTAACCATTTCAGAATAGAACGTTAAGAAAACAGACAAATACTGGAAAAAATAAACAACATCACCCAAAAGCAACACAAAATAGATACTTTTTACATGGCATAGTTTGTTCTAAATTGTCTAAATTGTGAGAAAGTTGGACTTCTTAACAAAAGTGTGAGCCAATTAGTGAGTAAGAGCCATGAATCTAAGCAGAAAAACATATACCTACGGCAGATAAGCTTATTCCACAGCGTAATAGAAAAGCGTAACGAGAACAAGCACCATTAACGCAAAATAGCAATAAAAAACCTTTTTATGAAGCCCAAATATAATCCGACGATGGAGTAGACCGTGGCCAACTGGAAAACCCTTAAGTTGAAATCTAAACATCAAAATAATTAGCTTAGAGAGCAATGGGACGATTGTGCACTGGTCTGTTTGTTATATAAAATTATAAGGGTTGGGTTAAAGTGTAGTTTGGAATAGGGATATCAATTGGGGTAAATAAGTGGTAATTAACCTTTGTTAAACTTAACAAACCGTTAACCATTCGTACAATTGCTATTTAACCTCTTAATGAAATATTGAAAATATTAATTGATTAACGTCTTGTAGCAAAAATGAAAAACAATGTATGAAAATAAACGCAAAACTAAACATATTTGCAGTTGTAATGCGAGTGGCAAATTATGGCGTTTTTTAACAGATTAGTCTATGAGCTGAGTGGTATGCTATATTACGTGTAGGCCTTTACTGGTGTAGCAGCTTGCGCTGCTCCATATTGTTACCGGCTTGAAACCCCGGCCAACCAGATGAAGCAGGCTGGCCGGTGGTGACGTCGTCAATTCATCAAATTGACAGCTTATTGCCTGATCGTGTTTTCGTCGTTTGTCCGAGTTTCCTGTTTTTTGCTGCGTCGCCGAATCGCATTGTCACGATATTCAATTACCGCCAGCTGGAATGCTGTATATAAATGATTTCATTATATACCAAAAACAGCAGTGCCTACTGTTCAATTGTGGAGTCCAGATCGCGTACGTTACGGAGGTATATTTGTTGTACGTTTATCGTAAGTACCTGTAAGTACTGTTCGTCGTTCGTTTGTCTATTTGCAATAAACATTATTTCGTTGTGCTTAAAACCCACAAATTGTTGACGCACCTGACGTGGTATTGAACACGCATATACCTTCTGACTAACTAATATTCTAAAATAATCATAATTAACCTATTGTTTTGAATTACATCTATTTTTAACCTACGTTTTTGTACCTATTTTTAGTCTTATTTGCCGTGTGCTATTCTTAAATTCGTTATGTCGAAGAATAACTTTTCCGATTTGTTTTTAAAGGTTTCAAGCAAATTTAAAGCCTGCAACGTCAAAACTTCAACGCGTGTAGCTGCCATGCTATGTAATATAAGGAAAGGTAATGTTTTTCCGAAACCTAAGGGAATTAAATCGAACTTTTCCATTTCTAAGCTACATCATACGAAAATAGGCTCTTTTTCTAAACCTATTTCTCCTTTCTCTAAAAAGAAATTTACAAAAAATGATGTTCTGATGCCATCGGTTCAAGTTGTTCCACCGATTGCACTGCCATTCTCGTCTACTGATTCAGTTTTGCAACCTGCAGCTGCTTCTTCAGCTGAGCCGCAGATGAACAACGACTTTCCGCATTCAACTTTCGAAGCCGCTCCATCGTCGTTTTGCAACACGGCAAAACCTTTAAATGTTTCGGTAAAATCTTTGCAGCCTGTTGCAGCAACGCCCAGCAGCAAACTTTCAACTGCAGAAGCGATGCCTCGTCAACAACGCGAGTTTATTCGATCTGCTTTATTCGACACAACTTTGACGTCATGCAACTCTACGTCAATCTCTATTCAAAAGGTACTTCTAAGCTATCTTTTTCAACTTTCTCTTTACCTAATCTTATCAGACAGGATTTTTTGTCGATCGATTGATGATTTTAAGTATCTCTATGGTATCGTCCGCCGGACCTAACAACTTGCAAGCAAATCTTGCGCATCTGTTAGGACAGAAGCGGAACCTTCTTACGACGTTTACACCTGATGATAACCTAGTAAGCTTTCATAACTTTACTTTACCTTATCTATCTACTGCCTCTTACTATTCTAACCTTGACTATTCTAACCTTCTCTTCCCCTTAATCTCAGCTTTTTGCTAGTTTTCTCGATAGACGTTTGGTTAACGTTTTTGGGTAATTTTTAGCGCCTATAGCTTTAGTTATCGTTAACGCAGGGATGGGCCTTGCATAAATCAAATTGAATTCTATCTATAGGCTCATTACGTAGGATGGCAGCTATAGTTTATTCGTAATTTTTGTGCACGTTATGCATTGTCAGTTATTGATACATGCCTTGTTTACCTTTTTTACGCACCACGCCTCTTTCTATCTAATCCGCCGCCGTTGTGAGTGTGTGACCGCTGAATTTTGAGCACGATTTAATGTTGTCATATCGGTCGAACAATGCAGAATTAAAAACGCGTTTGAACTAAACTAAATTTACGGCATAGCTGTTCAGTCATTTGCAAAATTACGTCTCTTTTTGTTAAGTTAAAGGTGAACTTTACGTAAGAGAATATTCTTCTCTCGTAATCTAATCTCTAAGCCAAATAAACAGATAAATTTATCTCTCACACTTACAGAAGTTGTGCCTTCTAAAGTGCCATTTCCGTTTGCAGCTAACCTGCAGTCTGGCCCTATATGGTTTACGATGTTTGATCAGAGACATCACACCTAAAATAACCTGACCGTTTTTTTGTATTCCGGGCAAAGTTCCCGATGTTTTCAAGGCCACTTGATGCCTTTTTACCTTACTGACGGGCTGAGGTACCGTCGCATGTCCATTTGGGTTACAAGCTTGCAATAGTGTAAATTTTTAGTTTAACATTTACGCCAAGGTTAAAATGTCTGTCACTTAGGGATTATTTCAAAAATGGACAAGGCGTTATCGTTTATTCTAGAACGATAGATTCTAGGCATTTGCACTGACGGTTTTGCCTTTTTACACTAAATTACGATTTTTACGGCTCTATTTCTGCATTGGAGGCTGTACATTTCTTACATTCGCATGTTGTTAATCGCCGGTGCAGGTATTTTTATACAGGTCGTTCAGTTACAATGAACCAGCTCGAGAACGGAGGGATTCTCGAACACATAAGGGAGCTGTTCAGCCTTTTCTCGATTGAGCTATTCACCTTCAGCTCCTCGTTTGCCAACGCGTTTGTACGAAGTGATCTTTTCAACGCCAGACACAGTCATCTATGTCTTGGATGTCGCCACCGCTCCTGACTTGTGCAATAAAGAGCCGGTCGACAAGGAGGGCATGATCATCCCATGAACAATGTTTGACTTCCTGGTGGAAGAAGTCCAACATGGAGTCTCTCCGGACCTATTCTTTCAAGGACAAGGGGAGTGCATGTAGCAGCTTGCGCTGCTCCATATTGTTACCGGCTTGAAACCCCGGCCAACCAGATGAAGCAGGCTGGCCGGTGGTGACGTCGTCACACCAGCCTCTGTGAATTCATCAAATTGACAGCTTATTGCCTGATCGTGTTTTCGTCGTTTGTCCGAGTTTCCTGTTTTTTGCTGCGTCGCCGAACCGCATTGTCACGATATTTAATTACCGCCAGCTGGAATGCTGTATATAAATGATTTCATTATATTCCAAAAACAGCAGTGCCTACTGTTCAATTGTGGAGTCCAGATATACGTATATCGTAAGTTCCTGTAAGTACTGCTTGTCGTTCGTTTGTTTATTTGCAATAAACATTATTTCTTGGTGCTTAAAACCCACACTGGGTTGCGATTAACAAGCCACCAAATGTTCTGATTATTTCAGACTCCCTTTCTGTGTTGATAGCCATATCATGTAATTTTAATAGTCACAATAACGTCCTAATAAATAAAATTGTTAAATCTAATAAAAATTTACAGGCTCTTATACAAATCCATTATCTTTGGTTTCCCAGTCATGTTGGTATTGCTGGGAATGAAATGGCAGATCGCCTTGCAAAAAATACTACTGGTACTAGTCGGCTACCAGTCAACAGCCACGAAATAATGGTTGCATTTTAAAAACAGTCTCGTACAATCTCTCTGTAAGTAAGACAAAAAAAACGAATTGAAAAGCACTGTTCTGACCTATGGAATAAACAGTATAGGTCAATAAAAACTGGAGGACAATACAAGATTGAAAGGTTTGGTTTAAGGACAGGCTACTTTTCGTGGTATCACCAGAGACGCCCGCAGAAGATTTTCCAGGGGGGTACAAAATGAATATATACACGTAATTTAACTTAAATATTGCACTTGCAATCATAATAATCACACTTTGAAATCCAGAGAGGGTGAACGTGTCCCTCCTTGCCACCTACCCGTGGGGGCGCCTATGGTAGTCACTAACAGGTAGTCGACGAGATATATGCAAGTGGCCCGTGGTCTAGTCCGAATACACACATTTGGCCCGGCAGTATGAAAGGTTGCACACCCCTGACTTAGGCAATTTAGTTAAAATTTTACATTTTCGTATTTTCTAGTTATTCGTTAGTTGAAGTTATTTTTTGCTATTCTTGTGCGTTACTACTTAAGTAGTTTATCTTTGTTTAATTCGCGGGTGAAATCGTTTGCTTACTTAGTGTTATAAAACATAAAATATTGCTTTTCTCTATAGCCGTGTGCCAGTTAATCACATTCACGGAGATTCGTGAGTGGAATGAGCTATTCCTATCAAGCAGGAAGATTAGCCACCAGTGGATTACTGGACATCCACTGGACTCCTTAATGGCCGAAGAAGTGAAATAATAAGACGGCTTGAAGGAACCGAAACAAGTCGGATCCACTGATCTCTATGAAACCTGGATAGCGCAACTAGTGGCACGCGTGAGCAGTTTTTGAAGCCAATTAGAAGACTTCTACGCCATATTGAAAGGTTCCAAAACTGCGCAAATTTTGGCGGCTTATGGGAGGGGTATCTTAAAATTGTCTTTATGGCAATATTTGGTGATTATTTTACCGAATTTTAAGGGATTAGTGATGTATTGGTATGCTTGGTACTATACACAATACTAATAAAGCAGAATAACTTGATTTTAGCTCCTGCTGATAGAAATATACTTCAAAAAAAAAAAAACCAAAAAATATTTTTTTTTATTGCAACAAGGCAACGTCAAGTTAGGTAAAATCAACTTACATGATAAACAAATCTTTGGAATGGCCTTTTTGATCAGTCTAGTTAATGTATTTTTTATGTACATTTAACTATGCTGGTTGGTAACGCTGTTCTGACAACAACATTTCTTAACGCTGTTCTGACAACAACATTTCTTAGCATTTATTTTTGTATAATAGTAACAGCAGCAGGTAGTAGTAAGGTTTAATTGAAGCTATATGCATAAGTAGAATCAGGTATTTTATTTAATTGCTTTTAATATCTCATGGATGTCCGGAATTAGTTGCTCTGTTTTATATGGTGTTTGTCTGTATCATCCACTAACAAACATTGGCCACCAGATTACCAATCCATCACTAACTGGTGTTCAAATGGCAAAATGTAGGATATTATCACATTCCAGTGCATTTTTTGTTTATTGTCGTTACTCTGTTAGGAAAACATATTCGTGCATAAATAACTTATCCATAATACAAAATCTCTGCAAATAATTACTATTTTCCACACAGCAGCAACTCTGTTGTATTACAAATAGAAAAACAACCATAACTAAGGAAAACAAAGTCAAATGACACTTGTAATTAAACAAGAAAATAAAAGGTAAATTGGTAAAAAGTTTATATGTTGCATTTTCTATAAATTACCCTTATTGAATGTTGAAAATAAATGAAGATTTATTAATAATGTTAACAAAACGCTATCTATGTTTAATGAGTAATTCATTATATGTCAAACTACAACCTTCGGTGCTTACAAGTTTATATTAGTTTAAGCCAGTTGTTGGGTGACAATATTGATTTAAAAATGTAAAAATCTTAACAAATTCTCATGTTTTTGGTAAAATTTATGTTTTTTCGTGTTAGTTCTCATTACACATCACATATTCCAGGAGACAAAAGTTGTCCAGAATGTATGTATTATTTTGTTGCTTGCATTGATTCTTGCTCTTTGAATCATTCCGATAAGAATATACCACTTCGCTGTTGTTCCAGGTTTGTTTTTATTTTTCACAGTACAAAAGTCTTCAGGAAATATTTACAGGTTAACATACATCTATATTATTAAATCTAAGTAATCTGAGATACTCAAATCAGCAACAACAATTATATTGTTAGTTTAATATCAAACTAGTTACATACAAAAAAGAAACTTGCACTGTTATTCATCAATATTATTATCTATATTATTAAATCTAAGTAATCTGAGATACTCAAATCAGCAACAACAATCATATTGTTAGTTTAATATCAAACTAGTTACATACAAAAAAGAAACTTGCACTGTTATTCATCAATATTATTATTTGTCATAAATTCATGCATTGTTGATATTCTGATATTTATTTAAAAATAACTATACTCATCCAGTTGAAGTGGAATTACTTGCAGGCTTTACTTAGATAATGGTTTAGTGATGAATTCCAGTTCAAAGAATCTAGGTGTGTTCCTGCAATCAAAATTATTTGACTAAACCTATTAACAGTAACAGTGCGGACTAAACCGGTGCTGGTCTAGAATCCTACCACAACGAAACATTATTTGGGTTAGGGTTAGCGTTTGGGTTAGGGTGGGTCAAGTATTCCTATTAAATAAAGAATATAATAATACTTGACCCACCCACACCCAAACTCGCACCCTAACTCAAATTTTGTGTGTTGATTTTATAACTGTAGTAGGATTCTAGACCAGCGCCCTCAATCGGATTTGGCTTTGTCTTTCATCAGTAATAAACTAAACCATAAAAAGCCATCAAAATCTGCAGCCAGGCACCTCCCAAAAAGAAAAAATGACAGAAAAGGCCAATTCATAGTCACCTTGCACCGCAACTCCTGTTTAAATAAACTTGTGGTCCTACATTTTGCCATTTGAACACCAGTTAGTGATGGATTGGTAATCTGGTGGCCAATGTTTGTTAGTGGATGATACAGACAAACACCATATAAAACAGAGCAACTAATTCCGGACATCCATGAGATATTAAAAGCAATTAAATAAAATACCTGATTCTACTTATGCATATAGCTTCAATTAAACCTTACTACTACCTGCTGCTGTTACTATTATACAAAAATAAATGCTAAGAAATGTTGTTGTCAGAACAGCGTTACCAACCAGCATGTAGTTAAATGTACATAATAAATACATTAACTAGACTGATCAAAAAGGCCATTCCAAAGATTTGTTTATCATGTAAGTTGATTTTACCTAACTTGACGTTGCCTTGTTGCAATAAAAAAAAATATTTTTCGGTGCTAGTAAAAACGAAGTATATTTCTATTAGCAGGAGCTAAAATTAAGTTATTCTGCTTTATTAGTATTGTGTTTAGTACCAAGCATACCAATACATCACTAATCTCTTAAAATTCGGTAAAATAATCACCAAATATTGCTATAAAAACAATTTTAAGATACCTCCCCCATAAGCCGTAACAGGGTTGCCAGACTATGAATATGACTTAAGGCCAAATTAATACAAAAAAAAGGCCAAAAAAGGCCAAATTGATAATTACCTGTTTCTATGAAAAAATAATAAAATATACACACATACATATTTATCAAATTTACTTGTATTATTATTAGTTTTTAAAGAATTTCTTCTAAATAGTGGGTTTCTTCATTTTCTAATGAAATATACAAATTCTCACTGTTGTGCAATTTAACCATATTTGGAGTACACTTGAAGTCTTTACAACACATTTTTTGATCCAATAGGTGAGAACGAATTCTTATTATAGCTTCCAATAGTTGAATTTGTGTTCTGTTTTGCATTACTTGCAGGTGTTATCAGAGATGTTAAAGCATATTTGGAAAGTTCTTTAAAGTTATTGTGTTTAAACACACCTTGCCAGAATGAAAGAGAGTCTTTTGGAATGCCACTTTCTGAAAAATATTCTTCTTCACACCATTCAACAAGACTGACTTTTCTGTATTGAGATTCAATCAAACTAATATTACCTTCCATGTGATGCAAAAATGGCAAATCTTCAAAATTTCCTTTTAATGTCTGACTAAGAATTGTGCAAGGATTTAGCAATGTAAGACCTTTGAATATGTTGGCAGATTCTGGAAGCCTCTTCTCTACCTGAGTTAATGCTTCTTGAAGTATAGATTGACATCTTATTTTAACCTGCATTATTTTTTGCTTTTCTATATCTTTGCAGCTATTTGGTACTTTAGTCAAGTAAGTGCTAATTTCTTGATTGAATTTACAACCAAAGTCAACATTGTTTAAAATTTTACTAGTCTCATCTTTGTTATAAAGCCTGCTGTATAAGCTCTCATGGTGCATAAACAATTGTTTTGAAAGTTCATATGGTCACCATTAGTTTGTTGGAATAGTGAGTTTATCATTTTAAACTCTTGAACAATTGGAGTGGCAAACACAAAATATAAATAATTCATTCTATCTGCAAACATTTCTTTTAATAATCTACATTTATACTTGGCATTTAAACCTAATTTAGCTTCACAACTGCTGAAGTAAGCTAATAATTCTTCCCAATTCATCAAAATATTATATAGGACTTTTCCTCTGACTAACCATCTAGTCTTGGACAATTTTTGAAATGGAAGTGGGGCTTCTCTTTGACTGCCTTCACTTTCTGCAGTATTCATAACCTCAAATAGTGTTTTGAAATCTTCTCTTCTCAGAATACTATGTGAAAACCACAATGGCACTTCACTGAGAATAAATCCAACATTAGATGGAAATTTCGAAAATGCATGTTCAATGCAGAGACTTAAGGAATGGCATATACATTTCATTCGAACACAGTTTGGTGATTCATTCTTGATCCTGCTCCAAACTGAATTGTTGACTCCAACCATGGTCGCAGCTCCATCACTTGCAAACCCTATACAATTTTTTAGAGTTTGACCAAATAATGTTATTTCCTCTACTATTTTTTTAAACAAACATTGTGCCGTTGTGTCAACAACAGGAACAAGAGACATAAAAGCTGTTTGGATTCTTGCCTTTTTTTCGGAGTAATATCGCACAACTGTGCAAAGGTGCTTTTGCACCGCTATATCTGTAGACTCATCCACAAGCAAAACATACTTTTTTCCTAGCAGGTCATTTTTAAGTTCTGTTTTAAGTGATTTTGAAATAATATTTTTGATGATTGCAGTGCATTTGGTTCTATGCAGGTTTATATTTCCAAGAATACTTTTTTCACCATGATACTTCACCACTTCACCAATATGATCAACTGAGCTAATAGACGCATGACACGCTATTGTTAAGGGCTCTGCACACCAAACGCGGTTGACGGTGACGGCTGGCGATAAGCGGCGGCAACGGTTGATCGCGTTTCTTTCGCGCAACGTTTGACGCAAAAACGGCGTTCACACCAGCTGTGCGTTTGGCGACGCGGCGACGAAGTGTTTTTGTCTTGCAAACACAGCGGGATAAGAAATGGATCTTGTACTGAACAAAGGCTTTGTCAAAGTCAAAAGGGCACGAAAAGTAACGGCTCATAACTTATGTGTCCATGGTTATTTGCGCTGTTGGACGCTTATAGCCAAATAAAGTGGGTCAGTGTGCTTGATAGAAAGACAGTGTGCCTGACAGAAGGAGTATATTAAACCCCACCCCAATAAAGAGTCAAATAGTCATGCATGTTTTTTATTTATTAAGACAAATATCTTAGCAATGTGAACAATTTGTTATTAAAGCCCAGTAAGGATCTGCATTACCTATGCTACATATGAACCTAGTTCTTTTCATTCACTGTTTTGTTAAATTTGTTTTTGTACATATTCAATAAAGCAAACAAAGCTTTTGCACATTTTCATGTTTGATAAGCCAGAAACAGCGTAAACATTGGCTAATAATACAGAACAAAAAATATAATGAGGTAACAGAACACCATGAATACACGCAATTAACACTTGGAATATAAAAAAGTACAAAAAAGCATATAAAAATACAAGACACTATACATTGCACAAAAATGTTTGATACTGGATAGAAAAGAGAAAATACAAAGAGGTAACAAAACACCAGGAGTATATGCAATTGAAAACAACTAGACTGTACAAAAGTGCACATAAGCATACACAAAGTGCAAGACACTATACATTAGTATATGTTAAGTTGAATTGATTGAAACCAAACAAATATAAAAATACCATCTTCTGGTGTAGCTTCATCTTGTGTGAAATCAATAATTGGACTGGAGGTTTGGGGAAAGTTGCCAACAGTCCTATGAGAAACCACAGTTTTTAAAACATTTATATTAATTTTAAAAATCACTCACACTTTATGCCTCAAATGCTCTTGCAAAAATTTAAGAGCCTCATAGTGCTCCCACCCTGTAAATTTGCAGCAGCAGCACCACTTTTTTGTGCATTTTCATTCTTCCTCTTTTCTTTAAAGCAAAGCGGTCTCTCAAACTCTTCCAGCGCTTTATGCAAGTTTCAACTGCAACATTGATAATCGTGTCATGATCAAATTAATTTACCGGGTATCAAGTCTTTCCTGTCTGGCCAGTTTGTTGGGCAATATGTTTCCAAACATTTTCTTTCCGCTTTTGATCCTTGTACTGGCTGCTACCAGAATCATATATACAGGGAGAATCCTGAACCAATTGTATCAGCATTTCATTGAATTCCATTGTTTTTTAAGCAAAAGTTTATCTAAATAAAAGTCCACAACACAACAATCAAACCAACATTATTGCACCTTTCATCGTGTCTTTTATTCTTTTTGCGACACTTTGTCAAAAAAAAATATTAGGGAAAGACAAACTGTACCCTTACCATAAATAAATATTACATAAACCTTCTATCCTCAAGCAAACTAACTTAAAACTACGAAATTGTCCCGTTGCAACAAGGTTCTGCACACAGCTCTTCAGTCTGCAAGTAGTGCGGCTGACGGCAAAGTTAAATCTGATTTAACTTTGCCGTCAGCCGTTTCAAGCGAAAAAATCACGCCGTCACGGCATGACGCCGTCTGGTGTGAATACCCCGCCGCTTGCCGTCGAACGCAAAAACGCGCCACTTGCCGCCAACCGCGTCTGGTGTGAATCTTGCTTTAAACTTAAATCTATTTCTGCTATTTTTTCCGAATCAGAGGCTTTATGGAAAAATTTTGTAAGAGAACTTCGAGAGGAGTTTGGTATTTTATTTAGGTGTTTCTTGGTTTTTTCATGTGTAGAAATGTTGCTGAGCTTTGGCAGTATATTCACTTTGCACATTACACAGTATCCACTTTGCCCGTCATCTGCACATTTTAACCACGTGTAAGATTTTTCCCAAGCTTTATTGTATTTTCTTCCACCTTCATAACTATTCTTCCACTTAGGCATTGTAAAAGGATAAAAGTATAAATCTAAAACACATTGACACCAGCTGCAGTTACAGTAAATACTTGCAGTCAACTTGGATAACCACAACAATAAATGGCTCTTGTCTCGAATTTTACCACAACGCAATTATTTGGGTTTGGGTGGGTTAAACAATATTATTAAATAAAGAATATATAAATACTTGACCCACCCACACCCAAACTCTAACTCGCGCCCTAACCCAATATTATGCGTGATTTAATATTTGTTTCAACGCTGTGGTAGGATTTTAGACCAACGCCGGTTCGGTTAATATAATCTATTATGTATTTTGAAGAGTAAATTAAAAAAAGCCAAATTTAAGGCCAAATCTAGAAAAAGGCCAAATGCATAATTTCTAAGGCCAACAGACTTAAAAAAAGGCCAATCTGGCAACCCTGAGCCGTAAGCTAAATTTACGCACTTTTGGAACCTTTCAAGATGGCGAAGAACCCTTCTAATTGGCTTCAATTTTCAACCACTAGTTGCGCCATCCAGGTTTCATAGAGATCAGTGGTGCAGCTGCAGAGATTTCGCAATTTCCTGAAAGGCGTTTATAGTTGCAAATGTAACATTCTATTTTAAAACGCGTAACCTACGCTACGGGGTTACCTAAGGTTGACCTTAGGCCAAATATTCAGCCAGGTTCTGCCACAGCGTAATTTAGTATTACCCTCACAATACTGGCAGTGGTACATTTGTATGCTTGCAGAATATCGTTTGACCGCTTAAAGTTCTTGGCGCTTGTCTAGAAAACCACAACGACATTGTTTTGGTTAGGGTGCGAGTAAGCGTTTGGGTTTGGGCACCCGATCCGTTAGAAATCAGTGCATTTCTAAGCAAAAAGGTCTACGACAATCAGGGCATCCAATGGCAGAAAAGTCTAGACTTTTAGACCTTGAGGTCCTGGCAATGCACTGATTTGGACCTTTAGGTAAACTCCCGGCGAAGATAAATTAAATATATTCATTAAAAGTTCAGAAAAGATAACAAAAAATATGAGATAGGATTAATAACACTTGACCCACCTAAACCCTAACGCTAACCCGAATCCTAACCCAAATAATGTGCGTTATTTTAATAATTCTTTAAATGCTGGGGAAAAAAGCCCAAACTCGGATGGTTTCTCGTCCATTGTATTTAAGATTATTACGTCACAAATTGAGGAATTGGGGCCTGAAGCGTTATAATTATTAAATTATCGCACATTATTTGGGTTAGGGCGCTGGTTAGCGTTTGGGTTTGGTTGGGTCAAGTATTGTTAAACTTAATCTTCTTATACACATTTGTTAATGCAAATTAGTGCATTGTCCAAGACCTCAAAGTCTAAAAGTCGGACTTTTTGATCCTTTGAATGCACTGATTGTCGTAGACCTATTTGCTTAGAACTGCACTGATTTCTCACGGATGGGGTGGTTTGGGTGGGCTAAGTAATTTATTAAATAATAAGAATTGACCAACCATCACCCTAACCCAGGGGCCTGACTGTAGGGATGTTCAAAGTAGAATCCCAAGGTATTCTAGAATAATAGGTTTCGAATCTAGAATAACGAATCCAGAATAGCGAATCCTAGTATATTTTTATTAAATTATCTAACCTTGGTTTTGTTTGGGGAAGGGATTAATCTTAATCTACCCCACAGAGCCTACAATCACAGCAATAAATCGCCCAAACAATTTGCTAACATGTGTACATTATAATAAAAAAATCTCCCATATGTTTAACATTCTTAACAACTGTCATTTGAAGCAGTTCTGTAAACTGTATTATATCAACTGTCCAGGTTGTTGCCAAAACTTATATTTTTGCCAATAGTGAGTACAATGAAACACAGCACACAGAAGTCTTAAGCAATTCGGTCCTGTTTTTTAAAGCATTGTTGGGTTTTAGTGCTTCTTTTTTGACTAACATGATCTGTTATGCAGTCAAATAATGTACTGCAAAGAATACAAAGTTACTATTGACATAACGAATTCTTGACAATTACGCTGTGCATAACTACATAACCTCGCTGGATATTGGCCTTAAGTAACCCTGTAGCGCATTTTGTAGACGGCCAGCACGTTTTACATCGTAATATTACTTTTGCAACTTAACACATTTAGGGAATTTGCGAACTCCACACCAGACATTACACGTTAGTCGCTCGCCCGATAATGCTTGAGTGACACTTAATTATTAGACAAACGTTATCGCGAGACGCGGTAATTGGTCACCCGAAAAAACGCTGACACTGCACTACCAGGTTACATTTAAAGCAAGCACTATAAATTGGTCGCCGCAGCGACAGGCCAACTTACCACACGCGTTTGTACAATTAGGCGCAACAATCGGCGGTAAAACATTAAATTATATCGGTTGCAATTACCCGAAATAAATGGCAGAATTGGATTCGAATCTCATCTGGATTCGAATCCAAGGATTCGATATTCTACTTTGAGCATCCCTACCTGACTGCATTCCATAATTTGTGGCCGCCAAAGATTTACGCTAAAATTTGTTTTGGCTGAAATCCTACGCCAAAATAGGACAATTATACGCCAAAAACGGCTATTTTTCTTAGTTAATTCACCAACCCGGCGTTATTTCACGCCAAATGACGTCACTGGCATAATTTTGGGCAAGCATTTCACACCAAAGATCTTTGGCGGGAAGGCCGTGGAATGCAATCAGGCCCAGGGGTTTTTAAACTGGGGTCCATGGACCCCTTGGGGGTCCGCGAACTAGTTTTGGGGGGTCCACGAAGGCCTACTTAAAATATTAGTGTATATTTAAGAAGTAATCTTTTTTTAAAGAAAACCGTTTGATTAAAAATAAAACGGTTTTGCACTGAATCCTATTTAGACTCCATTTCACTTTCACATTTTTGAACCAAAATCAGCAGATTTATGAAGTCTATTTGTACTGTGACCAGTGTTCCCTCTAAGAAAATTTGGCGCTCTTTCACTATTGTACGTAAAAATTAATAAAAAAAAAAATTCTTCAAATACCGCATACCACAACACATATTGTTTGGGTTAGGGCGCGGGTTAGCGTTTGGTTGAGGGTGGGTCAAGTTATTATTAATAATAAACATAATATTACTTGACCCACCCTCACACAAACGCTAACCTGCACCCTAACCCAAACAATATGCGTTGTGGTATGCGGTATTATTATTTTTTTTTTTGCATAACTTTTCACGTACATTAGTGAAAGAGAGCCGAAAATTTTCTACTGCGCAAATATTTTTTGTAGTGCGCACTACAAGGCTGCGTTTGCCGCGGTAGATCAATGTTTTTCTATTGGGGCTAGGCGTGAAAATTTTGAAGATGACGTTACAAAGCGTGACGTCATGAAGCAAAGACTTGCGATAAACTTATGTGCAACTGCAATCGAGTTAAATATGTGCAAGGATATGGCAACAAAGCGGTCGCGCGAAATTTTTTTTGAATATTTGGGTTAAATTGACAAAAGTCTACCTTTTTAAAATAGGATGCCTTTAGCGCACAATGAAGAATCACGAACTATTCGCTCATTTGCTGTGAGACCATTGACCACACAGCTGTATATGTACAGAAATCGTGTAGAAACTGCAATTGTGTTAAAAATTTACTTCCTAAAAAATGCATTTCGCTTTTCACGAATTATTGTCAAACACTCCACTGCTGTGTTCGGCACTCTTCAAAACTCATTTTTTCTTTAAGCTTGGTTTTCCTGAGTAGACATTTAATTCTACGTGAGATAAAAAAAAACGTACACAGCATGGATGATGAAGACCAATTGGACAAAGTAATTTATTACGTCACAATCGTCAATGCGAATTTGATTTGGTGACTTGCTTTTAGCTACAAACTTCAACGAAACATGGCTAATTTGAAATGCTTACACTGTTGTGGCAAAAAACTGAAGATATTTTAGTTTTAATTTGATAATGATGTAAGTGCGCAAAAGCAAATTTTACTGCGCAATTGCGCACCTTAAGAGGGCACACTGACTGTGACGTCAATTTATGATGTCATTTTGGATTTTTTTTGCCGACCGTGGTCCACGCTAGGTTAAACAAAAATTTAAGGGTCCGCGGTAAAAAAAGTTTAAGAAAAAATGTATTTGTTTTTATGTAGTTATGCATTGCAGGGTTGGACTTAAGCACTCGCCCGCTCGCTAATGCGAGTGCAAATCCACTCCGGGCGAGTGTTGATTGACACCCACTCGCCCGACTGGCGAGAAATTTAATTAGTTGGTGCAGGACAACTTGTGTTAAGCACCACTACTAAGCGAAATATTACTTACGGCGAGTTATTTCCTTAAACACTAAGTTGCTAATGCATTCAACACTAGACACATAATAAGGTTAATCGATGTCACGTTGGAAGCTCGTAATAAGGACTCCCCCGTTTAAAAAATGACTTATGAGGTTGATTGTTTACCTTAAACGTTGTTACTTTTCAAATGTTTAACCCGGCCGCTGGCGCATTTGAAAAAGTTTATTGGACTGGCGATGCACCCAGCGATAAGACTTTACTTTTTTTGTATTTATTAAATTGTTTGTATTAGAAAATTATAAGCAATCGCTGAAGTTTTTGGTAACAATAAGTTTTAATAATATTTGTAAGCAGTGTTTTTTTAAGATGTTTTGAGCGACCGAAACGGCCTACTGAACACTACGATATTTTAAAATATCGCCTACTTGCGCAACTATAGCTTAGAGTTGGCAATTAGTCTACGTAAGTATGTTGTTGCGATTTCTTAAAGTTGATATCGGACGTCGGTCAAGCAAGCCAAAGCTTAAAAATAACTGTCTGTAAATCATTTAGTTCGCAATTATTGTATGTTTAGATACGAATCGAAACCATTGCAGACGCCCTTGGAAAAGTGTAACAACCCTCTATTGGGCAGCACAAAACCTCGGGTGCATGTGGTTGTTAACTGTGCGAAAGAATGGTTTAGTTGTAAATTTACAATTATTTTATTTAGTCATTATTTGCTGTTTAATCAGTTATTATAGTGTTAGGCGAAATATGGTGTTTTATTTGTGGCGCGAAGCAACCTGCGTTAAAACGTCCTTTAAGCACAGAAAAACCAGAATACGAAAAAAATAAAGAGCGAGGATTTTTAGAAAAATGGAAAACAGGCTGGCCGTGGCTACTAAGTTATTAGTATTTTATTTTCACTAAAGATTGTAAAAAATATTTCGGCTAAAAAACATTGTTTTAAATAAACAACCAGACTTATTATGAAAAACTAATAATGTTTACGTACAGAAACTATAAGACAGCTTAACTATAACCCAAAAAATGACTGCGCTAGGACAATAATTTGCACACTGCGTGCCAACAACGAGTGTTATTTCGTCCGGGCGAGTGCTGATTGATAGTCGCTCGCCCGCCTGGCGAGTGCCAATTTTTGCTTAGGAACAACCCTGCATTGCAGTTAACACAACTGCTTCAAATTGCAGTTGTTTAAAATGTTAAACTTTCGGAAGATATTTTTTATTTACAATTTTGTGATTAATACCCACCCCCTTTATTTATTTATTTTTTAAAGTATAGTTAAATAATTTGTTAAATAATTATTAAAAAGATTCAAAATCCAGAATTTGGAATTCATAATTTGAAACCTAATAGTCAAGAATCCCTAGGATTCTACTTAAAACATCCCTACAAGTAACATATAAATATATGGGAGAATAAATATAATAATATTAATTGACCCACCCAAACTAGGGTTCCTCTTTTTCCCGAATTTTTAACTCCCGTGAAAGAACCAATTGGAAGAACGCATATCAATGAGAAATTTTTACACATTACTTAGAGCAAGGGTCTCAAACTCAAATTGCTCTTAGTGCCAAATGTGGACGTGTCAAATGCCAAAGGGCCGCAAAACCAACAAGAACACAATAAAAGACAAACACAAGTAGGCTGAAGATTTAAGCTAGTTATATGGGCCGTTTTTGCTCAAATTCTTTTATGGTTTTTTTGGTTTGTTTCAGACCGTTTTTTGTCCAGAGTTTATAGGAAAACTATAATTTGGAGAGACTTCAAATGTCCATACAAGATGGAGGCGTATATGTAGATGAGCCTTTAAGGGTTTAGAAGTCTATTTACCTAGGGGCCTTAAGCTGAGGGTACAAATTGCAAACAAAATAGACGTCATCGCAAAATTGTTTTTAGCTCTGTACTCCTGGCAATATTTCCTAAAAAAGGATCTGGTTAAAACGAGACCGGTTATACCGACTGTCTCGTGTTAATATGCGACAAAGGGGCACTGTTAAATCAGCGAAACACATTCCGCCAAGGGAGTACATTCTGCTTTGAAACGCCAGACACAAGTATGTCAATACTTACAGCCGAAACCTAAACATCTTCCCTGCCATCGACTGTTATCTGCAATTACGTAAACTGTCCATTATGTTTTTGTAAGCCTATGGATTTGTGTATTTTTATTCATTAATGCATTAGGCAAACCACAATATAATCCATTCTTTGAAATGTATCATGTTACTCCAAAATCCCGTACTACTGTATGTAGTGGCTATGGTATGTTATGGATTCTACACTAAAAGCTAACATTGTATAACGTTGTGGCCCTAGTATGATTTAGCTCGTTTTAATGGAATTGTTGTGCAATTCTATAAGATTTACAAAATTAAACTTTGTGTCTCATGCAGCTCTTTGTTAAAAACTTGTCTATTTTGGTTTAAATGTTTAAAAAACGATTCTCAATTGAAAAATTATTTTTTCAAATTTAATGTCACAATAATATGTCAATTGCAGTCTTAGGATTTTAGGAAAATCATTTTTAAAACAAAAATACAATTTATAAGTGTCTTTCATTCATTATGTCACAGTTGGGCGCACAAACGTTTGATGTCTTTTTCGCAGCTGCAGTCTGGGAGTTTATACTGCTCTGTTGTGAAATGATCTTTGGTTGGCTGCATTATATTGAAACTGATGCCTGACCGCCCTAAACAGACACCGCGTAACGCAATATAATTTCTGTTTATTACAAAACTGCAGTGATGTGGTTCTAGTGACCTCCATGGGAACGAAAAATACGTAATGAATAGCGAAACATAATAATCAAACCGAATTAGGCTACGATTAATCAGAACCAGAACCTTTTACATGCTTGCGATTACCCAACAACGTTTATTTATTGCTTCACTACCATAAAAATATAATTATTTGCAAGGATTAGGAAGAATTACAATTTTGAATTTTAACTGGAAAAATTAATTACACAAAAACTGTAAAACTTTTCGCTTGCAATGGTAGAATATAATGTGCAATTATAAAATGAAATCAGTTTTTTTGTGGTTTTGGAAATTTTGTTTCCTGTTTTAAAAGAACTAAACGAGTTTGCCGCAATCTATTAAGGCACTAAATGTTTTATTAATGCACAGAGCAAAATATTTTCACTTTTAGCCAAAACACACACTTCAAAGAAACATTACAATCTCCATTACCAGGATTATCATTTAAACCGCAAAGGCTGGCATAAGTTATGTGAAAAGTCGAATATTGGGCAAGATCCATTATAAGTGTGGTACAACTTTAATATGTGGTACAGCTGTTCTGACTATAATTTCGAGCCATAATAGGTTGAAAGGAAAATGTTGTGGAGGCTGTTTCGCGCTAATAAATGACAAAGGGGCACCTTGATTGCAGCGAAACAGATTACGTCAAAGCGTTGTATTTTACTTTAAAACGCCAGAAGCCAGTATGCCAAACAAATACAGACAAAACCTCCCTGGCCATCGGATGAAAAAAAAAGTCTCCCTGGCCATCGGATGTCATATGCATTTATGGAAACTGTTTAGTATGTTACCATAAGCATTTATATTTCGCAGTATAACCAGTTCATCGAAATGTATAACGTCATCTTGAAATTGTGTGCGCATTCTAAATTTTTATCTTAATAAACAAATACGGAATACGGTAAGAAACAGTCTAATGAATTCTAGACAAAAATCTCACAGTTTTAAGAACGAAATGCAATTTTTTTATTGTCTATATTGGTAAAAGCAGTCATCTATTTATACAACGAAGATGATATAATGATTTTATATTCACAAGTAAACAAAACAAAATCTGTTGGGGAATACTATTTACTAGGGTTGCCATATTTTTTACATAATCTCTGCTAAACAACATGATGGTTTAAGGGGCATGAAAAGGCCGGAAACCTCATAACGTTTTAAACTTTAAGAAACTTGCTGTTGTCACGCAAAACAGACCGCTTATTTGAAAACGGATTTTGTTAATTGTGCCTCAAAAGTTTTGAGGGTCTATATTCTGGTACTCATAAAGTTAACCTTTAAAAATTGACATTTCCGGCTTTCATTCTTAAAAACTTATGTTTATTATGTAATTTTGGTTTATAGGTTTAAAATTATGAGCGGTTCCTATTTTTTTTTTTTTGACAGTAATAGGTTTGTTTTTCAGGCCTAAACAACCCAACAATCGCGTGCTTTTGTGGGAAATTAATACAAAAAGTTAATTTGAGTTTAGATAAAAAAAGATGATGAAGAAGGTTTTAGATTTCTGTGATTTTGGCCCAAGGGTTGGGGTAGCATTTTTTGAAAGGCGTTTGAAAAAAAAAATTTCAAGAATATTGTTTTGTTAATGAAATATTTGCTCCCGGGTGGAGAATGTTAGTTTTGTTTATCGTTTATCTTTGGTTTCGGGGGAATCAAAAATATTTTTTTAATGGATTGCAGGTTTTTTATTAATAGGGGGGAAATAAGTTTTATTTGGTTTGGGGGGGGGGGGGTAAAAAATATAGTCATTTTTGTTTTGTAAAAATATTTGCATCTACGTCAGAAGTGAAGGCAGGAAATCTTCAGCCCATATTTGTTTTTGCTTGCAGAAACAGGACAAGAGAAAGTACAACTTAATGTAAAGCGTAAAACGAATAAACCAAAGTATAATACGTAATACCTCAAAAACTAACCTGGTAGAACTCTATTTATAATGACCCAATTATTGAATCACCCATGAAAATAAGGCCCTGAAAAATACCCCATGACAAAATATACAACAACCACAACCCGTCTAGTTTTTTTTGTTCTGAGTATAACTGGCAGTGTTTTTCATGGACAAGGACCTCAATATTGGGCTTCAACTTGTCAGCGGAAACCAATATCTTAGAGTTGCTTGCAGATGTGGACTGCTGGCCAAGAAATTTATTTGTTTGCAAATGCTGGTTTTAATTGTTTTTTGTCTCTTACTTTGCATCATCCCTTGACTTCAAGGAACCTAGCGTAGACAGCAATCAGACTTTTTTTTAAATATTAATGTTTATATTTTATGAATATTACTATTCAGTCATATTGGGCCTTAAAATAAAAGTGTGTCCAAGTGACTTACATAGGGTGATAGCTACGAGTCTATTTTTATGTGCCCTAAAGGGTATTCCATGTCAAAACATCAAGCCCTTGTAACCACCCGTCTCAGATTTTCATGATATTTACGTTGTGCAAAATATAGCACAAAAAAATAAGTTTGAGAAAAAAATTTCAATCCGTTAGAAAGTTATGGCATTTTGAAATTTTGCCACTTGAGGTGGTTTTCGGACACACCAAAAATGGAAATTTACATTTAAACTCTGTAATTTAAGTAAATATGGAAGTAAAAGTATGTTTTCTACCATTTTTGGGGTCAAGGAATTCATTTTTCGAGTTAAACTTGCATTTGGATAAAGTTTAGATGCCTTAATGGGCACTTAAAAATAAAAAAAATGTTTATGTTCCGAGCGGAATGGTGAAAGGCTGCAAATATTAAGAAACCCAATTTTTTATTTGTTTATACTTTATAGCAAGATCTCTTAAATAAGCTCAAAATGAATCTTTAGACTTGTTGGAAAAAATGTTATAGCCAAAATGGAACTCATGCTATTTTGGTTACAATTCCCCTGATAAAAGTATATATTACAGGGTTGTTCCTAAGCACAAATTTACACTCGCCAACCGGGCGAGCGCCTCTCAATCAGCACTCGCCCGGACGAAATAACACTCGCCAAATTTGTTGACACGCGGTCTGCGAATTTTCGTCCTAGCGCGGTCATTTCTTGGTTTATCGTTAACCTGTCTTTCGGTTTCTGTACAAAAACATTAGTTTTTTCTAAAAGTCTTGTCGTTTATTTCCATGCATGGATGACCAAATCATTGACAAAATAAAATTTACGCTTAAAACAATGTTTTTTTGTCGAAAGATTTTTTTACAATCTTCAGTTAAAAAATAACACTGACAATTTAGTAGCCACGGACTGTCTGTTTTCCTTTTTTCTACAAATCCTCGCGCTCTCTTTTTTTCTTTATCTGATTTTTCTGTGCTTAAAGGACGTTTCACGGCAGGTTACTTCGCGCCGCAAGCAAAATGCCACATTCGCCTAACACTATAGTTACACTGGTTGAACAGCAAATAATGTTCTTGGTTGACCGCTATGAACTTTAAGAAATCGCAACAACATAATTAGGTAGACTAATCAGCTGTAGTTACACATTAGGCCATACTTTAAAATACCGTAGTGTTAGTGGGACATTCTCCCTCAAAACATCTTAAAAACATATTTTTATAAGAAAATTTTTGGAAAAACTGCAGCAATTGCCTATAATTTTTTTATACAAACAATTAAATAAATACAGAAAAGAAAAATTCTTATCGCTCGGTACATCGCATGTCCAATAACGTCTTTGATTGTTTGCCGGTAAACGATTTTTTAAAACGGGACAAAGAGTCTTTATTACGATAATACAACGGGACAAAAAGAGTCTTTATTACGGGCTTCAAACGTGACTTCCATTAACCTTATTAATTGCGTAGTGTTGAAGTATTTGCGCCTTAGTGTGTAAGGAAATAACTGGCGCTAAGTAATATTTCGCTTATTAGTTGTGCTTAACACAAGTTGTCCTACACCAACTTTTAAATTTCTCGCCGAAGGCACTCGCCAGTCGGGCGAGGGGGTGTCAATCAGTACTCGTCCGGAGCGATTTGCACTCGCATTGGCGAGCGGGCGACTGCTTAAGCCCAACCCTGTATTATCTGCGCTTTTGTACTTATGAAAGCCCTTTTTATATTTTGTATGATTTTTTAGAAAGGATTAACAGAATATGGCTCTTCAGCAGACGTTAAGATGAATTTTGCCGGAAATTTGTTTGAGCAACATGATTCAGCTGAACGAAATATTTTTTCTGAAACTATATTATTTTGGCCCACATTGTTAGAGCTGTTCAATCCTTAAGACTAACCACCCTTTTTGTCCTAGATTTTTATTTACTTCATTGATACTATCTGTCTATTGCTTCAATGTTTTTTTAAATTGTTACTTGGTTACCTGCTGCAGCCTATATACTGATTTGTGAACAATTGAAGATGGAACCTGCTTCTGTGATTTGCTGCATCGGAAAAGCTACCAGGGATGGCTGTCACAAGTTGACATACACTAAGACTAAGGGACTGCTTAACATGTTGGATATTGATGAAGAAAAAGGGAAGTGATTTTGTGGAGAGCTGGGTTAAGAAGAAATAAGCACTCTGCTAAGACTGTATGTAAGCATCACCATGCAATGTTTTATGAGTGTTTTAAAAGAAAAAAATTTCTTGCTGAAAATATGGAAAGGAAGAATTTAAAAACAAAACCGGCATGGAAATTACATGCCACATGCTACAAGCAGCTTTTAAGTGACACCTGTAGTTCTTCTAGTTGCTAAAGTTTAAAAATTCTAGTTGCTGAAGTTTGAAAATTTTGAAAATCGATCGGTTTCAGGAGTCACAGTTACGCCATTATAACGCATTGGATGACAGCAGTGGCGTATCCAGGGGGGGGGGGGGGTTCGGGGGTTCGGACCCCCCCCCCCCCCCCTTTTCGTAAGTGACAATATCGTTTTTTGATGGTTTTTGTCAGCGTTTAAACTCACCGTCCGAAGTGCGTGTTTTTTAATGTGATTGGCTCGCGCGTCTTAAGCTAATGCGAAACCAAAATCAAACGCAAAACGCCGTTTTTCGTTTCTTGTTTGGTTGACCGTAAACGCAGGATATTTTTTCTCTCGCATTTCCTTATTCGTTCAGGTTGGCTGATGAGCAAGTGTGTGTTCGACAATTAACAACAATAAATCAAGCGGTCTCCGCCTTTTTCTCGCTTATAACGTCGAGTTAGGCGGTGCTGATGTTTCTCGCAGTTTGCCATTTCATATACTTTTTGACTATTTTAACTACTTACGCAAGTGCGAAAAATTTTCGCGCTTGGCGCGAATGACTTTTGTACGTCCGTTTTGTTTACATTTAATGCTGTCTTTTGAACAGCGCTGCTTTACCGTTGCGCCGTGGAGGGCTGCCAAGTGCGTCGCGGACAAATGGAAAACGTATTCAAAAATATTGGACATATTTACTCCTGAAGTTAACGATTTACTCCTGAAGTTAACGATTGCACACGAAACGGTATCATTTATGACGTTATCACAATCGCTATTTTATGGCGTCATATCCGTCACTATTTTATGACCTCATTAACGTCAGACGAAAAAGCGGGGAATTCCCCAAGTTGAAAATTTGGGACCCCCCCTTTTAAATTTCTGGATACGCCCCTGGATGGCAGCTTAAATGGAAATGATGTTTCACCTTTTAAAGCAAATAGCTTGTTGTTTGCTTATGTTCTTGGAATAGATGCTTGTGATCTTAAAGAAAGATACACTGGCAATACTATTTCTCTGCATGAAACACATTCCAATGATTTAATGAAAATGCTGTTTGACATCAAGAATTAAACTATCCATACCTTTTTACCAGACGCGTTGTCTGCTGTACCTCATCTTTATAAAATATTTGTACTTTTTTCTTGGGTTCAATTTAAATCATATTTTGCTGCTTCTTTTTGAGGAGCTCAAGTGTCCTCATTTTTCTTCAATTCATCTGCGACACGAATCAAATATTCAGATACACCAAAATATCTTTAACTTTTTTTATTGACCAAGATTGTAGGGTTAATGTTAGCACCTGTATTCTTTCGTGATATGGCACTGTGGATAGTTTCTCCTTCAAACAGCATTTTCATTAAATTATTGGAATACTCTTCATGCTGAGAAATAGTATTGTCAATCACAAGCATCTATTCCAAGAACAGAAGCAAGCAAACTTTGCAAGCTTTGTTTGGTTGCGTGAAGTTTTATTTACGCTTTACTTAGTCTTGCATATTTTGGCAAGCTATGTGTTTTAAAAGGAAACACCAGTTGCATTTAAACTGTTATTTAATGTGTTTTACTTGCATAAGTGTGACACCGAAAAACAATGAAGATGATTTTTTAGAACTTAACGCAACTAGAACTGCATGTGTCGCTTAAAGCTTAAAAGCCTTAGTGTATGTCAACTTATGACAGTCATCCCTGGTAGCTTTTCCAATGCAGCAAATCCCCGAAGCAGGTTTCATCTTCAATTGTTCACAAATCAGTATAAGGCTGCAGCAGGTCACCAAGTAACAATTTAAAAAAACATTGAAGCAATAGACAGATAGTATCAATGAAGTAAATAAAAATCTAGGACAAAAAGGTTGGTAAGTCTTAAGGATTGAACAGCTAACAATGTGGGCCAAAATAATAGTTTTAGAAAAAATATTTTGTTCAGCTGAATCATGTTGCTCAAACAAATTTCCTGCAAGTCATCTCAATGTCTCCTGGAGAGCCATATTCTGTTAATCCTTTCTAAAAAATCATACAAAATATAAAAAAAGCTTTCATAAGTACAAAAGCGCAGATAATGAATACATTTATCAGGGGAATTGTAACCAAAATAATATGACTCCGACCACCAAGACTCCGACCACTGGTTACTGTTACGTGCGGGTAACATGCGACAAGCTTGTTGGCTAGTTCTGGCACTTCAGACAGGAATGCGATCATTTTATGCACAATGTGTGAGGTAGAGTTAGAGTTTGGAAAAATTAGAAGTCAGGATTGGTAAAACAGGAGGAAGAGTTGTAGGAAGAGTTTGTGGATGAGTTGGAGGAACAGTCCTACGAAAAGTTAAAGGACAACAATTGTTGAGGACAACAGTTAGAGGAGTAGTAAACAGTTAAAAGAAGGCATCAAATTGTGCTCACAACGAGTAACGGGTTGTCTTATCACCATCGATAAGAATAAAAGACTTATAGTGACTTTTAGTTTTTTGTCATCTCCTTGTTCGCGGTGATGTCAGCTAGGGCGGACCGCGCAAAACCAACTTAAAACTCATAACAACTTGTGAAGGTTTTGATAAGAGTCTGATTGCAGGATCGGACAGTTTGCTCAAGTAATGTGTAAAAAAAATCATAATATTTTTGCTAGATAAGATATGTCACAATAAGTAATTACTTGAATATCATTTGTCTGTGACTATCATTACATAAAAATAGCGACTTTAAAACACAGACCACCTTTTAGAAGAATCTACTTATTGAGAGAATTCTACTTGTTGTTACTCGACATCTGATATTAGCGCAGACAGCTAAAAAATGAGGAACATTAGCTGCGCTCAACTCAGTTTTTAGAGAGAAGTAAAGGAAGACTTAGCGGTGCCAGTTGGAAAATACACACTTGCTAATCAGCCAACCTGAAAAACTAATGGCAAATGAGAAAAAATATCCTGCATTTGTGGTAGACTCTTCGACAAACAAGAGAATAAAAACAATGTTTTGCATTTATTTTAGTTTCTCAATAGTTGAGCCTCTTCAGGCAGTGAGTTAAACCCTGACAGAACGAACAAAAACAATAACATCACTTTCTAAAAGGGGGTCCGAACCCCCGTACCCTCCTCCCAGGACTGTCACTGTTTGTATGGTATGTGACAGGAAGCACTCATGCAGATGGGCGATGAACTTAAAAAGTGCTCTCATGAAATTCTTTAAAGCGTCCTTCGAATACTTGCAGAAGTTTAGATGTGTCAACTAGCGCCGTGAGATTAAACTGTTAAGAGGGGTTACTTTCTGTAAATGCATCTTTAAATTCTTCAAAATGGTATGTGACTTGTTACAACATCCATGCTAAATAGCTCCAGCTTTTTTGACATAAAACACGTCTTGTTGAAGTGATAAGATTCTATTTCCAATGCCTTGCATTTTCATGTTTAACTGGTTTAGATATTTAGCACAAAATAATATATTGTCTACCACAAATTTTCTTACAAAGCAATTCTTAAAAATATATCATTAAGAGAAATACCTTGGCAAACAAGTTCAAGCAACCGCAATATGATGGTTTTAGTTGATATAAATTAATTGAGTATATATGTTATGAAAAATTAGAGATAAAGTTTTATTTATATAAATCATGCAACAAAAAGCCTACTTAGATTTTTCTGCAAGCAGTTATCATAAGGTCCATGTATGGCTTGCAAGCCACAGGTTTCTGCCTCTGGTAGGCACCTTGACCAAGGTTAACAACATCAAGCAATATAAATCCTTTAGCTAAGGCTGAGAATAGTTATTTTTTTACTACTTTGAATTGTATATTGCCATATTTGCTATTGCATTTTGTGCATAAAATAGGATAAGTCCTTGTATGATATAACACATGGAAGTGACATGGTAAAGTATACCAAACATTCAAATACCATTCCTACAAAAAATCCTCTAAAAATTTACTCCATAATTTCGCCAATCCACTTTTGATATCATAGATGTATATAATTATGTCGATATAGTCCAGAAAAATAATGTTTTTTAAATAACTCTTAGTTACAGCTAAATCAGTTAAGTCTTGTTGCAACCTCAAAAACAAATCCAACATTGGAAAATATCATTTAGAAATCGCTAATAAATATCTGAAAAACAAATTATATCCCCTACTAGTGGCAATAATGCTATAACTTGAAAGTTGTTTATTTCGAAAGATCAATTCTGATCAATCTTATTGACAGTTGAAAATGCAATTGTTTCGGCTTTAGCAAGTGTACCAATTTGAGGTAAAACCGCATTAGGTAATGCTTTTGGGTTTGGGGGATTTTATATGAAATCACTGGCATGTTACTGCTCAAAATAAAGGCAGTTGAAATCATTTGGTAAAAAGCAAAAGTATATTAGGTAAATTTGCAAATGGTGTACCAACTTTTTTGTTGAGTGGTATTCGCCCAGGCATGTTCTGTTTGGTAGAGACTTGCCTAGACTACCAAGTGCAATTTTAACTAACAATCAACCCTGCACTATTTGTTTTAGATAAATCTTTCCAGACTTTCTGCAACTTTGGATTATTATCAAAGGGTCTTTACTTGCGACATTACTTTAAGTGGTTAAAATGCATTGTGGACATCACCCAATCCGTTAGAAATTAGTGCATTTCTAAGCAAAAACGTCTACGACAATTAGGGCATCCAAAAGCAGAAAAGTCTAGACTTTTAGCCCTTGAGGTCGTGGTAATGCACTAATTTGGACCTTGAGGTAAACTCCCGGCGTAGATGACTTGAAAATATTCGCTGAAAATTCACAACCAATTACAAAAAGTGTGAGATGGCATTAATAACACTTGACCCACCCTAACCTAAATAAAGTGCGTTAATGTAATAATTATTTGAATGCTGGGGAAGAAAACAAACTTTTGTTGGGCATAAGATAGTTTCTCGTCCATGGTATATAGGATTGTTACGTCACAAGATGAGATATTGGGGCCTAAAGCGTTATGTAATTATTAATTCAACGCACATTATTTGGGTTCGGGTGCTGGTTTGGGTTTAGGTGGGTCAAGTATTATTAAACTTAATCTTTTTAAGCACATTGTTGAGTCAAATTAGTCCATTGTTCGAGACCTCAAAGAATCTAAAAGTCAGACTTTTTGATCCTTTGGATGCACTAATTGTCGTAGACCTTTTTGCTTAGAAATGCACTAATTTCTAACGGATCGGGTGTGGACATTGTAAATAAAAGTTCAAAAAAGGCAAACTTGTCCCGGATAAATGCATTTTGTTTAAAGCACAATTCCTGTTTAAGTCTTTACAATAAAGGCAAAAAATTATACTGATACTTTTTTTCCGACAAGGTTATAGTTCCAAATTTTAAGATTGATAAGGCCTCAACCTGGTAAAGGTAGATAATAGCAAGTGGGAGATATTTAACAACTTAGTATCGTCAGTAAATGATTTATGAGACACCCATATAAGTGGATTGCTGAATATCCACATCATTTTAGTTAAATAAATAGGTGAAATTTTTTAGTTATGATAGTTACCGCAAAATTATTCTCTATAAGCATATACTAAGACCACAGCTTTAGTGTGCAATTGTCGTAATTTACTGACCTTAAATCCAGCTCGTATTTTAGCTGGGAGAAAAAGTGGATGAGAATGGCTCACTTTTTATTATTTCATATTTAACACATATAACTAACTGCACAAAGTTTCAATGAGAACGACCGCATACTATAAAACAGACAATATGCTGCTTTAACTGTGTTAACCTACGTCATAAGAGACTCTGTTTACAATATCTATTGTTTTGTCACAGTAAGTAAAGTTCACTAGCACCAGTGTTTGTTTTATACTGTTTGTTTGCTTTAGCATGGTTATAAGTACGAAAAAGTAAATAAAGAAAGAGTGAAACATAAGGTTGCCCAGCTTCAACTTCTTGTAGCTGCAGCTACTGGTATATATTTGAGAAAAAATACTGCTAACTAATCTTTTAAAGTTAAACAGAAAATTTAGCAAAACCGAACAGTACCGATTCACATTTTTGTCAATAATAATCATATCCTGGTTACCTGGACAACAAGTTTGAGTTAAATGTTTGGTAGACTTAGTCTTAGTAGTGCTAAAGGAAAAGTTCAGTGTAGATGCAGTATAAATTTTAAATTCTGCAAAATGCTGGAAAGCAACTGTGACCAATTCACTCATTTTAAAAAGCCAATGCTGTTGGATCCACAAGTTTGTGCTCAGTATGCCAAACTAACAGTTGCAGAGCAAACGCTTCTTCCGTTTCCAACTACATATTTAGTTAAATTTGGTTTTAGTGCCATTGCAGAAATTTTGACCAAAAATGAGGAACACTTGACATTTGCCAACACGGAGATCTTCAGGCAAAACTGACATGCTTTTCTCCTTAATTTTTATTGTTTTTTTGAAAAACATGATAACACTTTGTAAATACGTTATGTTAATTTTTTGTGAGATAAATCATAGAAACGCACCTCAGGCATCATATCCATATACTGTGGAATTTGGCAATATTCCTTTTGCGATTTTTTGGGGAGGAATTAACGGTGTTTGAGTTTTTAAGGGATGAATGTGAAAAAAAATGTTTAAGAACCACTGCTCTAAAGGTTTGCTTTTGCTGTCTGTTAATTGGTTATCTGAATATTTTGTTTCCTATTTATGACGTCATTACAAACGCTATTTTATGACATCATGCCCTTAATTATTTTTTAACGTCATTATTTATTAAAGTCAGAAGGAAATGGAAATTTGGGACCCCCTTTTTTGGATTCGCCCGTGCTGGCAGTCAGTTTAAATTATTTGCAGTGAAATGTGCGTAGCTTATCAAAATCACATTATAAACCAAGTATAACAAAAAAACAATAGTGTTTTAAAACATAATAAAAAATTATTGCATATAATATATACATTTATTCTAATACATGGCAATCGATATATGGGCCCTAGAACATTTTGTGAGGTCACTGAGTTATTTATATTATGTATTTGTTATTTTCTATTATGTAGGTATGCATCAGGATTCCTACAAAATACCTTTAAAAAGTCTTGTTTAAAAAATTTCAAACGTTAATATGTTTTATTTTATGTATGATTTCTGTTTTGTCACTTTCTGCTATAATTTTCTCCAAGCTATTAAAAGTAGTTAAATTTGAATGTACCCATTAATTCATTAAGGATGTTCAAAGTAGAAAATCGTATCCAATTTTGCCGTTTATTTTTGGTAAATGAAACCGATATAATTTAAAAAATTTTACCGCCTTGGTTGCGCCTAATTGTCTGTACGCAAGTGGCAAGTTTAGATAAGGTCTTGGTGCGGCGACACTTATATAGTGCCTGCTTTAGGTAATGTAGTCAGCGTATTTTCGGGAGACTAATTACTTCGCGTCTAACCACCTAATAATCAAATGTCAATCAAGCGTTATTGGGCGATCGACTAACGTGTAATGCCAGGTGCTGGGTCTACAATTTCCTTAACTGAGTTCAGTTGCAAAAGTGACAATCCTCATAAAAAGGATGGGCCTTGGACAAAATGCGCTGCAGGGTTACTTACGGTCTGTTAACTTTAGGCCAAATCAAGTATTGGTTTTGGCAATGGTAACGCTGTATTCTTCGCAGTGCTTTATTTGACTGCCTAACAGATCAAGTTAATCAAAAAAAGTAGAACTGACACACAGCAATGTTTTCAAAAACAGGACCGAATTGGTGAACAGCTCAAAATATTTAATAGTGTAATATGCATTGTACTCACTATACTGGCAAAAGATATAAGTATTGGCAACAACCTGGACAATTGGACATGTATCACAGTTTACACAACTGCTTTAAATGACAGTTGTTAACAATGTTAAACATTTGGAAGAATATTGTTTTACTACAACATACACATTACACATGTTAGCAATTTGTTTGGTGATTTATTTCTATGACTGTGGGCCCTGTAGAGTATTTTAAGATCAATCTCCCCCCCAAACAAAATCAAGGTTAAATATTTTAATAAAAATATAGTAGGATTCGATATTCTGGACTTGTCACTCGTTATTCTAAATGTGAAACCCGATGTCCTAGAATATCCTGGGATTCTACTTTAAACATCCCTATAATTCATATAATCCATGTTTATCTTTTTTACAAATAGGGTTTAATAAAAACATTGCAATTGGAAAAATGCAACATTCATCCTCAGCATTTTCTGATGTTGGGTTGGCTAAACCCATAATGATTTTTAAGATGACAGAAGATTGTAATATAGATAACCATAAAAATAAAATTAATCTTGGAGTTGGAGGTAAGTACAACGCTTTCTTGTTTACCTTAACCTGGTTTAATCCCTATCCGGTATTCAAAATGAATAATTATTATATATGGTTATTGTTGTGTTCTTGGAAGGTTTATTACTTATGAGCACCCAAGTAAAGTTATACCCAGAAAATTATGCACTGTTAAATTTGTTGCAGAATGCAATCACCAGTCCATCATAGGCCAATTTACATACATGCATGCATGCTCCAGGTAGACTTCTTGAGTTAAAGAAGTTTAGCAACCAGACAGTTGCAGAGGCTTACAATCTCTCTTTGTTCATCCGGGCTTTGTTGACTATACTCGGCCTCTTCAATATCACTCTCTTTGGCTCTATTGGAAGGGAGTTAAGTGTCTATTTTTGTGGGCCAAAAATTTATTTTGGGATATATTTTGTTTTCGCTGTTATTAGATATGCCAAATATTTATTTTCGGAACATATCTTGTTTTTGCTGTTATTCTTTTTTGGTTGTTATGGTTTGCTTTGGAATGTTTCAGACTGATTTTTGTCCCAAGCTTTATAGAAAATGTATGCATCGTATAACTTTCAAATTTTCAGACATGGCGTACAGTGGTATGAAGGTGTGCACATGAGGTTTATGAGTCTGCTACCCTAGAGGCATTTGATTAGGGGACAAAATCCTGAAATATTTTGACAGGGTTGGGGTTGGCGAGTGCTGATTTACACCCACTCGCCTGTCTGGCATTGGCCTCGGCGAAAAATATAATTAGTTGGTGTAGGACAACTTGTGTCAAGCACCACTACTGAGCAAAATATTACTTAGCGCCAGTTATTTCCTTAAACACTAAGGTGCAAACACATTTAACTCTACACAAATAATAAGGTTAATCAAAGTCACATTCTAAGCTTGTAATAAAGACTCTTTGTCCCATTAAAAAAATTGTTTACTAACAAACAATCAAAGATGTCATTGCTCCAGTGGCAAATATTTAGGCGGTTTATTGTTTAACTTACACGTTGTTAATTTTTAAATGTTTAACCCGGTCGTTAACGCCTTTGGAAAAGTTTTTTTACTTGCGATGTACCCAGTGATAAGAATCTTACTTTTCTGTATTTATTGAATTGTTTGTAGAAGAAAATTAAGCAATTGCTGCAGTTTTTGGTAACAATATGTTTGAATGCACATGTCTTATAATAATATTTGCAAGCAGTGTTTTTTAAGATGTTTTGAGTGACCTAAATGGCCCACTGAACACAACAATATTTTAAAATATCGCTTACTTGTGTAACTACAGCTGGAATTAGCAATTAGTCTATATGTAAGTATGTTGTTGCGATCTCTGGAAGTTTATAGTGGCCACCAAGACAAAGCTTAAAAAACAGCTGTCTGTAAATATTTTATATCGCAATTATGTTTACATATGAATCGGAACCATTGCTGACGCTCCATGGAAAATTAAACAACCCACTATAGGGCGTCGCGCAGCACAGAACCTTTGGTGCATATGGTTGTTAACTTGGCGAATGAATGGTTTAGTTGTAAATTTACAATCATTTTGTTAGTAACTGTAGTGTTGGGCGAAATGTGGCGTTTTATTTCTGGCAAGAAGAAACGTTCTTAAAGCACAACCAGAATACAAAATAAAAAAACACAAGGATTTTAGAAAAATGGGAAACAGGCAGTGGCTACAAAATTGTCATTGTTATTTTTTTCAATAAAGATTGTAAAAAATATTTCGGCTGAAAAACAGTGTTTTAAGCGTAAACTGCTTTATGGGTCAATAATTTGATCATCCATGCATGGAAATAAATGACCAAACTTTTATGACATGTCAATCATAACCCAAGAAATGACCGGGCTTGGATGGAAATGTGTTGACGGCGTGCCAAAATTTAGCGAGTGCTGATTGATAGCCCCTCACCTAGCTGTCAGGTGTAAATTTTTGCTTAGAAACAACCCTGTGAGACGTCATCGTTTTAGCTGTCTGAAGAACTTTCAACACAGAATTCGTTCACTTTTGCTTGCTATATTTAGCTTGTGAAGTGACTCGCACCATGCTGCGCGTTTTATTCTCACTGGACGTGTGGGACTTGCCTTTTAGAAATAGGCTTCTCTTAGTAAAATTACTTATTGCTCTTACAAAACAACATATTTTACAGCCACAAATCTGGACGCAGTGTACAGTGTACACCTCTCTGTTAGCACCTGTTTCACATGTTGCTCCAACCAAACATATTAGCACCAGGCCTGCACAACTTAAAATTGGTTAAGTGCCACAGCACGGCAAATGCTAAAGTTGAATGCATTTTTTGGGATGGCGTTAAACTTGAGAACACTGCGCTTTTGGTTTAAATTGGTAAGGTGGCGTATTAAGCACATAAAAGAGTTTTGCATATTGCTCGAAACAACACATTTAGAGTCTGTTTCAACAGAAATTTCACGACCAAGGCTTGTTAGTAATTTACCGAGTAAAAGTTGGAAAAGCTATAGCAAATCATAGGCATTAAACTATTTTAAGAGAATGATTAGATTTCCTTTTTAAACATGTAAGCTGGCCAAAATTTAATCACATGGCCATACGGCGTATGCATTATATACGTAAATTATATTTATCAAATGAATTTTTCAATCATTCCCACAATACCTTGCGTATTTAAACTTATTGTCAAGGTATTACATAGAGGGCAAAGGCCATGAAAAGGCAAGGCCATGTTTTGGTGTTTCACACATCGTAGAACACAGGGAAGCTTTGCTAGAAGCTTCATTAATATAAAGTTTGTGATCTGTGTCACCAGATTGCAACTTAAGTCAAAAAAATATGGAAAGTTTTCTTGAAGGTAAAGCTTTTAGACAAGTGTCAGTTTGTCACTGTCTCCGAGAATGGGATTTTTGTCCCATTGCCGCCAAAAATAAAAATACCGAAATAAATAAAATATTTTGATTGCAAAATGATTCTAATAATAATTTTACAAAGTCTTTACCAAACTAAACTATAAGAAAATGAACCCTGGCAACCACCCGTTTCGCATCTGAGCCATAAGTTATGGCAGGGTTTCCCAAACTGTGGTCCGCGGACCATTGGTCGTCCACGACGACTGCACAGGTGGTCTGTGGCGATATAATAAACAGTTACGCATATACGTTGTACAGCAGGGGTCGAAAACCTACGGCCCGAATGTAATTTATCCGACCCGCAGCCTTTTCGACAAACTAGACACGAGTCCATTTCTCATACTTTTTGGATAATTTTAACTATGTGCTAAAAAATTTCGCGATTTGCGTTAACAATCTTTATACATCAGGCTTGTTTACGTTATGATGCTGTCATTTGAACTAGATTAGAGCTTCTTGGGCTGTGGAAGACTGACTGCCAAGTGCCAAAGTGCGTCGCGTACAAACGGAAAACGGATTCAAAAATATTGGACATACATTTTTAATTTTTAGTTTTGAAATGTCATAAAAATTTGCAAGACATGCCGATATACCCCCAAAAAAATCGCGCTCGCTTAGCTCGCTAGGCGTGCCCGGGCTTAAATAGGTTAACACACCATGAACTAGATTAACCATTAAAAAGGGTATCGCGTTTTTCCAAAATGGTTTTGTTACACTTTTCAATATGAATAACGACGAGTGGACTCGAATTTTAAACCAAACAAACGCATTAAACACTTTACTGCCTTCTTAAAAGTAACTAAACACGTTTTTAAGTGCGAAAACATATCAGAAGCCCGCCTGATTTACAGTTGTTCCAACGTTTCAGCCCGCGACTAGAAAAAGGTTGTCGACCCCTGTTGTACAGTATGTGTGCTCTTCAAAGATAATTAAATTGCCGAAGTTATTCACAACTTATTGATTTCGAAAGCATTTACTATCCAGTGTCGTAAATCTTACTTGTTGCGTTTTGAATTTATGATGATTGATGATTTAAGTAGAGTGAAGAAATCCCATCTGTCCCATTGATGTTGTCAGTTTTGCAAATATATATATAAAATCTGGTTTTATTTATTTTTTGCTTTGTATTGAGTTCCCTGAAAAAACAGATTTACAAATAGTGGTCCGTGGTCCAAAAAAGTTTGGAAAACCCTGAGTTAAGGCGGACAATTTTTTGGCCCATATCTGTTTTTGCTTGCAGGAACAAATTGAGGAAACTATACAACGTATATACCAAACCACAAACCAAAGTGAAATTAATAAAATTTAAAAGTAACCCTGTTAAGTAAAGCTATTTATACCCCATTAACACTTTTATTTTAAGCTGTTTTGTCCATTGCTTAGAATTTCACTGATGAAGTATTGGCTTCTTGTTGGTGTCCGCCGGTACTGTTTAATGCGTGCTTTTTTGGCGTTTTTGATTTATAATCAGAATGACTTTATAGCAGTATTGACTTAAGTTGACTTGAGTTAAGTGCACTTATGTGACTGCTTTCAAATAACATGATTTGACATAAGTCTTTTTAGTAATATGAATTGACTTGGACGTTAGACATTAAGTCAAACTATTTGGGTTGAAATAAATTTCATTGTATCAAATGAAACATTTTATTATAAAATTGAGCTATTTTCACGATTTTTAAAAACAATTTGCTTGCTATATGTTATTTTTTCCGAAAAAAAAAAAAAAAAAAAAAGCCGAAATTACACTGGTAAACAAATTTTTACTTTTTTTTTAAACAAGAACGTGAGTGTTTTATCTTAGATGTATTTTTCATGCTGATTTCGAATATAAGTTTAGTTTTGCTGTAGCACATTACATAATATCGTTAAATTTAAATTTTCCGACAACACGCATTGAAAACAACGCACAGTTGTTACACATGGCCCGTACAAACATCTAACATATAATTTTTTTACACCATAGAACTTTTATGATGGAATTTTCAACCATTTCCCTTTTCTAAAATCCTTGGTGAGGGGGTTTCATTGCTTAAAATGTCGTTTTTGTCGTCACTAACTGAACCAAGGTTTTCTGGAAAGAAGTTCAACTGAATGTGCAGAAAATGCACTATAACCCATCTATATGCTAAGCTAAGCAGATCATCAACACCAAAAGAAAAATAAATCAATTTGCAGTTTCTAAAAAGTTAGCACAGTCACTAAATGCCAGCAATTCCACCTTTTTTATAATGTGTATCGATTGGAATTTTACTATCAAGATTCCTTTCGTTTTGCTTGAGTAAGTAGCGAAAAAATTTTTGTGGAGAAATACTAAACATGAAACTACACCTTTCTATTCCTCGAGCAATCAAATTTTCTAAGATGCGTAACGTTTGTGACATTAGCCATTTACGGTTCTCTTATAGCAGTGGTTCTCAAAGTATAAATCGCGACCCAAACATGCAGGGTGAAAAAATGGGTCGCTCTATGGAGTCTATGGGGATTCAATGCTGCGCAAACTAACTTTTTTCGTTCAATTTTCAAGTATTTTTAATTCATTCATGACTGAATTATTGCATCATAAGTGGTTTTCTGAATGTTTTGATGATGGCAGCCAGCTACAGTAGCTGTTAAGACTGGTGTAAGCGGTAGCCACAGTTGCTCGTATTACACACATATACCTTAGAATTCTGTTTAACTAGCGTTTTTTTTTCAAAGTCACTGATGACCTTTGATTAGAATGGAGAATATTGTGTAATATTTATTGGCAATTTGAGGTCCCGAGCAGAAACTCATCCATTTCAGTTCGAGCTATCGGTTCGTTTCTTTTAATACTAGCTATATGTTTTGTTCTAGGTTATTAGTTGCACTTGCAGGTAGTATTGTTAAAAGTTAAAATCAATCATTTGTTTGTAACAAATCATTTTTTCATAGAACAGTGTAGGCTACTACATCTGGTTGTTTGTGTCTTTTTCTATTTCATGCATGTCACAAAAATAATTTTTTTTTAATTTAAAGCTTGGTTTGTGAGATGTTTAGGGATGCTCAAAGTAGAATATCGAATCCAATTCTGCCGTTTATTTCGGGTAATTGGAAAAAAAAAATTGGGTTCGTTTCTTTTAATACTAGCTATATGTTTTGTTCTAGGTTATTAGTTGCACTTGCAGGTAGTATTGTTAAAAGTTAAAATCAATCATTTGTTTGTAACAAATCATTTTTTCATAGAACAGTGTAGGCTACTACATCTGGTTGTTTGTGTCTTTTTCTATTTCATGCATGTCACAAAAATTTTTTCATTCATTGGAACATTGTGTGGTATAGGTCTCATTGCTTAATCTGACAAATGTCCAACCTAATGATATCTGTGATTCATTGCTTGTCGTTGGTCACTCAAATTGGAAAAAAATATGTAACAACTTTACTGATTAAAGTTTGGCATTGCCGATATTTATTCATTGGGATTTTTTCTGCTGTATTGCTACAAGAACTTGTTTAGACAACATGTATACTCAGCTCGGATGCTGTTTTTACATATGGAAATAAACTACTTAATTACAAAAATCAATGATAAAAGATGTTTTTTATATTGTTTTTCTAGAGATGTCAGTGAAAAAACAGGTAAAATGGTCTTCGAGTCACATTATAGTTGGATTCTGTCACAGTGCACAATTTGCCCATAATTATAATACAGCAATACATTGAAAAAATTAAAATCCAAACGTTTCAAAAACCTAAATGTGGTAGAAAAAATTGAGAATCAGTGCCGAAAACACATTAAGAATAAATCTAGCACATCTCTGTTTAAAATGTGCTATTGACCAGTGTTATTAAATGTAAAAGTGCCCAAATAGGTCTGTTAATATTCCCGTACTTGTAGATCACCCAAAACGACTCAACATATCGCCTAATCACCGCTTACTTGCCATTTAACAGAGCATCTTTTTTCATTTGACGTATGGGAATCGCCTAACTTGTAAATTCTATAAAACTTGTTTCCAAACGCCCAAAAATATGTAATTATACTTCTTTGATTACTAATATTACCCTGAAAAGTATACAAAAATTGTTGTTATATTTGCATATGCAATTTTTTTTTCTCGCTGAATACCTTTGTTTTTATTAACTCTTAAATTTAATATGTAATTCTTTTAAGCTTGGTTTGTCAATCAGAAGGATTTTTGTTGCAAAAGAGAAATAGAGCAATATACACAGAATAGTGCAACAGACATAGCAATATTCTTGAGTCATATTCTCCCAGACATAAAAATGAATCTTACAGACTTTTCTTACATTGATAACTTAGATTAAACTGAGATTTTGCTGTAATAAACTGATTTAATTTTTTGGTCATACATAGCTCAAATAAAACTAATTTGGGCACTTTTCTGTCTGTATGTTGCCCGGATAACATTAATTTAGGCCCTTCAAAACTTTGGTTAATAATCCCTGTCTCACGACCTATAAGTTGAGAAACACTGGTATGGTATGCTAGTAAATTTTTATTTAAGACAAATCTTAATGGTGTTTTACAGTATATAACGTATTATGTTAAATCTTTCATAAATGATGCAGAATTTTGAAAATATTGCAAAGGTTGTAACATTTTCAAACTGAATTCTTCTTATGTTCATAGTAATTATGCTTAACAATTGCTGCTACCACAAGGGAAGTAACCTTAAGATTTAATATTTGTTAGCAATTCTTAGTTAATACATGTCACTGGTTTTCTTTAGATAAAAGATTTGTAACAGCGAAGTTTTTATTCTCCATTTCAGAAACAGCACTCAACATTGCAATTTTGTTGCCTGGCAGATTTGCTACAACAGCAATTAATCTCAAATCACTTAGCTAACATATGTAATTATGTATGTTATGTAAAAAAAAATAGTTCAAATGGTTAAACTCTAAACCAGTGTTTCTTAAAGTGGTGAATGGTTCACCCCAGGGTGAATAATATTTTGCAGGGGTGAACCAACCAAAAGGGATGAATAAGGGTGAACGAAAGTTCAGGAGCATCCAATAGTCACTAGTAAACAACTTTCTGAAGTAAATCGACTACTGAACTGTTGTTTTTTGGTGCTTTTTTGCTTATTGTAATAGTTAAGTTGGTTTGCACTGAGTGTATAAGTTAGGCCTACCATATGTCCTATTTTAGGAGGATTTGTCCCCTTTTGTTGAGAAAACTGAATGGTCCTCCGAGGACGCTTAAAAATCTCCAAATGTTCTCTTTTTTCGCATTTCGAGTTAGTTGCTTGTACTTTTAACAAGACTTTTAGGCGAGAGGTTGTATTTATTTCCAAAAAATACGTAAGCCATGAAAGATGCTGAATTGTTGGTTTAAAAAGGGTTTCTAGGGGGTCTCCAAGCAATTCATAGAGGGGGAGGCGAGCTTTAAGTTATTATTTAAATTTTTTGCTATGATTCTATGATATCGTTTTCGTTTTGATTGCACACCACTCCTACAGCGCTGTACAAACTCTGTTTTTTAAACCCTACAGCGCTGTACAAACTCTGTTTTTTAAACATACCTTAACATTAAAACTGCCAAGACAAATTTGCGAATGTTCTGTTATCTAATTTTGTTTACTTTGTTGAGCACTTTAGTCTCTTTGAGGGCCATTGCATGTTTTCATATCATCGAAGGTATAACGGCCCTATTTAATTATAATTTTTCTAACTTTATAGATAAACGATAAATTCATCCCCCGTTTGAACTATTTTTGATCCATATTTTGTATAATTGGATAACAGGCTAGCAACAGGGGGACCAAATGTTTTGCGAAAAGCTTCCTGATTTTACAGTTTAGCGCCAATTCAACCAATTAAATCTTTTTTTTTTTTTTAACGACAACAATCTTCACTATTTTCAAGTTGTCTCACTGATATTTTTTTTAAAGTCCGAATTGCTTTTCGTATAGGGATGCAAGTCATAGGAAAATTACAAAGGGTGCCGCTGCTAAAAAAAGTTGTGGATATGGCACGTATTTCTCAAACGTAACAATTCTATTTTCGTTTTACTTGCAGGCAAAAAAGTGTCCTCTTTTGGGTGCTAAAAATATGGTAGCCCTAGTATAATTACAACAATTTGGTGACTTTGTTTTGTGCTTTTGTTGCTTTATATTTCTGAACTCGAGAAATTGTAGATTTGCAATGGTAAAACTCAGCTTGAGCTGATCTTAACAAAAATCGAAACAATCTACGTCATTTTGTGCTGTTATTTATAGACGAGATAGTTTTATCATATCATGAGACAAGGGTGAATGAAATCTGGAGATAGATGCTAGGGGTGAACGAAACTAAAAAAGTTTAAGAAGCACTGCTCTAAACAACTGCAATTTGAAGCAGTTGTGTTGTCATGTGTAACTAAATAAAAACAAAATAGATACTTAAAACATGATACAAATGCCAGGTTGTTGGCAAAACTGAATTTTTGACCAACATATTGGCTGCAATGCAACAAATGAACTCTTCTTTTCACATTGAAGTTTAAACTTTCACTGAGTAACAACATTTCGTTTACAGTTCCAAGATTCAGCTGAAACAAATAATACCCTGACAATTGACAAAGCCACCAATTAGGATTTTTTTCCATACTCCGCTTGAGATGCCTGTAAAAATTTGTTATTTTTGTTTCTTTTAAGTTTTATAACAATTCTCGCTAATACCAAAAAGTCCAAAATTGCCAAAATTTTTTTTTCTTTTTTTCTATACTAAAGGAATTGATGCATGTTTTTGCGAAAATAATGTCCTATCTCTAGCTTCTTTTCTCGAGATATGAATTTCTTAAAAGTGTTGTATGCGTCATTTTATGACAGTTCTAGGATTATTTGTGTTCGTTTCATATATAAAGTTACGACCTCATGATATATTCAAATTAACGACTTAAGACCAGCTTATCAGCGTACAAAGTGTGAAACCGTCGAAAACGAAACATTCTATTCGTGTTGAGAATTTTGGTTAAACCGCCCTAATTTTAAAAAAAGTAGTTCTGGTGAGTGGTTTGAAAGTGTTGTAACTTTCTCAAAACAGAATGATTCAATTATAAAAAAACTGTTCTATACAGTACTACTTTAACGAGAATAATCAATGCTTAAAACAGGCAATAAGAAATTTAACTCACTACTTTTAGTGTGTAGTTTTTAGTGTGTACTTAATATTCTGTTCTGTCAACAAAAACAAAAGGTGTGACAAAAATTTTTTTTAAACAAAAAAAATTAAAATGCGTTTTTCTCAAAAACCATAAATTTGGACTTACGACAGTTTTTGGTATTAGCGACGAATTCATTTTAGTATCTAAGTTAATCTAGTCTTTTGCTTTTGCAGCATACAGGTCAAAGGAAGGTTTTCCATGGGTTTTGCCTGTGGTTCGTTCAGCAGAAACTCAAATAAAAGCAGATTTATTTTTAAATCATGAGTATCTTCCTATCCTTGGCCTCAAAGACTTTTGTGAATATGCGACTGAACTTTGCCTGGGAAAGGATTCACCTGCTATTATTGAAAATCGGGTTAGCTAATGTTGTTTCATAAAAGTCACATTATGACATGAATTAAAGCAGTCACATAATTCATTTTGGCATTACACATTTGAATTATGAAAATTAAAACGAATCCATCATTTCAACTTTTACAGCATATATAAAAAGGGTAATTTGGTAAACCCACTATTATACCCAACATTTTGTAACAAAAATTATCGTTTTTGTCGGGGTTTAACTCACTGTCTTTTCAATGTAATTGTGTCACGCCTCTTAAACTAATGCGAAACCACAATCAAACGCAAAGTGTTTTTTTGTCTCTTGTTTGCACAAGGGCCGACAGTAAACGCAGGATATTTTATGTTTTCGTTATTCGTTCAGGTTGGCTGATTAGCAAGTGTGTATTCGAAGACAGTTGACAGTGCTAAGTCAGACCCTCTTCATTTTTTTCTCTTCAAAAACATTGAAAAGGCAAGCTAATGTTTCCCTTTGTTGACTGTCGGTGGAAATATCCAATCCAATGGCATTACTTTTAACTTAAGGAGATTCCTTTAAAGAATGTCTTACTGTGACTGTTGTGTGCAGACGCCATTTTATGTAATGCCAAATCATTTTTACTAATCAAATTCTATGACCACATGTTTAGTGTGCAATTGACGCAACTTATTTTCCCTCAACTGCAGTGTATTTTAGCTTGACTTAACACACAGTCCATGCACATGTGCACTAATTGTGGCATAATGACACCTGGAAAAAATCATTATTGTTTAGTATTGCAGGTGGCAAGAGATGTTGTAGCGACTTATTAGTTGTATTTCAGGCACCTATTTTAATATCCTACTTAATTAGTATGCACCTATAACTATAGCCGCTATGAGTTCTATATTCGGGTAAAATATAAATCCTATTCTGTCTTTAAGAAAATTAGTTACCACAAATTTACTGCTTCAGAATATATTGTGTTATATGTTATAAATGAGCGCTATTAATTATCACCAAACAAGAAGTATTACTATTGGCATATTACAAATCCACTTATAATATTTTTATCAAATCATAACATGTTACTACAAGACCACGAATCAAATCGGGCATACACAGAACAAAGTTGCACTCAATTTATAGCATGAAATCACCATGTTTTTGTGAATTACTCGTACACCAAGCTGTCTTATTTTTGTCCACCTATTTTGACATGACCGCCATTAATGACCAGCACGCGCAATTCAAACAAAACAGGGAAAGACAATTACTTCAACCCTTCCCGCCTTCTGGCGTCCACCTTCCATGCATGAGTGACCAGTACAAACAATAATACATTTCTTTTGCACGCTAACCGCAAACAATCGCGTCCTAAAACGCTATTTAACAATTGGTAATAATTCCTAATGAGAATAAGAACTTTGAGATGATAGCCATACAGCAATTAACCAATTTAGGTGTTTACTGTGTTGATAAACACGTAACAGACGTGCTTGTAATTTAACATAATCCCTTTCATGAAACTTGGTAAAGTGCATGGCTGATAGTCAAATTAAAATTTTATTAAAATTAATTAAAACATATTTTATTGTATTAGTTTAGTTATTTTGACTTTAATTAACGTCATTATTCGTTAACGTCAAACAGAAAATAGGGGAACTCCCTTAGTTAACATTTCGGACCACCCTATTTTTATTAGTATTTTTAGATATGCCCCTGACTACAAGTCTGTGAAAAACTTGCTCACTAAAGTTCTCAGGCAGAAAGAAACCGGAAGCAACCGGGTAGTGCGGCTTTAAAACTATTTCTACGCAACTCACAACTTTGATATTTCTACAACACGTTGCCTTGTCCAAGATCTGCTTTCCATTAGATCACCTTTCAGAAAGCGATACTTTTCTTCTGATATCCTGTTTTGTTTTTAAACTTTTACCTTATCTGTACTTCTTTGATATGTTTTTGACTTTTTACTAATTTTATTATTACTTTGCTTTGTAAATGTATTCTACTTTACTTATAGGAACGGATGAAACCAGTTTAAGCAAAGATTTATTTCTTTAAAAAAATGTTTTTTAATCTTTGAATTTTATTGTTTAGTTATTGACAAGCGGAAACCTGATGCCAATGGTTTTGGATTCCAAAACGATACACCATTTTGTATATATATTTATTTATTTAAGGAGGGATGTTTTGCATAAATGTTGTTGTCCAAGAAAAAATGTTAGATAATAGTCTCTGTGACACCGACTGTTAGCATATTATGTAACATTCGCTTCATGAAATTTGTACCAGTGACATTAAAATAGCAAATTGACATATAAATGTATCATCAATTTGAAGGGGCCACAACAGCTAGTTCTTCAGTTTTACCAAAATACATGCAAAAACGTGAAAACTATAAGCAGAATGTTTAATGTCTTTGCTTTTATCAAAGATAAATAAATAAAATGTAAAATATCCAGGTTTTGATGCTAGGCTCTTTAATGGAAATCAATAACTTTTTAGATGTAGCGCATGTGCACACCCACCTCTTTGCTTAAAAATACTTATTTTAATTTTTTACTGTTGCATTTTGATGTGATTAATGCTGTCCGTATATAACTAATGCAGTTGACACAACAGATTTTTGTTAAAACTTAAAAAAAATATCTTCTGTCAGACATGACCTTTTCAGGTTTGCAATGCTTTCAGTTTTATATAATGGTTTACAAGTTCTTACATAGTAAATTTCATATTGCATATGTTGGCGCAGAAAAAATAATATACCTGCTCTGTATTTTAAGATTGTCCAAACATGATATGTTTTATGACATTTTCTGGCAATAGGTCAAACAAACGCTTAGCACAAAAAAAATTGCTGCTGTCCCAACCAGCATATATAAAGTACAGATTCAACAAGATTAGCCGGCCCCTTTTGAGGGTTTTGCAGGCCACAAGTTGGATGCCTGCGTTGGAATAAAGATTTTTCTGGAGACTTTTTTCAGTGAATTCTTGGTACCTTTCCTTTCCTATAATCAATGAAATAAAAAACTCCAGCCCATTTCCTAAAAAAAATATTTTGTTAATTATTACTATGTAAATGCATTTTTCTGCTAGGTAAACTTTTTTCGGATTTTATTACGCCTTCCCCTGTTTTAGAGAATTATTCCACCATAAAGATACCATTCAAGCTAGCTATTGTATGTTCTGCATTGCTAATTCATAAACTATACAAAAGAACTATACAAAGAACAATTTCTGTTTACTCATTTTGCGTTTCACATACCCATTTTCAAGCAAAAATCCTTGATTCAATATACTGTAATTTTAAAACAACTTTTCCAAGAGAACATGCACTTTTAAGGCAGAAATGTTTGTGAATCAATGACATTTATTTACAGTTTTAATGACTAAACAGCTTACCCTGACTGCATCTAGTTTTTAACAAATATTAAAAACATATTATTAAGTTTAAAACTGCAATAGTAAGTTTTAGCACACACTTTTACAAAAGGTTACCGAAATAAACTGACCTAATCAGTATTAAAAAAAAAAAAAAAAACGAAAAAAGAATCACCTTACGGTGAAAATCAAACTCCAGAATTCTGGCGAACTCGGACAGTCGCTCAACTGACTGAGCCAGGCAGGCACAGGTGGAACTGGTCCACAAACGTCCATAGCGTTGTTTCCAACTAGCGTTCATCCAGGGCTTGATCACAAAATATTTCACATTGTGTATATGAATTCTCAGTTGTAAGCTTTAGACACGTCCACATATTCAATTTCTGGTTTTAAACCAATTTTTTATTGTTTTTTTAAACAACACACCAGGTTTTCCAATTGCAATGCATGTTGTTTGTAATGTTTTATAAATGAAATTTTAGCCCTACCACATTCTTTTAAGTTTGTTTCATAGTCCTTGCAAATGCTTATATAGTACAACACTAAACAATTTTAATAAACAAAGTCTTTTGTACTGTTTTAGGCCAGTGGCGTTCAAGCACTTGGAGGTACTGGTGCTTTAAGACTGGCAGCAGATTTTTTAAAGGGCCATTATAATAAAACACAAAATCCAACTGCTGTCTATCTGTCAAATCCAACTTGGGGTGAGCTGTTGTACAGACAAACAAACTATTCTTTAGATTTATAATAAATACTGATGTATAATTTATAAAGCCAGAGTATGGTTATCTATATGTATATATATATGTATATATATTGTCTTGAATACTGTTAAATATAAAACTTAAATACTGTTAAATATAAACATATTGTCAATAATTCTGAGTTATTGTACCTTTGAACTAAGTAATACCTTACAATAGGCCTATTTAATTATGCTGAACATCAAAATAGGCATTTGCTTTATAAAAGTTACGTTTAAGAAAATAATTAGGTTAGTTTTAATTTTAATTGGACATTAACAAACTATTTTTATATTTATCACAAAAAATGTACTTATGATTAGGCATTCTCTTAGTTATGTTTAGCCTGTAACAAAATCTTTAATCAGCCCTGATGTACAAATACAAACATACAATGTCAGCCTAGGGTCCTAGATGTACAAACTACAAAGTTTACTTCATCACTAGACAGAAGCTACCACACTGAACAGTTTTTACTTCTTGGTACAATCTACTCATTGCTTACGCTATTGAATCCAGTTTTAACATGATCTGGCGAAATAACTCCGTAAGATAATCATTAAAGTTTTTCACTCTTCAGCCAAAGTGTCCGAAATTATAAAAAAAACATTCTTGGCTATAAAAATAAGAAAAACTAAATGCACACCTCAAAAAGAAGCATGTTTTTTTCAGAAATAAGCAGAAAGTATTTTGTGAGAAACTGTAATGTAAAATAAGCACAGAATGGCAACCACCTGTATAAAGAATAAATATGAAAATAAATTTATATTCAGAGGTGATTTGCAAACCATCAAAGCTGTTTTTAATTTGGAACACTTGCAATTTTTATCTAATGTTACTTTTCGCTTCTTCGTCCTAAAATAATTTTTTTAAGAGTACCCATTATTTGTTTGCTGATTAATATTTTTTTGTTTCCTCCTGATTGTTTTTGTATGTAAAGTTATAATACAAATAATAAGTTTAAAAATAGACCTGAATTTTGCTTAGTTAAACAAAATGTAAGAATTCAAGCTGCTGACCTCTTCCAGTATTATGTAGTATGTTGTACCTTGCCGCATAAAAACATCTTCATTAGTGTGCTAAACAATGCAAAATATTGTGTAAATTAAAATTGCATGTAAACTACTCATATACCCCTTTACACCTGGCTTAGCACATCATGCGTGGTACCATGAAATAGAGGCATTTCGGCTTTACAAAACCTGAATATATAATGATTTGAAAGTTGGACATAAATTATGGTACTTTACTTCAATAAACTGCACTATATTGTACTTCATAACTTTGGTATTTGTGTGATTAAAGTCTTGGTTATTTAGTCTATATATATAACTGTTTTTGTTGTTGTTGATTTAGCGAAGTGTGGCGGTTTATATATCTCACAGGATTATTAGCTGAGCATAACAATTAATGCCAAAACTTACAAGACTGAAAATATATATTTAATAACGTTATAAAGTCTTATAAATATACAAGGTACAAGTCTTTTAAAAGACGCTTCCACTAAGGCTGTATCGTTAAAAGGTGTTACTAATATTGTGAAGCATTTAGTTAACCCATTTTAAACACAATTAGCAGCGAACAGTGAAAGGACAACTAGCACCTTTGCCCTTGGGCATAGGTAAAATTTTATGCCTTTAAAAAAAAAACTCGACAAAGATGTTACCCTAACAATATGATTAACTATGTATTTGGGTTTAACAATATGTTTAGGTTACATGGCAATTGCTACATTCATTTTTTATATTCATAGGATTTAACACAAGACTGGCAAATTTTCATAGACATGCTACATTGTAATGTACAATAGTGTTGAACAGCCCACATCATTATGAATTCTTACTTTTTGTTTAACAACACAAAATTCTGTTAAATTTTGCAAATTATCATCACACTTATTGCAGCGCTAAATCCTTAAATTTGTCGGGACAAAGCCTGTATTCCTTTTTTACCAGTTATATACCTTGTAAATGCTCTGTTAAACCTTGACCATGCTGGAATTTTGTCTAGTATAATTATATTTAAGGCCAGCCATTCTTAAATGATTTCACATTCCAATTATACTTCTGCGTAGTTTGGTATCCAGCAACATTCATTACCACAAGTTATTAATATGTTTATGAACAGCTAAACTAAGTCACTGAATTTGTTAAAATATTTTTATTATTTTAGGTAACCATTATGGAATATTTGGAAATGCTGGTTTTACAGATATCAGAAGTTATCGGTACTGGAATAAAGATGATTGTTGCATTGATTTTGGTGGTATGTTTTTTTTGTGATGACTTTATTTAGAATTACAATGTTTTTAAAAGAATGTTATTAAGAGAATAGTAAAATGTCTGTCGTTTGTTAAAAATATAACATAACATCTTTCCTTTAAGCCAGTGGTTCCCAACCTGGGAACCCACTGGGTTTGTCAGGGGTGTCGCCATGCACTATTTGGTAAAGATAATAAAAAAACAAAAAAGAAACAACAAAAATGACAGTATAGACAGAGCAAAGTCACACTCTTGCCAACAATTGTTATTATGCTGTAACAAGGGAGAGTTTCTACATCTTTGGTTGTACCGTAAACACGTTTTCCAGGAAGGGATCTAGTCATGACCCGCCGAATTCGATTTTTAGCTTGTTTTAAATTAGGGTTGGGTATTTGACCGGTCAAATACTCGTCAAATAGGTCAAATAACGTGAATGAACAACTAACGATAATAATCAGCTTGGTTTGGAAAAGTAAGTTGCCTGAAAATTTTATTGCACGAAAAATTTTCTTCTTCTGGAGCGTGGTGATTTTTTGTTAGGTGCTTCGCGGTCCAAGAAAATTGTCTCGCGGACCCCAGTTTGACAACCACTGCTCTATATACTGTAGTAATATTTACCACTACAGTACGACGACCACTAAGTTGAGCCAACAAGTTTATTAACAAAATTTAAGAACAAGTAAATGTATCACTGAACAAAATATTTTTACTCCTCATCACAACTTTTGTCACTATCTGAATTTTCGAAGTCATCACCAGTATCTGAATCAGGATCCATTGGAGACAAGGGATTTGGCTCTTGTGGTATGCCCCAACCGTTGATGTTTTAAGTCTGTTGCGATTTTTTGTGTGGATATTTCCCCAGACAGACCAGTTGCGCTCAGCACAAGCAGAAGTGAAAATAATATTTCAGCTACTTTACTCAAAATACAAGAAGGGGCAAGGCCTTTCCACCATGAACTAGGTTTGAGACGGTTTGCTTTGACTGACGAAATGGCATTCCACAATATTTTTCTGGCAAATATTGCCACTTTTAGCTCTAAAATTTCCAATTTGTGCAATTACTTCATTGTTGCATGAGCTTCCTTTTAAATTTGCAATGGAGGTAATAACATTACATGCTTCATCAAACTCTTCATCTGTAAGCTTCTGGCCTTGAAAATCTCGGGTCAAGTAAGTATGCAGCATTGTGTGTTGGTGTCACTACTTGATTTTTACGGAACAAAATTCTTGTCTTTACATTTTCCCCTTCCAAGCATCTCAATGGGCTGGAATGTACAGCTTCATCAATGTAGACAATGATTGTAGTTACGTCACTTTCTAGTTTATAAATAGCATCAGCAATTGGCTTAAGTAAATTTAAAAGTTTTGCATTTTTGGTCCAAAAGACATCATTATCTAAAATATTATTCCTTACATCCTTGGGACATGCACTGGATACTTCATCTTCTACAATTGCAGATTGCAGGGCCTTTTTACAGGTTTGCAGATTTCGAATACAGGTTATCATAGATGCCCAACGTGTGTTACAAATTCTACTGAGTGTGGAAGAAATTGAGTGCTTCATTAACTGTCGTTTGAAGATTGCTGCTGGAACTTGCTTGTTTTTAAAACATCTTACAATTTTATTGACACTTGAAGTATGGGATGACACTGTTGTGAAATTTTCCACATCTTGTATAAAAAGTTGTGAAGTGTGTGCAGAACATCCTTAACATTGGATATGTGGAAGCTCTTCCTTTATTATGTGCCAAGCAGCTTTCATGTCTGCAGCATTGTCTGTTACAATAGACATAACCTTTTCAGAACCAATCTCATGTATAACATTTTTGAATTGATATGGAATATATGTTGCTGTATGGCGATGTTCTGTAGTGCTTTGGATTTATTTCATCTTCTTCCTCATCTAAAAACCGTCCAGATAACAGCTTGCGAGATGGCAAACTATACACTGGTCTTAGCTTCTCAAAAACTCCTTTACATATGGATTTTCCACAATGTGAAATGGCATGTTGCTTGCATACACTGCCCTCGCAAATGATTGGTCTAAATGCTGTTTTGTTAGTGGTTTCATTCGGTCTACAAATCCTTTAATACTACTTTGATTTGAAGCTGCAGATGCAGAAGACACTGACATCTTTTCACTTTCTTCTTCTTCAAATTTCATTGCTGCTAGTACTGGCTATATCTTGTGTAGATCCTGGCTTTCCTGTTTGATGATGCATAATGGTTTCTTTTACAGTAGTTGGACAGGAACTGCATTGTGACAGTAAATGTTTTACCATTCTGTCCACATGGGTTACATACTTTTTAGCACAAAACCGACACTGTGCTTTAACTTTGCTGCCCCTTTTAATTGTGCTGTAAAATTTCCAAATAAAGTTCTTTGGTTTACCCATAGCTTTAGCAATAACAAATTCTGTACAGGTAAAAAAATTTATTAATGCTCAGCATAATCAATAAGTTACAAGCATATTTCCTGTTAAAATTTACTACTAAGCTACTGACAAAAGGTGACTGCACTGTAAGTTACAAGCATATTTCCTGTTAAAATTTACTACTAAGCTACTGACAAAAGGTGACTGCACTGCAAAGCTGAGTTTAAATCAAATCTGAACTGCAAAACCAATGATTCTATTACTTCCCTTCTATTCCTTTCATGACAAACACAATTCACCACCATTGTGATGTCACAGCAAAAGAAAGCCAGTGAGCTTACACTGTGGGGTGCAACTCAAACAAGTAAACAAACAGACTGGGAGACTCAAAAAAATGAAGTACATTTATTCTGAAATAAACAAAATAAATCACTTTTGCTATTACAAACACTCAGTTATTACCACAGCACATATGTTTGCATTAGGCCACCATTTTATATTTGAATTCTTTAAAAAATGTTACACTTAAGATTATTATAAACTTATATCACAAAGCAATGGCCGATAAAATTTACAACATTTGCTTCCGAAATGAGTATTTGACCTGTCAAATAAAGTGTGGTCAATTGACAGGTTTGCCAACCCTATTTTAAATAATAAAATGCAAATTGCATTCGAGCTTCGCATGAATCTCTTCTGTCTTTCTCGCAAGTTTTACGCAATTTTTTGGCATCTTTACAAATAAAAAGCATCCTCTTCACTGTGGCACTCTCTCCAACGAAACTTGGCCGAATATTTATAAATATTTTTGCGCTTTGGTTGAAAGTATTCCGTCGTAAGTATGAATGCAATTCCAACCGTTTGCCTAACTCTGAAATATACCGATTTACATTTTGCCAACCTAATTTAGTTAATGCCATGTTGTTGTGTGTTTCACCCGATTTATATCGTCTTGGCAATATGGCCGTTGTATACCGCAAAGCCTCTAAAAGCAAAATAAGCATTGTAGTTTTTTGTGCGAAATTTTACATATTTTAATCCTAACTTTGGGTCAACGCGCCCAACAACTTGATAAACACCAATAAATCAAGCAATGTCCTCTAAATCTAAAACTTTCTACATTATAAAACAAGTATAGTCACAATTTTTTTGGGCTTTGCCCGTTGATATTTTTTCAACTTAGTGTTTATTTTATTTTGTGTTAGTGAGCAGTTATAAATAGCATTACTTACCAGGGTTACTTTAAATAATATTAATTTCACTGTTACATGTTACACCTTGTGTGACTTCTGCCTATATTTGGTGTCTTATGCTTTACTTTGGAATTTACCATGTGTAGTTTCACCCGATCCGTCAGAAATTAGTGCAGTTCTACGCAAAAAGTTCTATGAGAATTAGGGCATGCAATGGTAGGAAAGTCTGACTATGCAGTGCTTTAAAGATTTATTTTTCGTATAGCGCCATTTTATGACTTAACTTTGTAACGTCATCCCTATAAATTAATTTAACTTTAGTATTTTGCTTGCTGCAGCGGTTGTACAATTTTAGGTTGTGCTTGCCTGGTGTTGATATGCTTCGTTGGCGCAATATGTAAAACAGGTGCTAACAGAGAGGTGTACACTGCAACAAGATTTCGCATTTAAGAGCAATAAGTTATTTTACTTAGAGAAGCCTCATTCTAAAAGGCCAGTTGCATGCGCGGTTTACCTCCCCACAGACGATAAAGCGCAGTACGATCCTAGTTGCTTTGTTGCTTTGCGAGCTGAACAAACCAAGCGATATGAACTAATACTGTATTGAAGTGTTTCTGCCGCTAGATAGGAGTCAAGAGCTACAGAGAGCTAAAGCGGTAACATCACAATATTTTAGGTTTTTTTGTCTTCCAATCCAAGGCCCATAGGGGTGCAGACTCATAAATCTCTTATGCACACCTACATCTGAAAATACAAAAGTTCTACGATATATACTTTTTCTATAAAGCTCTGGACGAAAATTGGTCTGAAACATACCATAGCAAACAATCAAAAAATATTGGTAAAAACAAGATATGTCCCGAAAATAATTTTTCGTCCCATATAATAACAGCAAAAACAAGATTTTTTTATATTTTACAAGTATTTAAATAATCTTAAAACTGGAACTTCATAAATATATCACTATGCATCACCCATAAATATAACAGGATCAGTAGCGTATCCAGGGGAGGGGGGTTTGGGGGTTCGGACCTTTTCGTAAGTGACAATATCGTTTTTGTCAGCGTTTAAACTCACCGTCCGAAGCTGCATGTTTTTTAATGTAATTGGGTCATGCGTCTTAAGCTAATGCGAAACCAAAATCAAACGCAAAACGCCGTTTTTCCTTTCTTGTTTGGGCGCCGTAAACGCAGAATATTTTTTCTCTCGCATTTCGTTTTTCGTTCAGGTTGGCTGATTAGCAAGTGTGTGTTCGACAATTAACAATAAATCAAGCGGTCCCCGCCTTTTTCTCGCTTATGACGTCGAGTTAGACGATGTTGATGTTTCTCGCAGTTTGCCATTTCATATACTTTTCGACTATTTTAACGACGGGAGTGTGAAAAATTTTTACGCTTTGTGCAAATGACTTTTATACGTCCGTTTTGTTTCCATTTTAATGCTGTCTTTTGAACAGCGCTGCTTTACCATTGCGCCGTGGAGGGCTGCCAAGTGCGTCGCGGACAAATGGAAAACGTATTCAAAAATATTGGACATACTTTTTTATTTTTTAGCTTCGCAATGTAATAAAACTTGCAATAAATTTAAATTCCGTTATACCAAAAAAAATCGCTATCGCTTCGCTCGCCAGGTGTGCCCTCTCTTAAAAAGGTTAACAACACTGATTTTGGAACTAAAAGTGGCATTTTTATGTTGTGCTAGTCGAATAACACCCGGGAAAACTATCTCATTTAGTATTGCAGGTGGCGAAAGACGTGCTTGTAATTTAGCGTGGTCGATTGCACACTAAGCGGTATTATTTATGACGTTATCACAATCGCTATTTTATGACGTCATATCCGTCACTATTTTATGACGTCATTAACGTCCGACAAAAAAGCGGGGAATTACCCAAGTTGACAATTCGGGACTCCCCCCACCCTTTTAAATTTGCAGTTGTTATTCATACCAAAGTTCTATGTACCTACTAAATTTGAAAACACCCTTTTAGGAATGGTTGAAGATCTGCAGAATGCCCCAGAATTCTCCATTGTTGTATTTCATGCTTGTGCACACAACCCTACTGGCATAGATCCCACACATCAGCAATGGATTTCTTTGGCCAAGGTAAAATTTGTATGGAGCTTAACAGTATTTTGGTACACTTACACATATGTTAAACTATTTAGATTTGCCAAAACAAAAAGCTATTTCCTGTTTTTGACTGTGCATACCAAGGATTTGCATCTGGCGACCCTGATTCAGATGCTGAGAGCATTAGACACTTTGTCAAGGAAGACTTTGAACTGCTTGTTTGTCAGTCATTCTCTAAAAACTTTGGATTGTACAGTTAAGTTATATATAGCTTATTGTTAGTTAACTAGAAAGTTGCTCTTCCGATTTTGAAAAACAGTGCTTTAGTCGCAAGCAAACAACTAAAGTATATTGGTGGTGCATCATTTCAGAGCACACATTCACACCTTTCTTTAAATAAGATAAAAATAAAATGAAAATATGCTTACTGTCTTCTGTAGCCCGATGATAAATGTTTGCAAGAAAAAGCTAACCCAGTGGGAATTTTAAATTTTGGGTAGGAAAAGTGGATGAAAATGGCTCACTTTTAATTATTTGATGTTTAACACATATAACTAACTGCACAAAGTTTAAATGGGAACCTTACTTACTATAAGACTGAAAGTACCCTATATGCAGCATGTGAAGACAATTATGCTGCTTTAACTGTGTTAACTACGTGATAATAGACTCTGTTTGGTCACAGTAAGTAAAGTTCACTAGCATCAAGTGTCTGTCTGTTTTATCCTGTTTGTTTGTTTTAGCATGGTTGTAAATACGTAAAAGTAGGCTTGCCATTTTTTAGAAACGTAAATCCGGGACGCATTTTAAAAATTGCAAATAAACTTAATGTAGACCTAATACAAAATAATTTAATGCAAATAATTAACTTAACAGGGTTTGCGGTTGTTTTATATTTTGTCAGGGGGTATTTTTCAGGGTCCTAGTTTTAAGGGTGGTTTGTCTTAAATTTAAAGTAATTTAAATTGTAGCCGAAAGTAATGTCTGTATTGTGAATAAATGAGTTGGGTAAATACCTTCTACAATTAAAGTAGGATGCGGCCCTCGTGAATGCAGCAAAAATGTTAGGCCGTACAATATTGGCAAAGGCGCTGTGTCCATAACAAACTCATATTCCTTGGACCAAATCATTCTCAAGCATAAGTTAAACAAAATGCAAGATTCCATCAAGCTGGCCTGTTAAAACTTTTACATATTAGGTTGTATTCTGCGTCATTTGCTTGAGGCGCGTGTTGTTGCCGATGATTTGAAAAGGTAATTTATCATGTTACTAAAAAGTGATGTTTGGCTTGAGTGCTAACTAGTGTGTAAAGTCGTAAAACATTTCAATTTTTTCTAAATAAACATTTTAATTTCTCTAATCGTTAATTGTTATAAAGTGTATAGGTTGGTCGTCCCTTGACAAATTTTTTTGCTTATTGTGCCTGAAATGGGTTAACTAAATGATTCCCCACAAATGGAGTCGCATTCTTTAGCCTGTGTGTAAGCAGCTTTTAATCGGATAACGTGTTATAATTTATCGCATTTATCAGCGTGATTGTGAAACTTCTAATTGTTCGTTTCGCAAACTAATATTTTACATTTGTTAAAACAAAATTGCAAATAATGTGTGCTTATTTGAAATGAAACGACTAAATACCCTACGGCTAAACACGTCAAACATCTTTTACGTAATGAAAACCAGTGACATACATCGATAGGGAACCACTCACAAAGGGAAACCTTAAGTTGTATAGCAGCCATTGTTCGCATTGCATGATATTCAGCAATAATCCTCATACCATACTGCGTACAACGTAAGTAAAATCTCGTTTGAAACTGAAAATTGGTTCCTATTAAAACCACCGCATTAAATGCGAAATTTTCCGAACTCTACCTAACTTTTGCGCGGTAACAGACATCAAGAAGTTTTTAAACATATAAGTCTTAATTCGGAAACATTACAACTTATTTCTGTTAAGGCAATCGATATGTTATGACTTAAATTTGATTTGTAATGCTGAAAACCCGCAACATTTATTGGTCCAAAATTACGAACAAACGTTAAACTTTAAGTTGTAACAGCAATTGTTTAGACTTCATAATACCGGCACCAAACTGCGTTATACGTGAAAAAAATCCTTAAAAATAAAAATTGCTTAACGGTGACCGGTTTGCGACGGCGCTGGCTTACCTTCCTCAAAAAGATATCTCCCAGCACCTGCCGGATAACATCCATTTATTTTTTTTTCATTTGTACTCACCAGACAAAAAATGAATCTAGTCCCAGCAACCCCAAGAAAAATATTTCTTAACACCCGCTGGAAAATAATTAATTTATGTTTGAAAAATATGCTTGGCAGCCTTACCAACCAAAAATGAAAAGTATTACTTAATTTTGAGAAAGAATTGCTAAATGGCTAACTCCAGAGTTTTACATTTTTTAATTTTTTTTCTAAATTTGAAAAATCTGGGACAAATTGGTTAACCGGGCGGGACACCGGGACAAGGCCTTAAAACCGGGACGTATGGCAAGCCTACGTAAAAGTAAAGTAAAGAAAGGGTGAAACATAAGGTTGTCCAGGTCCAGTATATATTTCACATTCTGCAAAATTCCAAAGCAAATGCTCGAGAGCGACTTTTACCAATTCATTCATTTAAAAAACAGCTAATGTGGTTGGAGCCACAAGTTTGTGTTAAGTATGCCAAATTAACGGTTGCAGAGCAAACACTTCTTCCATTTCCGACAACAGATTTAGTTGAATGTGGTTTTAATGCCATTACAGATGGTCAAAACTGACATTTTTTCACCTCAATTTTCTGTTTTTTTTAGCTCATGGTTCACAATAACAATAAATAACGCTTTGTAAATACGTTATGTATATTTCGTTCGGTAAAATTGTTCTCCTTGCACATCATATCCTTATAGGTACTTTGAAATTTTGGCAATGTTCTTTTTTTGGATTTTTCGGGGAGGAATTAACATTGTTTGAGTCTTTAAGGGAGGAATACGAAAAAAACTTTAAGAACCACTGAGCTAACCCAATTTTCAATGCACCAAAGTATTCTAATTTTTTTATTTTATTTGCTATGTAAAAAGTGCCCAAATTTGTTTATTTGAGCTACTTTAAAACAAAATGAGTTTTGTTTCAGCCTGGCAAGAACAAAAAAGTGCCCAAATTAGTCTCATCTGGGTTGCATTCAAACAAAAAAGTACATAAGTTAGTTTTATTCAAGCTGCATTCAGATAAAAAAAATGCCCAAATTATTTTTTTTTAGCTCCTATTGTGATTTAGATTTTTGAATAAAAATAAGCTCCAAGTTTCATTGCAATTCTGGTTGTGATTAAATAAAATACTATCTACATAATAAAAGAGAAAGTTTGTGAGATGTGTGTGGCAAGATGTTCGCCCATTCATTTTACAATATATTTGTGTTACAACACAATGGAAATGTTACGTCACACTCAATGAGATTTACAACATGGTACAATGTTACCAAGATTGTGTTTAAGCATGTATCCCAAGCCCCAGCGTTAGTTAATTTAATATAGGTATATTGAGAAGTTTTTGTGGACCCCCGGTTGAGAACCACTATTATAAACTATGCTAACAAACGTGTGCAACGTTCCAAGTAAAGACTTAAGTTTAACAATGCCAAATTTTGGCAGAGTTCGCAAAATATCGCGTTTGTTGTCGCAGTACGTAAAATAAAGTCCAAGTTTAACGTATCCACGCAAAACTTTTTTTCAAGCGCAATTACCTGCCGGGAAATAAAAAAATAAAAGTAAGTATATTTTCCTTAGTGAAAAACTAAAATTTTAAAGACTATTATATTTAGGAACTTATTGATACCTGTTTACGCGTAAAATTTGGGTAGAGTTCGCAAATTTACAAAGAATTGAATTTTTATTTTTAAGCCGTTTGTTAGCGATAGTGACTGAGGCTAAAGCCTAATGACTTCTTACGATGTGTTTACCCACAAAATACTTATCAGAGTTCGCGAAATATTGCGTTTATTGTAGTAGTTAAAAGTAAGCATTTTTTTTTTCGATGAGGATTTTTCTTACGTTTGATACTAAAGTTTAGTTCGCAAATTTACGAAGAATTGAATTTTTATTTTTAAGCCGCTTGTTAGCGATAGTGATTTAGCGAAAGCCTAAAGACTTCCGCAATACTTGAGTTCGCGAAATATTGCGTTTATTGCAGTAGTTAACAGTAAGCATTTGTTTTTTCAATGAGGAATTACGTATTTGCTTAAACAAAATGAGGGATTACGTATTTGCTTAAACATGACGCTATCAAGCAAGTCTAAGCAATTTCTGCTGCAACCTAAAGTTTTACGTTTGGGAGTTATTCTCAATTGACAAACGCCACGGGTTTTCGTTACTTAAAAGATGTATTGCATGCTTAGCCAAGTGTTGTGCGCTATAGTTTACCGACTTCAATCGCATGATTTGAAATTTCTATTTAGTGACACTTAGTTTAAACGTTGAGGCATAAGCAAATTTGTTATGACATTTAGAAAAATATGCTTGCATTATTTATGTCATTTACGAACATCTTACGAATAATCAAATATTCTATTTAACATTTAACCTGGGCAACGCCGAGTATTTCGTCTAGTTTTAAATAAAACACACTTTGTAGTGTCTAAACGCACATTAAAATAGATGGCGGGAAAACAGTAATGTAGGTGATCTGCGGCAAGCATTAGCAGTTGTAAGCATGGGCGTATCCAGAAATTCAAAAAGGGTTGGGTTCCGAATTTTCAACTTAGGGAATTCCCCATTGTTTTTTCGTCTGACGTTAATGACGTCATAAAATAGAGATGGTAATGACGTCATAATCAAGAAAAAAAAATAGCCAATTAACGTCCAGCAAAAGCAAACATTTAGACGCAAAGCTAACACATGCATTATCGACAATCCTGCCAGGCGCCAGGTGCGAAACCGCTTTGCGTGCAATTGTTAACTTCAGGCGAAAAACTAAACCAAGACCGTTATATATCTATGATTGATTTTGGTAGATCCATGTACAGGACTAGGCTAAATTACAAGCACGTCTTTCCCCACCTGCAGTACTAAACGGAGATAGTTTTTCCCGAGTGTTTCTTCGATTAGCGTGACATATAAAACTACTTCGAAGAAATGGTATAACTTTAATAGTGAGTTAATCTAGTTCAGCGTTTGATAACTGTTTTCGGTTTGGGCGCACCTGGCGAGCGAAGCGAGCGCGCTTTTTTTTTGGTATGACGGCATTTCTTTTAAATTTCTTGCAAGTTTTCATTACATTGCCGAAAATGATAAATGTTAAAAAATATATGTCAAATATTTTTGAATACGTTTCGGTTTGTCCGCGACGCACTTGGCAGCTTTCCACGGCGAAACGGTAAAGAAGGGCTGATCTAGTTCAAAATACAGCATCAAAACGTTAACAAACCGGACGTAGTAAGATCATTTCGCGCAAAGCGTAGTAAGATCATTTTTCGCACTTACGTAGTTAAAATAGTCAAAAAGTATTTGAAATGAACTCGTATAGTTTGTCAAAGAGGCGACGGGCCCGCTGAATTACAGTAGATTGCCGACCCCAGTCTTACACCAACATCTGATATTAATGCAGACAACAAACAGCGAGAAACATCAGCACCGTCTGCGAGAAACATCAGCAACCTTAAACAAGGTTTCGTGTTATCAAATGTCGAAAATTCGGAAATCTGCACTGCTTGTTGGTGATGTTAAATGCGTCATTACGACCCTCAAAACTTATAAATCACCATGATAAAAAGCATTCTCGAAGAAAAAAAGATGCCGCCACAAATTCTAGCTAATTTTTTTATAATCGAGGGGGGCCACGAGGATTAAAAGCTTTCTACGGGGGCCACGAGACATAAAAGGTTGAGAACCGCTGGCGTTTCATCTGTAAAGTTCACAGAGATGCGTATTGTGTACAGTGCTCTTACCCTCCAACTATTGATTTAGTATTTAGCTGAACTTCCAAGTCCATAATAGCCATCTATAGATATATTTGAATCACCTTAATGCTACAGTAAATTACTACAATGACAGTAGTCAAAGAATTTTTTTTTTATACCCTATTACGCCTGGGCAATGGCGGATATTTTGTTTAGTATTTTATTGTATTTTGCAGTTCTGTTTGACTCTCTCTAAAAATACTATATCTGTTCATTTATTTTTCAAGTGAAAAAAACATATTATTGTAAAAAACACCATGACATCGAACAATGTGTGAACTTTTTTTGTCTGCTTTCATATTGAAACTTCTAAGGATTAAGCCTTATTGAGGTCCCATATGACATTACTTTGTGACGTCATCTTATGAAAGGCACAAAAAATTTCTAATCCTCGCTGTGTATGGTGTATGACTGTTCATACTATCTACTAAAATAATTGTTGCCCCAGAAGAGTTTAGCCATAACGCCATGCAAGCGAAGGGATGATGCTATTCAAGCAAAGGGACGAAACATGGTGATTTGCGATTATACCTGACCAAAATGACTCCAAATATTAAACAGCTGGCTGATCACCACGCTTATTCATCTTATTGTAGTAACACTATTTACTTTGATTCAGTGCAGATCTAGGGGAGGGGCATGCATTAGGCCATGCCCCCAAAACTATAGATTTGCTAACTCTTACAATATGCATACATTTTTTCCACCTTTATTCAGCCCTACTAAGTTGTATTTTGGCTTCATATTTGCGCACAAGATAAATATTAATAAATAAAAACTAAATCTAAAACTTAAAACTGGATATCCCTATAAACAAACTGGTTCACATTTAACAGTAACATAGCAGGTAATTCTGTTAGCTTTGTTTCCAACATATTGGGCGGTATCTAAAATCTACATAAGTGCTGCAAAGATTATGGGCCAGTACTCTTAATACAAGACAAGAGAACAAATACATTTTTTGCATGAAAATCTACAACATGGTAATTTTATGCTGCCGTACTTAGGGCTTACACAAATTTTTTTTATATTGTACGACAACACGAAAAAAAAATACAGTATGGCTTCTGATGGATGAATAATTGTATGACAGTGGTGAAAAGGTGTTATACTGGTGATGGGATGGTGATAATACTTGTCCTGTATTCATGGGAAACAATAGTTGGTTGACTCATTCTGCAGTAATTTATGACGAAAAAAATACCCAAATTGTATGCATCAACAGAAATGTACAGGATTTTACAGTTATATTTGCAGAGTTTTAAAAGTGTGCTGTTAGGGGTACTTCTAGGGTGCTAGGGGGTACAGTAGAGGTGTTTTAGATATGTAATCCCAATGCTTTGTGGGCCATCTGTTTACATTCAGGAAAATACGTTATGGAACGTAATTTAATTTGTTGTGATATTTTGCTGGGTTTATTCAAGCACTACAATGACAATTAAACAGCACTTTATTAATCACGAGGCCTGAAAACAGCAAAACACACTTTTTTTGAAGAATCAAAATTTAAAAAAGGTTGAACAAGATTTCGTTTTATTGTCAAAAGTATCTTTTCTATTAAAAATCAACTGTAGTCTACCATCATTACACTGTCCAGCGGCCCTGATAACGTCCTTTCATAGTTTAAATATCTTGGTGGAATCTCTCGCCATGTTCCTTGCTGAGGTCCCCAAGATTTTCTTTTCTTTCTTTGTTTCAAGAAATGAAGATGAGAGCGTAAAAAATTAGGTTTTAATGGCATGGGACATCCCAGCTTTTGATTAGTGTTTTCACTATCTTCTATTCCAACAGCATTAAACAAACCATTTACATCTCTGCAATAGCAAAGATCGCCAACTATATCAAAGTAAATAGAGAAGTCCAAGTGCCTCTTCTTGTACGCAGTTGTTTTGCAATCATCACCCAGCAAATTCCGCTCGCTTAATCGTGATGGTCATACCTCTTCTGCGGATTTTGTTAACCGGAAGTCAGAACAGGAGGTACCAAACTTGTTGCTTGTGTACATTCCTCATCACAGTCTCAAGTTGTGTTTAATGTAGAGTTTTCACATTTAGCATCAAGCTCCAACTAAAATGGCAAGAGCAAAAACATAAACTGTACTGTAAATTTATAAACACACAACAACTACTTCTGCTTTCTGGTGGATTTGGAACTGGTAAAGTTTTACTGTGAGGAACAGGTGCAATGGTATACTTAACAATCGTCATGAAAATGATGGTTTTTGGCTCTAAACTCTTGGAATTGCTAATGGCATGACTGTTCCGGAACCCCTCGACCAACCTTCAAGATTAGGTTGACATTCCGGAATCTCTCAACCAACCTTCAAGATTAGATTGACAGCTGCCACAAATTACATGTGGAGCCTAGGCCTAATTAGCCTTTCCACGTCGCCAACTTGAAAGGTGGCTTTTTCGGCCACTTTTAGCGGTCAATTTACATGGCCGCTTAGATAAAGTGAATGCTGTTCGCGCCCGAGTTTGTTCTCATTCGTGCTGTTGTCTTAAGGATTTTCACAATTTGTTGTATTTTGCATAATATTTGTGAATATGAAAGAACCTCAGACCTTCCAGATTTTATAGAGATATATTTAAGCAGACTTTATACCTCAAGGTACAGGTTTCAGTTAAAGCTACCAAATTATGTGAAGTTATTTATTTTGAAGGAGGACATCAATAATGTTTTTGTTTTCCCCAGAAATTGCATTGATCATCTTTCCATTTTCTTGTGAAATCTTTGCTCTATCCTTTTCACCCTCATCAGCAATTAATTTTATCAATTCGTCCAAAGACTTTTCTGATTCATTTTCTATACAATATAAAAACAATGATTTAAAGTTCAATAGTAAGTAAATTTGTTGTTTCGGACAAAACTAAGAGTTTTACTAAATAAACAAAATAAAACTCAAATTCTACCTGTTAGCCCAACTGACTCAGCGACTGCTGTGGTGTGCTGGCTTCATCAGTTGCCAACAGAGCTTGAGATGAGAATTGATGTTCCTGAGTTTGAATTGGTATCAATTGAACACCCTCACTGGCGGATGCCTTAAAACAGAAAGACACTGCTAAACTTTTTACAATATAACATAATTAAATAACCAAAAAGTTAAAATTTAGCAATATATTACCTGAATTTTTTTTAGCAATATATTACGTTTAAAATTGCGATAAATCGTACCATACTGGTAGGACAGGATGCTAATATTCTGTTTATTAGTTGGAAATATGGCCGAGACATTGCTTTGGTTGATAAGGCACAACATTTATTTTAACCACCAAAAGGTCAAATTGCAAGTTTCTTGATTTTGTTTACATTTGTTATTTATTTGCAACCTGTTTGATAAACTGTCATTAAAAATAAGCAAACAAATTGAAAAATCTTCATGCACTTACTTTGAGGAGGAATATCCTTTGTAATTTTTATCTCTTTTGAAATTGGGTCAAACAAAAAATCGGACATTTTTTAAATTCATTTTTCCAACAAATTATTCTATACAATTATAAGATTACAGGTTGCTTGTTCTGACCATTTTGCCCTAGAATCCATGGCAAGCTAATAAAGAGAATTAAAGTTAAGAAATAAAACACTTTTGTTTTGTAACAAGATAATTAAAATACAGAACAGTTGCTAAAACAACTCTTTGAAAAATAGGCGCTGGTCTAGAATCCTACCACAACGCACATTATTTGGGTTAGGGTGCGGGTTAGTGTTTTGGGTTAGGGTGGGTCAAGTATTATTATTAAATAATGAATAAAATGATTCACCCTAACTCAAATTTTGTGTTGTTGATTTCATAACTGTAGTAGGACTCTAGACCAGGGATCCCAAACTGTGGTCCGCAGACCATTGGTGGTCCATGACGACTGCTCAGGTGGTCCGTTGCGATATGACAAGAAATTAAAAAGTTACACATATACGTTGAACAGCCTTGGTCGACAACCTACGGCCCGCAATGTAATTTATCCGACCTGCAGCCTCTTTGACAAACTAGACACAAGTCCATTTTTCATACTTTTTGACTATTTTAACTAAGTAAGTGCGAAAAATTTTCACGCTTTGCGTTAACGATCTTTATACATCAGGTTTGTTTACGTTATGATGCTTTCATTTGAACTAGATTAGCGCTTCTTGCACTGTGGACTGACTGCCAAGTGCCAAAGTGTGTTGCGTACAAACGGAAAACGTATTCAAAAAAATTGGACATGCATTTTTCATTTTGAAATGTAATAAAAATTTGCAAGAAATGCCGGTATACCCCCCAAAAAAATCGCGCTTGCTTCACTCGCTAGGCGCGCCCGGACTTAAATAGGTTAACACACCATAAACTAGATTAACCATAAAAAAGGTTATCGTGTTTTTCCAAAGTGGTTTTGTTACACTTATCAATATGAATAACGGCGTATGGACTCAAATTTTAAACCAAACAAACGCATTTTGTCCTGCTTAAACGCTTTACTGCCTCCTTAAAAGTAACTAAACATGTTTTAAGTGCAAAAACATATCAGAAGCGCGCCTGATTTACTGTTGTTCCATCATTTTAATAGCATAATTCTTCGTTTCACAGAGACCCTTCTGTGTTTGGTTTAAGCCCGCGACTAGAAAAAGGTTGTCGACCCCTGTTGTATAGTATGTGTGCTCTTCAAAGATAATTAAATTGCCGAAGTTATCCACAACTTATTGATTTCGAAAGCATTTGCTATCCAGTATCGTAAATCTTACTTTTTTTGCGTTTTGAATTTATAATGGTTGATGATTTACGTAGAGGGAAGAAATCCCAACCGTCCCATTGATGTTGTTAGTTTTGTAAATATATAAAATTTGTTTTTATTTATTTTTTGCTTTGTATTGCGTTCCGCGAAAAAACAGATTTACAAATCGTGGTCCGTGGTCCAAAAAAGTTTGGGAAACCCTGCTCTAAACCAGCGCCAAAAAATATTGTTTGTAAGTTGTTGACAAAATATAGCATCACACACTTACCGGAGTGATTTAGAAAATATAAAACACCCCTAAAAACAGATAAACATACTGCAATTTAACTCTAAAACGACTGTGGGTTCTTCAACAAACGTATTTTTTCCCATAACAATGCATGTGCTGCTGACCTCTCCAAACACGTTGTGGCAGCTGCAAATAGCTTTGTCGCGCAAACAATGCTGATCTTTAAATCACAGCAACATGTGTTGCAAAGTACAACATCCAAAATAAGGTGAAACTGGCACACAGTATCGTAAAACTGTTAACTATACAATCAATTTTAATTACAATACACCTTTTGTCCACCCCATCCGTCAGAAATCAGTGCAGTTCTAAGCAAAAAGGTCTTGGACAATGCACTAATGTGCATGAGAAGATTAACAAATGTGCATGAGAAGATTAAGTTTAACGATACTTGACCCAACCAAACCCAAACGCTAACGAGCGCCCTAACCCAAATAATGTGCGATATTTTAATAATTATAACGCTTCAGGCTCCAATACCTCAATTTATGACATAATAATCTTAAATACAATGGACGAGAAACCATCTTATGCCCATCAGAGTTTGGGCCTTTTTCCCCAGCATTTAAACAATTATTAAAATTACGCACATTATTTGAGTTAGGTTTCGGGTTAGTGTTAGGGTTTAGGTGGTTCAAGTGTTATTAATCCTATCTCATATTTTTCGTTATCTTTTCTGAACTTTTAATGAATATTTTTAATTTATCTGCGCCGGGAGTTTACCTAAAGGTCCAAATCAGTGCAGTGCCAGGACCTCAAGGTCTAAAAGTCTAGACTTTTCTGCCATTGGATGCCCTGATTGTCGTAGACCTTTTTGCTTAGAAATGCACTGATTTCTAACGGATCGGGTGTTTTATCACTAACCTTGCCTTTGCTAAAAATCATAATTAGGTAGAAGGTGAACTGGCAAACCGAAAACCTTACGACACACACACTAAAAAGCCACCTTTCACAAAAGCCACAGTGGCCTGGACCAACTCTGGAGTAGGGCCAGTGAAAACAGCTTTTTCGGAGGCAAAGGTGGCCAGGCCACCTTTAAAGCGGCCATGTGGAAAGGCTAAATGTGCATCCCAAAATACAGTTTATATGCTGTCCAATACATGGCTTCTTCCGGTGAATTTTTGCATTGTCTTCTAGCCATCGCGACTTCCAAACCAGAAAAATAGCCCTGCTACAAAACAGTAGCCCTACTTGATGGCCTATACTTATACTAATGACGTAAATGCTTGGCTGGTGAAGAAACTAGCTAGCAAGTAGATTTCACTATTCTAACCTGTCAATTTGCACTTCCTTCACTCCCTCTTGGGAATTGTGTACAGAAAACCTCAACTTACAAAACAATAATCCTGACAGAATATTCAACGTCATTACTTTTGTGTTATTGCTTGTAAAGTGCATTTTAGCCAGGATGGCTAAGCGTCACTCACATAACTAGGCCTACTGATCAATGATAGAAAAAAGCTGATTACATTTTTGGAATCAGCCTCAAAATTATCCAGAAACAATAAAAATATATAAAAAAAAAAATTGCAAAATTTTGTTACGTAGTATTATTGGTGGGGTTAAAAATTGGGTTAGCGTTCAAATGATTAGGGGAGATAGTGATAAAGGTGAGGTTGGGTTGGGTTACGGATAGGGATGCTCAAAGTAGAATCCCAAGGTATTCTAGAATAATAGGTTTCGAATCTAGAATAACGAATCCAGAATAGCGAATCCTAGTATATTTTTATTAAATTATTTAACCTTAATTTTGTTTGGGGTAGGGATTAATCTTAATCTACCCTACAGGACCCACAATCACAACAATAAATCGCCAAACAATTTTCTAACATGTGTACATTATAATAAAAAAAATCTCCCATATGTTCAACATTCTTAACAAAGTTCTGTCATTTGAAGCAGTTGTGTAAACTGTAATATGTCAACTGTCCAGGTTGTTGCCTAAACTTATATTTTAGCCAATAGTGAGTACAATGCAACACTGCACACAGAAGTCTTAAGCAATTCGGTCCTGTTTTTTCAAGCATTGTTGGGTCTTGGGGCTTATTTTTTACTAACGTGATCTGTTATGCAGTCAAATAATGCACTGCAAAGAATACAAATTTACTATTGACTTTTAACGAATTTTTGACAATTAAACTGCGCATAACTGCATAACCTCGCTGAATATTGGCCTAAAGTTGACCTTAAGTAACCCTATAGCGCATTTTGTGGACGGCCAACACGTTTTACAACGTAATGTTACTTTTGCAACTTAACGCATTTAGGGAAATTGCGAACTCCACACCAGACATTCCACGTTAGTCGCTCGCCCAATAACGCTTGATTGACACTTAATTATTAGACGAACGTTATCGCGAGACGCGGTAATTGGTCGCCCGAAAAAAACGCTGACACTGCACTACGAAGTTACATTTAAAGCAAGCACTGTAAATTGGTCGCCGCAGCAACAGGCCAACTTACCACACGCGTTTGTGCAATTAGGCGCGACAATCGGCGGTAAAACATTAAATTATATCGGTTCCAATTACCCGAAATAAACGGCAGAATTGGATTCGAATCCCATCTGGATTCGAATCCAAGGATTCGATATTCTACTTTGAACATCTCTAGTTACGGATTGTCTAACGGTTGTATATGCCTTATTCTGGCCATTTATGACCTGTTCCGGTTTAGTTGTTATTACGATTATTAGGTCCAGTCCTATTTTGGTCTTATGATGAATTGTGTTTTATTTCAAAGTTACTGTTGTTGTAATTTCTGTCTTATGGCTTGATTCCTTTTGAGGTCATAATGAAAGCCACAAATTAGAGCTTAACTGGCCTTTAATTTAAATAGAATATGCTTAAGGCCTTCCAAAGACTGCTCAGTCTCCCCCAGGGACTGGGAGCCATTGTATAGCTTTAAAGTGTCCAGGTGTGCAAACTCAAGCAGCAGACGATCACGATGGATGAAAAGTTTCTTAGAACACTTAGCTAAAATTAAAGTTGCATCTGAGGACTAATCTGTATAGGATTACTTCAGGGATTTTAGGATTGCAATGTTGCTTGTTTAACTCACATTTTGACAGCATTAATTAGTTTCATTACCATGTTTAATTAACTGTAAATATCAATAAATTGCTGAGAAAGTTGTAGATTTTGTGATAATTTTGTCATGAACTTTAGTGAGAAGCCCAATGAGTGTGAACTTATCTGGGATCTTACTGTGAAATTTTTTTTTTGTTTTGAATTCAAAGTTTAAGTCCCATACTGAGTTTTCTTTAAAATTGTTATTAAATATTTAAGATGAAAGAACTGGAAACCTGATTGTTGTTCTACGGAACTCAGATGTAATTTCCAGATCAAGATCTCAGCTTGAAATCATTATTCGCAGAATGTATTCAAACCCACCAAACCATGGAGCAAGAATTGTGGCAACCACATTGGGCAACTCAGCTTTGAAACAAGAATGGTTAGTTGTTGTTTAATTAAATTATAAACATAACATAGTGTTTAAAAAATTTACCATTCATAATTTACTTGCACTATCAAGTGGGATTCTATGCATTAGCCTAACTTATGTCCGGAAATATGTGAAGTTAAAAAATTTTCAACCTTTAGAGTCTTTTTAGACAAAAATGTTTGTATAACTAAGCATTTGTTTTATTGCAGTCTTTCATAGGGGAAAATATTTGTGTTACTAAGCAGTTGTTCTATTTAGGTCTCGAAAATGCCCAACAGCAACAATTTTACATCAGAATTTTGAAACCCATGATATATTCCTAACGTTTTTTTAACAATTAATACTGGTTAAAAGTCTTACACTGAAAGCCATTGCAGACTTGTATGTAAGCCGTAATCGTTTGTCAAAAAGCAGCTTCAGAAGGGCTAGATTTCAGTTGTTAACACATATATGTTCATTGGTTAAAGTCTTTTCACAACTTTCGGGTTTTAAGAAACTGCTTTTAGTTGTTGTTCATTATTGTAAACTGTTAGTTTTTTTAGTTTATTGGCAACATCCTTATCTCTTATTTGGAGGATTTTTCTTAATTTCTTGCAAATCCTATTGTATATTTTTTTAACTAGTAAATTTTGATTTGTTTCATTATCTGTGATATGAAATTGATTTTCGAAAAGGAAACACCTTTTTTATCTTCATTTGTTTTAGTGTGACGAGTGGTCAGACAGGTCAGTACTCAGTGGCATGTTTCTTTCTTCTTCACCACTAAACCAGTACTAGTACTTCGGATATTGAACGGTACTCAAATTATTAAATCGGCAAAGTGTTGTCAAATATTCTTGTACCCTAGCTTGGTATAAAATGTTTGAAAAAATAGTAGGTCGATGTACGGGATTTTTTACGGAAATTCCAACATTATGCCGGATTGCAATTTTGAAATAAAAATCAGGAAAACAGGTTTAGAATAAGCTAGCCTACTTGTTTCTGTTGATATATAAGTTTGTTTGAAATTTTAAAAATTAACTGAAACTGCTTTGCCCATTTAAAACTGAGTGTTTCTGCATGAATTTTTTAATAGTTATGCATTATACCAACACGGAATGAAGTCCCTTGACATACCTGCTGACAAACTGTAAGTAAAAGACCATCTTGCCATGTTAAAAATGGTGAGAAGTGTTAAAAGCAATACCACTAATACTTAAGTACATCAACACATTGATGCTCAAATGAGTAGCTGGACATAATCTCTTATATATTAGAGAAAGTTTGTCGGCCGGTCAAACGTCCACCAATGTTTGCCACTCGGTCGCTGGCATGGTAGACAGACCACAGCATTGTTGCCTAGCAAAAGGTCAAAGTGCGCTCGCTTCTCAACGGGCGCCTGCGATATAATATATATATTATATTGTAAAACTCTTAACATAACTGCGCAAGACTTTTTTCTAAATTTAGGTAGAGTTTGCAAAAGATCTCATTTAATGCGGCGGTTTTAATAGTAACCAATTTTGGTGAAATTGCCACAAGTAATTTTTAAATCATTGGTTATAAAGCGAGATATGAGCACACTGACACGTTATTGGTCAACATAATATGTGTAATGGTGATCAGTGTTCCCGCTAAGCGCACTTTTTTTTTCATGGAAGTGCGCAAGCAAAAAAAAAAATTAAAAGTTGTTTTTTTTTACTTCCTCCAGTCGTCTCCTGAAGCCCACATTATTACTATTTTGCAAAGATTATTACATATAATACCTTTTGTACCCCATTTTTACGGACAAAAATGTGCCCAAATTAGTTTTATTCAAGCTACGTACAGACAGAAGAGTGCCCAAATTAGTTTTATCCGAGCTACGTACGGGCAAAAAAATGCCCAAATTAGTTTTATTTAAGCTACGTACGACTAAAAAAGTGCCCAAATTAGTATTTTTTTAGCTACGTACGGCACAAAAAAGTGCCCACATTAGTTTTGTTTGAGCTTTGTACAACCAAAAAAGTGCCCAAATTAGTATTTTTTGAGCTAGGTGTTACGTGTTTATCAACACGTTAAACACCCAAATTAATTAATTGCCACAAGCTAAATCTTAGAGTTCATTAAGTTATTTTATGATGTGATAAATAGGGTTTTAGATTACGCGTTTCAGCTTTTGTTTGCCAAATATGTTCTTCAGTTACATAATATCATATTTAATATGTAAAGTTTTCCTTATTGTTGTGTGTAAAATTCCTGAGTTTTCCTGCTTCAGTTCGTCTCGTTTCAAACTTGACATGTAACCTTTAATCTCGTAATCTATAACTGGTCTTGAAGGCGGTGTTCTCACGTTCTGCAAAACAAGCCCCTTGTTTTGCTGGCGTCTGACTCCCGCTGCAAATTGACCTTAGAATGGCCGCTGTAATGCCTAGCCATGTTTTTTGAGTGCCGGCCAGTCTTATTGGCCAAATATGACGTACCTTTTGTGTTCTTTTTCTTCCTACATATTGGCTATATACATGTCGTTTCTTAGCGGCTTTGGGCTTTTTCTCTAGAGAAGTCTTTTGCAAAGTCTTAGCCGACAGTCACTGCAGTAGGAGGTGGCTGTCTGTCTCACATTAACTTGAAAATTAATATACGTTCACTAATGCTATTTCATAAACGTTTTACCGCACATTGTAACAATATACTTGTGATTGGTATTCCAGTTGTGGTTTTGACAGGTAGCATATCTGACCAGAAACCTTTGAAAACAACAAGAACTCGCGCGGTTGCAACCCGCCGGACAACTGTATGGGGTCAGGGGCCAGGCCCCAGTGTGCAGGTCGCGGCGGGGCGCAACACTAGGTACAGAAAAAAAGTGCCTCAATTAGTTTTATTTGAGCTACATACGACCAAAAAATGGCCTAAATTAGTTTTTTTCAAGCTACGTACGACAAAAAAGTGCCCAAATTAGTTTTATTCGAGCTACGTATGAAATAAAAAGTGCCTAAATTAGTTTTACTCGAGCTACGTACGGAACAAAAAGTGCCCAAATTAGTTTTATTTAAGCTACGTACCGTTAAAAAAGTGCACAACTTAGTTTTGTTTGAGCTACGTACGGACAAAAAAATGCCCATAAATTTGTTTTATTTGAGCTACGTACGACCAAAAAAGTGTCCTAATTAGTTTGCTTTGAGATATACGTGCGAAAAAAGTGGTTCTTAACTAGGGAAGGCGCGCTCACACCCAAATAAAGCGCCGGCAAATTCTCAGGGCGTCGCAAGTTCTGCTATAAATATTTTATATTTTGTGCAGTAATTTTTATGGTTACATGTTACGCCTGGTATGATTTCTGCCTATATTCGGTGTTGTATGTTTTACTCTGAAATTACATGCATGTGTAGTTTCAGCCGATCTGTCAGAAATTAGCCGATCTGTTCAGAAATTAAAAAGGTCTACGACAATTAGGGCATCCAAAGGCAGGAGAGTCTGACTTTTAGACCTTGAGGTAGCGGCAATTGGCACTAATTGGATCTTTAGGTAAACTTCCGGCAGATATAAATAAAAAATATTGGCTAAAAACTTAACTATGAGATAGATTTAATAATACTTGATCCACTCGAACTCAAATGATAACCAGTTCCCTAACTCAAATAATGTGCAATAATTTAAACAAGGTAGTGCAGTTGACTGGAATCTAATTTTTGCATAGAGTTTAGAGTAGACACCAGGCCATGGTTCTCAGTAGGCCTAACTGGAATTTTTTTGCGATACGCGCAAATCTTTTGTTTTACAACTTTATTTATTCCTAATTTGGAGATATTTTTAGTTCAAGGTATCTGTATTTTGCACTGTATGTTTTTTTGTCTTATAGAAAAGTACTTGCTTTATATAAAAAACCTCGCGTCGGAATAGCTTTAAACTTTTTTAAACATAATTATTGCAATTACCTGCGATATGCTTTTATTTGCAAAAATGAACTTTTCATGCTGTTTTTTTAATTCCTAAAAGGTTGGGACTTTCCGAAGATAAAACTTTTAAGCTCATTTTTTTGGTAAAACAGTATACAATGCAAATTACAATATACCCCGAAAATGCAAAGTTGCGTGTTGTGTCAACTAAAGGAGTAGGTTAAATTTATGTCAATATGAACAGGAAAGACGTGAAGGCCAAATTTGTTTCTAATCAAAGTTATCACTTCAAAAAATGGGTAACCCGTTTAAAAGTTAAAAATACTACTGCTAAAAACTCTGTACTACGCGCGATAATTACCTCGACCATTAGGCGGTTACACGCTTGACTAAGTCCAATCAAAATCACGTCTCAAGCGAGCGCAATTCTCCAAATAAAGAGACTCATTTTTATGTCTTGGAGAAATTAATTAAGATTATTGTGACGCCTGTCATGCTCTCCCGGCATATTGCTCCTCTCCATTGCAACAAAAGCATCTGTCGACAAAGCTAGCAAAAAATAATTACAGATTATAGAACTAGCGAACTAATTAGGTAAATTGGCAACTTTGCGGATATTAACAGACTGAAAATAGTGAAGACCAAAAAAAGAAGGTCTCCCGCTCCCGCGTATCCAATTTGGGCACTTTGCGCACTTATTTTCGGCTTGTGCGCAAAATTTGGGGCACCTGTGCACATGGTAAAAAATTAGCGGCAACACTGATGGTGATTAACAGAGAACAACTTAGCCAACCGAGATTTATTTGGCACCGCGATTACATCTTTGTTTAAAATATGACGCCAATCGCTTAATTGCCGCTTTCACACAGGCCGTTCCCATATAAGGTTTTACTCGTATTCTGGGACATAATATATCGTGCTTTTTTCAAAAGGCTACATATTATTGTAAAATACCCTATTTAACCTGGGCAACGCCAGGTATTTCATGTAGTGGACAATATTAGTCTAGACCAGGGATGGCGAACCTTTCAATTACGCTGGTCACAAACACAACATTAATCCTTACAAAATGCTGAAGTGGGTCATATATTTAATTATTTGGTAATTTTGTGTGAAACTTTGCTGCTGCGTTTAAGTGTTATTGTGTGGGTTGGTAATTCAAGGTTTTTGGACGATTTTCAAATTCGGATTCCAACAAATATTAATAACATAAATAGTTAATAAATGCTATAGAATTTTTATGGGAGTTCAGCAGAAAGCTTTTCAGCGTGGTCACAGAGTATTTAAAAAAATTTTGTCTGAGAGCTCTTAATTCCCACCCACTTTACGTTTTACAGTGATAAACAAAATGCTTTCATTTGTCTGCTATTCTGCATGCATTTGGTGAAGTACAGTTAATGTAGGCCTACTGGTCACCCCTTAAACACTTTTGCACAACCCACAGATTTGGCAGTGTGATGATTTAAATAGTATAGTGCTATTTAACGAAGAATGTTTTTTACATTGATCGCTTACTGAAAATAATTGATAACATTTTGGTATTTCTAGACAAACAAGTGGATCAATAAAAATCTGTAGTGGGTCACTTCGTGACCCGCCGGTCAGTGGTTCGCCACCCCTGGGATAGACCTACAGGCTACACAATGCAGTTATTTAAAAAAAATAAGGAAATATCTACAGCTCGCTTTTAGCATATAAACAAGGTTAATTTGTTTGTCATTTGTATATATATATATATGTACCCCTACTAGCCATATTTGAGGTAATGTGATTACATAATAGTATAACATGCTAATTATGGTTTAGGGATTTTTCATGCCATCTAGGAAATTTTTGACATAGCTTTAGGGATTTTCTGGTTTTCATTTGTGACAGCCCTGGTTACGTCATTTGCTGTTTAAATTCATCAGCTTTTTCGGCAGTCACGCCTTAAATTAAGGTAACGTTTTTTGTGCCCAGACAGTGTTTTTTAAGTTCAATTTTTTTTTTTTTGTCCCAAATAAAGAAAAAATAACAGAAAAATTATTTAAATTTTGGATATACATATTTTATTGGAGATGGTCATCAAATTGCTCAGTGTGTTCAAACAGTAGCCTACCATAAAATCTGCTCCTTTAATGCAACACCATAGTAATTGCTCATCCAAGTATGATAAGCCAAAACCGGTCTTTTTTAAAAACTTTCTGAAATAACAAAAACTAGACCAACCTGGAATGTTTTTACAACAACTCGTTCTCAAAATGCATGGGCAGCCGTTGCATTAAAAAAAAGCTTATGCAATTTGTTACTTTCCTATTTTTTTAATAAATGAGCAGCTTTTTATTTATTGGGGGTAAATATGATATTTATCATTGTTAAAAGGGTAAAACATACTAAAAAGGTTAAGAATCCCTGTCATAAAGCATAACATCTTAAAATCGAAAAATGGTAGTGGCAAGTTGGATTTTTGCATAACATCGTTAAAGTTGAGAAAGTTTAGCGGCACTCACAGAAGTGATTGTGAATAATTGATTTCACACAAAAATGTATGGTTGTTTCCCACATATATATTGGATCTTATTTATTTTTGAAATCATGAATCTGAGCAACACTCTGCACTATCATTGGCGGGAATTAATTTTGGTGTCCATTTTAACAAAACTGCGAAAGCACTTTGAAAAAAAAAAAAACTGCGAAGCACTTTGTTTCGTGGAAAAAAAATGCAGCGCTCCTAGGCACTTAGATTGTTTGTTTTTTTTCTTACAACTACACAATTTTGGAACAAAATACACACTTTTTTAAGTAATTTTATTGAAAATACCTAATCCATTATTTATGATAAAATCGTCATTTCACTATTCACAAACGTTTCGGCAATACCCCATGCCATCATCAGTGTAAAAATACAAGTGACGATAAAAACGATAACACATTCACAAAAGAAAAAGGACAAAAATAAAGGAAAATAAGGCCATGTATAGGTTGACAAGTACCACTAGGTTTTAAAAAAAAAAATAGGTACCTAGGTAGTATCGATGTTAGGCTATGGTTTATGATGTTCAATCATCAGATACTCAGCAAATATAGAGGGTATCTGTCATGCCCTGAACCCAATATTTCCGATTGATTGAAATTAACATTATGGGTAGCATCATTGAGTAGGTGTTTACGAACCTCAGTTTTAGGCGACGAGTGATGTTCTTTGATAAGCGCCATAAGGTTGCATTGCTTTGATGTATATCTAGTTGCAGCTGTGTCGCAGTATGTACACCATGTTGGTTTTGTGGAGTAGAGTTAGTAGATCTTTTAGCGTAAGCCAGTTTTGAAGTTTCATGAACAACCTCAACTTAACTTTGTTGTTTGTGCTTTGTTATATAAAACGTTTGAGTACTTGTCTTAATAGCTACAAAACAGGTGCAACAATTGGAAGTTTCATTATGTTAAAGCGCATTTCTGTAACAGGCGTAGTCTTCAAATCCTTTTCATTGTGGCGATTATTAAGGAATTCCGAAATCGCATGTACTTGAATATCCACTGCCCAAGAAAAATTCTTTTTTGTGGCAAATTAAGCACCTCAGCAGCTTTGTATCTTTTGAACGCCTATTGGTACTTGCTAACCTATACATCGCCTTCCTCTGTTATTTTTGTTTTACACTGATGATGGCATGAGGTATTGGCGAAACATTGTTAAACAACAAAATGGCGATTTTATGGAATACAATGGCTTTAGTAGTTTTATTGAAATGTTTTGTGTGTGCAGTGTATTACTTTGAATGGCAGCGCTTAAGTATGTTTATATTTACTTAAAAAATCAATCACATTAGAGGCAATTAACTTGGCCCGGTTGGTTCACATCGCAGATCCAGGGGGTACCAGGCCATGCTCCTCCACCTAAATCAGAGGTTCTCAACCAGGAAGACGGTCTTAAGTGTTTCGAAAAGATTGCGGAGCATTGTTTCCAAATAAAGCAATTGATTAACTTAAAACTTATAAACGCACATTTTAATAGGCATGGTTTTTAGGACCGTACATAATTATAGAGCCCAGTTACAAATCTGAAAAATTATTCAGCAAACGATTTGTACTAAATTAGACCATCAATGCCATTATATTGAGCGATATGTGAATCTCTGTTATGTGCCTAATGCGCCAAATATTTTTAAACGAAATCCAAGCCCCCTTAATCCAATTTAAAATAAACACCTACAAGTTACAGCTGTTTCATGTTCTGTCTATATTTCATCCTGCTAATCCACCATTATAACACTACAGACACTTTTAATATCCTATGTCATAATCGTTGGTTAGTAATCACTAGGGCCCACAAGGAGTAATCACAAGGATGAGATGAAAAACTTATATAGTTTGTTGGGCTATTTTACTTGTCTTTATAGTGAAAAATAGTCATAAATGGCTTTGATATAAATCAACTAAAAAAATTGAGTTTAATTATTATTGCAAAAGAAGGCTAAATTAAGAAGGCTAAATTAAATTATTTATAACTTCTTTCTATGTTGGTTATTTAAGGTTGGAAAATGTTGCAACAATGGCCACAAGGATTAAGGAAATGAGACAGCTGTTGCACTCCAAACTGAAAGCAAGTGGAACACCAGGAAATTGGGATCACATCATTCATCAGAATGGGATGTTTAGCTATACTGGATTAACAGGTGCATGTAAATCATATCACATATTACTAGTAACTAGTTTTAGCTAGCCCTTAAAAGTACTTTTATACTTGCACTAAAGTCAACTTTTTTACGACTTGAATTAACCTAATTTGTTGTTTTAAAAAGTAAGTTGTTGTGAAAAAAATTTAGATTACACTTAAGTCATTTATTTAATGCCAAATAACTTGAGTTGAAATTAAGTGCTTACATTTAACAATTTAAACAAAAAATGGGTTATTAATCTCACATTTTTTAACTAATTGATTTTTTTTTTTTGTTTTTTTCAATTGAGTTATAGCTCATGAATAAATAAGGTTAACAAACTTTTTTGATTTATTTATTTAGCACTTGATTTTTATGTAAATGGCTCGCCAGAGTTAATTAACTTCCTAAGACTTGATTTGGGCAACTAATGACTTGTTTACAACAATGCTAAACAGTTTTAACAATAGTAGCACTGTTTGACCACAAATTACACTCCAGCAATACAATCAAAATTAGATTAGCCACTAAATCGTAATAATACTTACATTTATATAAGACCTAAACTGCATTGTTTTAATGACTTTAGTGAATGTTTTCAAATGACTTGACTTTAGTCTTTTGGGCAAACTGACTTGAATTAGTTTAGATCTTTAAGACATAAGAATTGAATGCATTTTATTCAAAATTGGTTTATTTCGTTTTTTGGTGTTTGGTATGCAAAATGTCACCCACATTGTAACACAATTTTATAACTTTAACATTTAGTTCTAAAACAAAATGCTGACTAGGATTTGACTTACTTTGGAATGACTTAGATTGGAACTTGAACTTGTTCAAAATAACTTAACTGGGACTTAATTTTAAATGGCTTTCTGTGAGTGAAATGACTTGTTTACAACACTGCTAACCTTCCTTGTTGTGAAAGGTTTTGGATTTATTCTGACGTGTTTAGGTCATGTTTAAAATTATAGTTCTTTCTACATTTTATTGTCGTTTTCCAAGGGCTTTGGGACTTTGATTTATATATATGCCCAGTACAACCCGTTAGAATTGTTACAAGCAGGGCTGCGGAGACGGTTAAAAATAACCCAATTCCGACTCCGGTCAAATGTGCAATTTCATTGAGTCATGAGTCCGCCCAGACTCTACAGCCTTTATTCCGCCAATTTACATAACTAAAATAATTTGAATATACAGTACAACCATCCACTTAAAGGGGTGTCTTATAATAATTCATTTACTCACAATACATGTTGGAAAATATTCCACTATATTCTATTCCACATTTACTATTTCCAGTTGGCGGCCATATCAGCTTTGAAATGTGGTACTGGGCATGTAGGACTCTGGACTGTGGTAGTTTTACTTGGTCTTATTAGAGTCCCGAGTCAGACTCCAGCAAAACAATCCGACTATGCAGTCCTGGTTACAAGATTACAAACACTTCTGAAAACACATTAAAAACAAACAACAATATTTACATTTTTAAACCCTATATGCATTTCAAGCTAGATAATTTGCAGCAAAGTCGACATTTAGGTTTTCTAATAAATGTTAAATAAACTGTTTATCGCCTAATAGACTTTGAACTTAACTCTTCGAAAATAAAAACATTAGATAAGAAACAACTACTCCAATTGAATAATGAACAAATTTTACTATATCTTCAAACACACACCCTGTGATGTTTAGTCAAAACTAATTTCACCATCATTGAAAGTCGTATCACAAATAGAGTGCAAGAAACTGACAGGTTATAAAATTTTACGTTATCAATTAGGCTTCAATTAGCACACAAGTGTCCTGAAGTAAAATGTCATTTTTTAGAATATTTAAGTAATATAAAAACGCCATTTTTAGCAGAAAAAGTCGTTCTACGCATTTAAATACCAAATTTAAGAATCTGAAACCATTAGTCACACAACTTGGCAATTGACGAACAACCATGAGCAGCAATTTTTAAATATTACCCCTCCCCCAAACAAAAAGTACACCCTCAAAATATAGACCTCATATAAAATCAGTTGAGAAACACTGTTCATTTCCTCACATTGGTCATTGTGGTACACAAACGCTAGGGTTGTCCAAAAAACACTTTATTTGCTGAATTTAAATGGGTTAGGTTGAGTCTAAAAAACCCACAAACCAAATCTGAACACCTTTGGTTTAGTATTGACCGTGTTACGTCAATTTGAAAATAAAGATGTAGGTTAAAGCATTTGAAAAAATAGTGTGAAAACATGCACTGGCACTCAAAAAAACTTTGTGCTAATAAAATCAACAAAACTAGAAAATGGAAGAAAATTTATTACAGTTTTAATGTTAAAATTGACAAAAAACAGAATTTGTACAGCGGTAGGAGTGGTGTAGAGCTCGCGCCACCCAAAAAAAGTGTTTTTAACAACCCTAGCGAACACCAATATACCTTTATATGGTTAAATATAAGTTTGCCACTAAATTAAACAAGGTTTCGGGGGTCAGTAAATATTATATGTGACATGTGGTGTTACGTGCTTAATTAGCACTACAAAATTATCACCGGTTGCTAATTACGCCGACTGTAAATTCGCCTTTGTTCTTAAATGTAGGACTAGGAATTAGGTTTTCGCATTTCGAGACCTGTATAATTGTATATTAACATAATATTTTTGTGCGCTCTGGTGTTCGCCGTTAATTGGACTCTAGACATGTTTTTTCCTGTCTCTAAACAATTCTGCAAATCTCACGATCATTTATCGCTTGTTTTCCGCCGCGGTTTAACTTCTCACGAAAAGGTCCGCCCAATGTTATCTTTCCACGAAACGGCCGCCCTGTAAGGCAGGCCTGGGGTTTCCGGGAGCGCGTCGGTTCCCGTGAAAAGGAGTTTTGTTTCAGCGTATATTACGAGCGGCTGACCGCCTACAGCTCAATAGACGTCTGGGTGTAGCCTTGTGAAATTATCGAGTAAAACGTTAAGTGTCATCCGTCATCGTCTTCGACACTTAATTACGTAGGAGAATATGTGGGCCTGGGCTTAACTTAACCTATATAATATGTTTTAAAGTCTATGAACTCCAAAAAAACAAATAAAACTTACACTCTTAGTCTTACAGCCGCAGAACTACTTTGAAATCTCCTGTATTTGTTTTCCCAATCAACTTTTATTAATAAATACATCTATTTTTTTTTCTAGAATGTGAAGTGGAATATCTGGTCAAAGAAAAGCACATATACCTTTTGCCATCGGGACGAATCAGTATGTGTTCGCTGACGGAGCAAAATATTGATTATTTTGTTCAGTCTGTGCACGACGCTGTCAAGTCCAGTGGAAGACTTTAAAACCTAAAATTTTAATTTATTGTAAAAACAAATATTTGTTGCAACAGGATAGTATAATTTTTTAAATCTTGCATTTATCTTTGACAATATAAATAAATATTTAATTATTTGAGTTTTTCAAGTGTGTCTATTTTTTCACAAGCAGACTAATCAAATAAAAAATATTACCTAGATACAGCCTTTGAAGCACTATGATGTTTTACTTCTAAGAATTATATTGGCTGAAAATTTATTTTCTGGACATATCTTTTTTTTAAATCATTTTATGAATTGTTGTGTTTTTTTGTTTTGGTTTGTTTCACACCCGATTTTGAGTAAATGCTGTTTCAGGGGTCTGTCCACCTTAGTGAGATTGGAATGCAAGCATTTTTCTCACAATGTGCACACATTTTCAGATGTACAAATTTGATACCACTTCTTCTAAATGTTTTCCTCTTACTCTTTATCCATAAACTACTCTTGACTCTTCTCCACTAACTGTACTCCTCTAACTCTCCGTTTCTAAATCTATTTCTCTTACTCTTCCCGCAACTATTTTTACAATTCTTTTCCTTGACTCTCCTCCAATGTTCTTTTAAATCGTTTTCCAACTCTTCAACCAACTTATCCTCCAAACTCTTGCCCTCAGTTGGTAGAGCGACGGTCCCGGCTTGACCGGAGGTCGTGAGTTCGAACCTCACTGCAGGCTAGTTGTTTTTCTAGGCTGCCCTGCTTGTATCATTGATGGACAGATTCGCTGAAGAGTCTGCAATGGCTTTCGGTATACTGATGATATGTAAGCCGTAATCGTTGGTCAAAACGCAGGTTCAGAAGGGCTAGATTTCAGTTGTAAACACACATGTGTGTGTTCAGGTTTCATTGGATAATGATATGGTACTGTGAATCCCCTTCAATTGAAGTTGCTTGTACTAACTGATTGAGCAAGCATTGGCGTATGGTTGTTTCTCGACTCGTTCCCTTCTGAGCCTGCATAACTCAGTTGGTAGAGCGACGGTCACGGCTTGACCGGTGAGTTCGAACCTCAATGCAGGCTAGTTGTTTTTCTAGTCTGCCTTGCTTGCATCATTGATCGACAGATTTGGTGAATAGTCTACAATGGCCTTCGGTATAATAAAGACCTATCAAGAAAATATTAACAAGAAAAGGCATAGTGGTATATATAGAAGATAGAGGGTGCAAGTGAAAAACGAGTGGCTCTCCTCGAGGAAAAAATATGCGACTAACAGGCTGGCTTCCGGCGAGAAAAGGGTTCAGGAAGCTAATGGGCGCACAATTTGGAAACTGGTACAAACGTTTTGTATTAATAAAGGAAGTGTGGGTTTGACCACAATGAAAGAGTATTTATTGCGACAACGGTTAAACAGTACTTAAATGTAACTTACGATACATCAATTTACCTCAGTACGTAGGCTACGCGATCTGGACTCCTCAAATGAACAGTAAGACTGCTCGTTTTTGTTATAAAATGAAATCCGTCATATCATTTATACCAGATGGCGTTAATTAAATTTCATAACAATGCGGTTCTGCCACGCAAAAAAAACAGGAAATTCTAAGCAATTTACGAAACACGAGAATAGCAATATGTTGACAGTTTGATGAATTCACACAGACTGGTGTGACGCCGTCACAATCCAACCGACTGTTTCAATTGAATAACCGGAGTTTCAACCCGGTAACAATATGGAGCGCAAACCGCTACAGAAGCCTCGCTGGTGGCCGCGAACTAATTTATCAATAGAATGCTTTATCGAATACTTAGCAAATTGAGTCGAGGCAATATAGGCCTACATTAGAACACTTTTTGGTCGCTACAAGCTCTTCCACCAACTCTTGTTCAAACACTTCCTATTTCTTCAACTCTTGACTCAAACTCTTTCAACAATAACTCAAAAAATTACATTGTTCAAAACAAAGCCACGTCCGTTGTTGACCTAGGAGCCTTTAGCTGGGTGTAGAAATTGTAAACCATATGTGACGTCATCGAACAATAAATTTGAGCTCTCTACTACACTCCTATCTAGCGGTAGCAATATCTCCTAATCCGAACTTGGAAAAAATAAAACCAGATGTAGCGAACTGTTGTAGTGGTGGGTGATAATCAGTCTCAATTAATTGTCTTTTGTGCCTCGGCGTATCAACCTCACGACTACAAGGTAGATACTGCATTCAAATTGAATTGTTCATTGTCTAATGCTTCTAACATACGAGCACCCCAATTGGTTCCTTGAGTAACAGACAAGAATTTATTCGATACTGATCTTCATAATAATAAATTGAATGATCATAATTCATAATCCACAATGATAAAGAATCTTATAACGCAAACTTATAAAGGGTTTACAAGAGATCTGTATAAAGAAAGGCAAGACGTACATACGCAATAAAATAGTTATTTGTTATATTATACTACGTAGGCATTCACGTGACAAGGGCGGTTCCAGCTAAGCTTTTTCTCTCGACTCTTTTATACACGGAAATAATATTTTTGTCCCAATATGGCTAAAACAAAAGCCCTTCGATCGACAAAGCCACGTAACGGGCCAAACGCATATTCGATTCTAAAAATACCAAATTGTTGACAATATTGCGAATTTCAAAACATGCGTTAACATTAAAACGGATGTACATATGAGCCGGCGAGGCCTGACTCAGTGAAAAATGGTGTCTTTGCAAATCTTGCTACATCGGCAATTGATGTTTTTTACAGAAATCTTTCCATGACGAAACATTAAACGGTAATAGGTACAGCAATAAAACAAAAAATTATCTGTGGTAAACAACAATGTGACGAAATGTCGCTACAAATTATTCCGCCGCTAAATTTTTTGGCCAGGGTGCATATAAAACCCTGGCGATTTGTTTTAGGTTTTATTCTGTTATTGTTGTGAAATGCTTGTGGACATGTTGGACGCGAAATTGTTCGATCACTTAATGCATTTGCGCAATTGTTTTTGATTCGATTCCTGATTCCTCGAGAAAGTTATCTCTTAGGTGCCTGTACTGGCAACCGAGGATTTTCATGTCAGCGTTCGCTGATTTGTTAAAATTGTTGTGTCTTTGACACGCCAAAGCATCATGGATTGAGCTTTTCAGGAAATTTGTGCGGCAGCAGGGGAAGTCCCTGTTCGGTGCTTGCAATTCTAACATCACTGGAAAGCTTCAAAGCCAGAAGTTATTATATTATTATACACAACTTATAATTGTGTGTTGATATGTTGGATTGGAGTAACATACAGAACAAGTACAAATAGCAAATATTCTCCAAATACAATATTTTCAAATATTCTCCAAATCGTATTTAATCGTATTGTCGCGGTAATACACAAAGAGGTAAGGCCGTGAATAAAGTTTCACCCACTGTACAATTAACGGAGGGAAGCATTGCGAGTAGAGATGTTCAAAGCAGAATATCGGCGACTCAATTGTAATGCTTGCTTTCAATGCGGCGTCAGCTTTTTGGGGGGCGACCAATTACGGTACTTCGCGATAAGCTTCGCCTAATAATCAAGTGTCAATAGGGTGTATTTACCGCCGCAAGTTTAAATGCGAAATCTTGAGGCAGTCTACGCCTCTCTGTTAACACCTGTCGTGCATCTTGCTCCAACCAGCATACCAACATCAGGCCTAAACATCTAGCAAAGCTTTCGATTAAATAGTTTGCGTAATGAGAACATACTAGTGTTTTTCATATTATTTGAAACTACAGATTTAAAGCCTGTTTTAACAGTGATTGCTCCGACCAAGCCATGGTAAAAAATTACCGAGTATAAGTTTGCAAAAGTATAGCAAACCATAGGCGTTAAACCATTTTTAGTCTTCAAGAGAATGATAATATTTGATTTTCAAACACATAAGCTGGTCAAAATTTAATAAAATGGCCATGCGCATTATCTACGTAAATTCTATTTATCAAATATATGTTTCGATCATTCCCCAAATTCTACGCCATATTTGAACCCCTTTCGCATCAAAGGCATATTTTAAGTGGGGAAGTTTTCGGCCCTTATCTGTTTTTGCTTGCAGAAACAAGTTAAAGAAAATGAAAAACAAAATATATAATATAAAGTACACAATACAAAATATTAAAAAAAAAATTAAAAAAAAAAAAAAATTAAAATAAAGTAAAAATTGAAAATAAACACTAAACCCTGAAAATATACCTCCTGACAAAATGTACAACAACCGCACCCCCGTCTAGTTATATGGGCCGAAAATTTATTTTCGGGACATATCTTGTTTTTGCCGTTATTTATATGGGCAGAAAATTTATTTTCGGGACATATCTTGTTTTTGCCGTTATTAAAAAATTTTTTTTGGGACACATGTTGTTTTTGTCCGAATTATTTTTTTTTTTTTTTTTAGTCAATTTTTTATGGCTCACTTTTGACAAGGAAAAAAACATAGTTGGAACATGAAATTTTCACAACTGTTAAATACCCTCCCAAAGTTGTTTCTAATATAAAAAAAATTGCCTAGGTTCTAAGGGGTGGTTTTTAGGGGGGTAAAACTGTCATTTTTTTGTTAATTTTGGTTTTCGGCACTTTTCAGAGATGAAAAAATGTAAAAAAAATCTGATATATTTATGGATGATGGATACATGACATATACAATGCTAAGTAACAAAATTTTAAACATTAGCCCTGAACTGTTTATCCGGGGGGTCAAAATGCACAACACTTTAGGAAATTTCAATGATATATTTACACTAGAAGGAAATGACATAAAAATCTGAAAATTTCACATATGTTAGAGAACCATTTAAAGCTGATGTTAAAATAAACATTTTACCTCTTGAAAATAGGGGAGTATTTTAGGGGGGCAAAATTAAAATTCGGCCATTTTTGTGTTTAGAGGTGTCTAAAAAACTAAAGAAAACATTGTTAAATAGTTTTCAATTATAAAGACAAATTATAGGTTGTTCACAGCAAAATTTTGACCTTCAACTCAAAATAATTAACCCATGGGGGAAAAAAATTGCAAACAAAGTGGTGTACACTGCCTGGCAGATTTTTTATTTAAACTTGCGCCGGTAAAATATGTTGTTTTGTAAGAGCAATAAGTTAATTCACTAAGACGAGACACTTTACACAATGGATGTTGCACGCACTGGACAAAAAAAGCACAGCAGGGAGCCAGCCGCTTCGCGGCCAGAATAAGGCAAGCGATATGAACAAATTCTGTATTGAAGGTTTTCTGCCGCTAGATTAGAGTAGATTGCTGTAAAGAACTAAATCGAACACATCACACTATTGATTTTTGTCCCCAATTAGAGGCGTATAGGGGTGCAAGAAAAAATTGTCAAATATTTTTCAATTATAAAGACAAGTTATAGGTTTGCTTCGCAGCCAAATTTATATTAAGACCACTGGCAATCAATCTTGTAAAAGTGCACCATGTCCAACCTATAACACGCAACTTCGGGCCACATCCGCTTTTGCCTGCTAAAGCACCGAAACTGGAAGCACAACATTGGGAGTATATGGACACTGACAAATAAGACCCGTTGAAAGAATATAGAATAACCAAGGAATAACACCCTGGTAAAGTATAGTGGAACTGCGCTATACCCCCCCTGGTATAATATAGTACAACCACGCTATAACCCCCTAGCAAAATATACAAAAACCGCACACCCTGTCTAGTTATATGGGCCGAAAATTTATTTTCGGGACATATCTTGTTTTTGCCGTTATTATATGGGCCGAAAATTTATTTTCGGGACATATCTTGTTTTTGCCGTTATTCTTTTTTGGTTTCCTATGGTTTCCTATGGTTTCCTATGGTTTCCTATGGTTTGTTTCAGACCGAGTTTTGTCCGAAGCTTTATAGAAAAAGTAGACATCGTAGAACCTTCAAATTTTCAGACATGGCGTAGAGTGGTATGTAGGTGCTTTGTAAAAGTTTATGAGGCTGCACTCCCAGGGGCCTTTGCTTGGGGGGTAAAAACCTGAAATATTGCGTTTTAGCACTTTGTAGCTAACGACAGCCATCTAGCAGCAGAAAAACTTTCATACAGAATTCGTTCATATTCGCTTGCTTTGTCCAGCTCGCGTCGCGACGAGGCGGCTGCTGTCATCCCTGCTGCGCCCTATTGTCCCGCGCGTGCAACATTTGTGTTGGAAGTGGCTTGCCTAGTAAAACTATGCACATGCGACTTGCCTTTCATAAAGAGGCCTCTCTAAGTAAAAAAACCTATTGCTCTTACAACACAAAATATTTTACCACCGCAAATTTAAATGCGAATCCTACAGGCAGTGTACACATCTCTGTTAGCACATGTTGTAATTGTTGCACCATTCAAACATATCAACACCAGGTCTAAGCAAATATAATTATACAAGGGCCGCAACAACAAAAAGCTTAAGTTTAACGCATTCTTAACGACGACGTTACAAAGCTACGTCATAACATGGCGTCATAAATAAATAAATCTTGCGTTTATTGGATTTAAATTGGCAAAACTTTCAATATAAAACGTGGCTTATTAGGCACATAAACGTGTTTGCATATTGCTCAAAACTACAGATTTAAACTCTGTTTCAACAGTGATTGCTCAGACCAAGGCATGGTAAAAATTTACACAGTAAAAGTTGGAAAAAGTATAGCAAACCATAGACGTTAAATCATTTAGAGAGAATGAAAATATTGACTTTTTAAACATGCTAGCTGACCAAAATGTAATAACATGGCCGTAAGCATTATCTACGTAAATTTTTATTGATCAAATGTATGTTTCGATCATTTGCCAAAATCTACGCCATATTTGAACCCCCTTCGCTTCAAAGCCATAAGTTATTATATTATTATACACAACTTATAATTGTGTGTAGATATGTTGGATTGGAGTAACATACAGAACAGGTGCAAATAGCAAATATTCTCCAAATACGATGTTTCCAATATTCTCCAAATCGTATTTCATCGTATTGTCGCGGTAATACACAAAGAGGTAAGGCCGTGAATAAAGTTTCACCCACCGTACAATTAACGGAGGGAAGCATTTCGAGTAGGGATGTTCAAGGCAGAATATCGGCGACACATTTATAATGCTTGCTTTAAATGCGGCGTCAGCATTTTTTGGGGCGACCAATTATTTCGCGATAAGCTTCGCCTAATAATTAAGTGTCAATAGGGTGTATTTACCGCCGCAAGTTTAAATGCGAAATCTTAAGGCAGTCTACGCCTCTCTGTTAGCACCTGTTGTGCATCTTGCTCCAACCAGCATACCAACATCAGGCCTAAACTTATCTAGCAAAACTTTCGATTTAATAGTTTGCGTATTAGGCACGTAATAGTGTTTTTCATATTGTTTGAAACGACAGATTTAAAGCCTGTTTTAACAGTGATTGCTCGGACCAAGCCATGGTAAAAAATTACCTAGTGAAAGTTTGCAAAAGTATAGCAAACCATAGGCGTTAACCCATTTTTAGTCTTTAAGAGAATGATAATATTTGATTTTCAAACACGTAAGCTGGTCAAAATTTAATAAAATAGCCATATGCATTATCTAAGTAAATTCTATTTATCAAATATATGTTTCGATCATTCCCCAAATTCTACGCCATATTTGAACCCCTTTCGCATCAAAGGCATATTTTAAGTGGGGAAGTTTTCGGCCCATATCTGTTTTTGCTTGCAGAAACAAGTTAAGGAAAATTAAAAACAAAATATATAATATAAAGTACACAATACAAAATATTAAAAAAAAAATTTAAAAAAAAAAAAAATTAAAATAAAGTAAAAATTGAAAATAAACACTAAGCCCTGAAAATATATCCCCTGACAAAATATACAACAACCGCACCCCCGTCTGTTTCAGACCGAGTTTTGTCCGAAGCTTTATAGAAAAAGTAGACATCGTAGAACCTTCAAATTTTCAGACATGGCGTAGAGTGGTATGTAGGTGCTTTGTAAAAGTTTATGAGGCTGCACTCCCAGGGGCCTTTGCTTGGGGGGTAAAAACCTGAAATATTGCGTTTTAGCACTTTGTAGCTAACGACAGCCATCTAGCAGCAGAAAAACTTTCATACAGAATTCGTTCATATTCGCTTACTTTGTCCAGCTCGCGTCGCGACGAGGCGGCTGCTGGCATCCCTGCTGCGCCCTATTGTCCCGCGCGTGCAACATTTGTGTTGGAAGTGGCTTGCCTAGTAAAACTATGCACATGCGACTTGCCTTTCATAAAGAGGCCTCTCTAAGTAAAAAAACCTATTGCTCTTACAACACAAAATATTTTACCACCGCAAATTTAAATGCGAATCCTACAGGCAGTGTACACATCTCTGTTAGCACATGTTGTAATTGTTGCACCATTCAAACATATCAACACCAGGTCTAAGCAAATATAATTATACAAGGGCCGCAACAACAAAAAGCTTAAGTTTAACGCATTCTTAACGACGACGTTACAAAGCTACGTCATAACATGGCGTCATAAATAAATAAATCTTGCGTTTGTTGGATTTAAATTGGCAAAACTTTCAATATAAAACGTGGCTTATTAGGCACATAAACGTGTTTGCATATTGCTCAAAACTACAGATTTAAACTCTGTTTCAACAGTGATTGCTCAGACCAAGGCATGGTAAAAATTTACACAGTAAAAGTTGGAAAAAGTATAGCAAACCATAGACGTTAAATCATTTAGAGAGAATGAAAATATTGACTTTTTAAACATGCTAGCTGACCAAAATGTAATAACATGGCCGTAAGCATTATCTACGTAAATTTTTATTGATCAAATGTATGTTTCGATCATTTGCCAAAATCTACGCCATATTTGAACCCCCTTCGCTTCAAAGCCATAATTTATTATATTATTATACACAACTTATAATTGTGTGTAGATATGTTGGATTGGAGTAACATACAGAACAGGTGCAAATAGCAAATATTCTCCAAATACGATGTTTCCAATATTCTCCAAATCGTATTTCATCGTATTGTCGCGGTAATACACAAAGAGGTAAGGCCGTGAATAAAGTTTCACCCACCGTACAATTAACGGAGGGAAGCATTGCGAGTAGAGATGTTCAAAGCAGAATATCGGCGACACATTTATAATGCTTGCTTTAAATGCAGCGTCAGCATTTTTTCGGGCGACCAATTACTTTGCGATAAGCTTCGCCTAATAATCAAGTGTCCGCTGCAAATTTAAATGCGAAATCTTAAGGCAGTGTACGCCTCTCTGTTAGCACCTGTTGTGCATGTTGCTCCAACCAACCTACCAACATCAGGCCTAAACAACTAGCAAAACTTTCGATTTAATAGTTTGCGTATTGAGAACATAATAGTGTGTTTCATATTGTTTGAAACTACAGATTTAAAGTCTGTTTTAACAGTGATTGCTCGGACCAAGCCATGGTAAAAATTTACCGAGTAAAAGTTTGCAAAAGTATAGCAAACCATAGGCGTTAAACAATTTTAAGTCTTTGGGAGAATGATAATATTTGTTTTTCAAACACGTAAGCTGGCCAAAATGTAATAAAATGGCCATACACACTATCTACGTAAATTCTATTTATCAAATATATGTTTCGATCATTTCCCAAAATCTACGCCATATTTGAATCCCTTTCGCATCAAAGGCTTAAGTGGGGAATTTTTCGGCCCATATCTGTTTTTGCTTGCAGAAACAAGTTAAGGAAAATGAAAAACAAAATATATAATATAAAATACACAATACAAAATATTAAAAAATAAAAAGTATTAAATAAAAAAAAAAATGAAAATAAAAATAAAACATAAAAAATGAAAAATTAAAACAAAAATCAAAAAAAACTAAATCAAAAAAATAAATAATAAAAATAAAAACATTAAAAAATAAAAATATTGAAAAATAAAAATAAATAATTAAGTCAATCAAAAATATTAAAAAAAAAATTGAAAAAAAAAAAAAAATTAAAAATTAAAAAAAAATAACACTAAACCTTGAAAGTATACCCCCTGACAAAATAAACAACAACCGCACCCCCGTCTAGTTCTTTTTTGGTTTCCTATGGTTTCCTATGGTTTCCTATGGTTTGTTTCAGACCGAGTTTTGTCCGAAGCTTTATAGAAAAAGTAGACATCGTAGAACCTTCAAATTTTTAGACATGGCGTAGAGTGGTATGTAGGTGCTTTGTAAAAGTTTATGAGGCTGCACTCCCAGGGGCCTTTGCTTGGGGGGTAAAAACCTGAAATATTGCGTTTTAGCACTTTGTAGCTAACGACAGCCATCTAGCAGCAGAAAAACTTTCATACAGAATTCGTTCACATTCGCTTGCTTTGTCCAGCTCGCGTCGCGACGAGGCGGCTGCTGGCATCCCTGCTGCGCCCTATTGTCCCGCGCGTGCAACATTTGTGTTGGAAGTGGCTTGCCTAGTAAAACTATGCACATGCGACTTGCCTTTCATAAAGAGGCCTCTCTAAGTAAAAAAACCTATTGCTCTTACAACACAAAATATTTTACCACCGCAAATTTAAATGCGAATCCTACAGGCAGTGTACACATCTCTGTTAGCACATGTTGTAATTGTTGCACCATTCAAACATATCAACACCAGGTCTAAGCAAATATAATTATACAAGGGCCGCAACAACAAAAAGCTTAAGTTTACCGCATTCTTAACGACGACGTTACAAAGCTACGTCATAACATGGCGTCATAAATAAATAAATCTTGCGTTTATTGGATTTAAATTGGCAAAACTTTCAATATAAAACGTGGCTTATTAGGCACATAAACGTGTTTGCATATTGCTCAAAACTACAGATTTAAACTCTGTTTCAACAGTGATTGCTCAGACCAAGGCATGGTAAAAATTTACACAGTAAAAGTTGGAAAAAGTATAGCAAACCACAGACGTTAAATCATTTAGAGAGAATGAAAACATTGACTTTTTAAACATGCTAGCTGACCAAAATGGAATAACATGGCCGTAAGCATTATCTACGTAAATTTTTATTGATCAAATGTATGTTTCGATCATTTGCCAAAATCTACGCCATATTTGAACCCCCTTCGCTTCAAAGCCATAAGTTATTAAATTATTATACACAACTTATAATTGTGTGTAGATATGCTGGATTGGAGTAACATACAGAACAGGTGCAAATAGCAAATATTCTCCAAATACGATGTTTCCAATATTCTCCAAATCGTATTTCATCGTATTGTCGCGGTAATACACAAAGAGGTAAGGCCGTGAATAAAGTTTCACCCACCGTACAATTAACGGAGGGAAGCATTTCGAGTAGGGATGTTCAAGGCAGAATATCGGTGACACATTTATAATGCTTGCTTTAAATGCGGCGTCAGCATTTTTTGGGGCGACCAATTACTTCGCGATAAGCTTCGCCTAATAATCAAGTGTCAATAGGGTGTATTTACCGCCGCAAGTTTAAATGCGAAATCTTAAGGCAGTCTACGCCTCTCTGTTAGCACCTGTCGTGCATCTTGCTCCAACCAGCATACCAACATCAGGCCTAAACTTATTTAGCAAAACTTTCGATTTAATAGTTTGCGTATTAGGCACGTAATAGTGTTTTTCATATTGTTTGAAACGACAGATTTAAAGCCTGTTTTAACAGTGATTGCTCGGACCAAGCTATGGTAAAAAATTACCTAGTGAAAGTTTGCAAAAGTATAGCAAACCATAGGCGTTAAACCATTTTTAGTCTTTAAGAGAATGATAATATTTGATTTTCAAACACGTAAGCTGGTCAAAATTTAATAAAATAGCCCTATGCATTATCTAAGTAAATTCTATTTATCAAATATATGTTTCGATCATTCCCCAAATTCTACGCCATATTTGAACCACTTTCGCATCAAAGGCATATTTTAAGTGGGGAAGTTTTCGGCCCATATCTGTTTTTGCTTGCAGAAACAAGTTAAGGAAAATGAAAAACAAAATATATAATATAAAGTACACAATACAAAATATTAAAAAAAAAATTAAAATAAAGTAAAAATTGAAAATAAACACTAAGCCCTGAAAATATATCCCCTGACAAAATATACAACAACCGCACCCCCGTCTAGTTCTTTTTTGGTTTCCTATGGTTTCCTATGGTATGTTTCAGACCGAGTTTTGTCCGAAGCTTTATAGAAAAAGTAGACATCGTAGAACCTTCAAATTTTCAGACATGGCGTAGAGTGGTATGTAGGTGCTTTGTAAAAGTTTATGAGGCTGCACTCCCAGGGGCCTTTGCTTGGGGGGTAAAAACCTGAAATATTGCGTTTTAGCACTTTGTAGCTAACGACAGCCATCTAGCAGCAGAAAAACTTTCATACAGAATTCGTTCATATTCGCTTACTTTGTCCAGCTCGCGTCGCGACGAGGCGGCTGCTGGCATCCCTGCTGCGCCCTATTGTCCCGCGCGTGCAACATTTGTGTTGGAAGTGGCTTGCCTAGTAAAACTATGCACATGCGACTTGCCTTTCATAAAGAGGCCTCTCTAAGTAAAAAAACCTATTGCTCTTACAACACAAAATATTTTACCACCGCAAATTTAAATGCGAATCCTACAGGCAGTGTACACATCTCTGTTAGCACATGTTGTAATTGTTGCACCATTCAAACATATCAACACCAGGTCTAAGCAAATATAATTATACAAGGGCCGCAACAACAAAAAGCTTAAGTTTAACGCATTCTTAACGACGACGTTACAAAGCTACGTCATAACATGGCGTCATAAATAAATAAATCTTGCGTTTGTTGGATTTAAATTGGCAAAACTTTCAATATAAAACGTGGCTTATTAGGCACATAAACGTGTTTGCATATTGCTCAAAACTACAGATTTAAACTCTGTTTCAACAGTGATTGCTCAGACCAAGGCATGGTAAAAATTTACACAGTAAAAGTTGGAAAAAGTATAGCAAACCATAGACGTTAAATCATTTAGAGAGAATGAAAATATTGACTTTTTAAACATGCTAGCTGACCAAAATGTAATAACATGGCCGTAAGCATTATCTACGTAAATTTTTATTGATCAAATGTATGTTTCGATCATTTGCCAAAATCTACGCCATATTTGAACCCCCTTCGCTTCAAAGCCATAATTTATTATATTATTATACACAACTTATAATTGTGTGTAGATATGTTGGATTGGAGTAACATACAGAACAGGTGCAAATAGCAAATATTCTCCAAATACGATGTTTCCAATATTCTCCAAATCGTATTTCATCGTATTGTCGCGGTAATACACAAAGAGGTAAGGCCGTGAATAAAGTTTCACCCACCGTACAATTAACGGAGGGAAGCATTGCGAGTAGAGATGTTCAAAGCAGAATATCGGCGACACATTTATAATGCTTGCTTTAAATGCAGCGTCAGCATTTTTTCGGGCGACCAATTACTTTGCGATAAGCTTCGCCTAATAATCAAGTGTCCGCTGCAAATTTAAATGCGAAATCTTAAGGCAGTGTACGCCTCTCTGTTAGCACCTGTTGTGCATGTTGCTCCAACCAACCTACCAACATCAGGCCTAAACAACTAGCAAAACTTTCGATTTAATAGTTTGCGTATTGAGAACATAATAGTGTGTTTCATATTGTTTGAAACTACAGATTTAAAGTCTGTTTTAACAGTGATTGCTCGGACCAAGCCATGGTAAAAATTTACCGAGTAAAAGTTTGCAAAAGTATAGCAAACCATAGGCGTTAAACAATTTTAAGTCTTTGGGAGAATGATAATATTTGTTTTTCAAACACGTAAGCTGGCCAAAATGTAATAAAATGGCCATACACACTATCTACGTAAATTCTATTTATCAAATATATGTTTCGATCATTTCCCAAAATCTACGCCATATTTGAATCCCTTTCGCATCAAAGGCTTAAGTGGGGAATTTTTCGGCCCATATCTGTTTTTGCTTGCAGAAACAAGTTAAGGAAAATGAAAAACAAAATATATAATATAAAATACACAATACAAAATATTAAAAAATAAAAAGTATTAAATAAAAAAAAAAATGAAAATAAAAATAAAACATAAAAAATGAAAAATTAAAACAAAAATCAAAAAAAACTAAATCAAAAAAATAAATAATAAAAATAAAAACATTAAAAAATAAAAATATTGAAAAATAAAAATAAATAATTAAGTCAATCAAAAATATTAAAAAAAAAATTGAAAAAAAAAAAAAAATTAAAAATTAAAAAAAAATAACACTAAACCTTGAAAGTATACCCCCTGACAAAATAAACAACAACCGCACCCCCGTCTAGTTCTTTTTTGGTTTCCTATGGTTTCCTATGGTTTCCTATGGTTTGTTTCAGACCGAGTTTTGTCCGGAGCTTTATAGAAAAAGTAGACATCGTAGAACCTTCAAATTTTTAGACATGGCGTAGAGTGGTATGTAGGTGCTTTGTAAAAGTTTATGAGGCTGCACTCCCAGGGGCCTTTGCTTGGGGGGTAAAAACCTGAAATATTGCGTTTTAGCACTTTGTAGCTAACGACAGCCATCTAGCAGCAGAAAAACTTTCATACAGAATTCGTTCACATTCGCTTGCTTTGTCCAGCTCGCGTCGCGACGAGGCGGCTGCTGGCATCCCTGCTGCGCCCTATTGTCCCGCGCGTGCAACATTTGTGTTGGAAGTGGCTTGCCTAGTAAAACTATGCACATGCGACTTGCCTTTCATAAAGAGGCCTCTCTAAGTAAAAAAACCTATTGCTCTTACAACACAAAATATTTTACCACCGCAAATTTAAATGCGAATCCTACAGGCAGTGTACACATCTCTGTTAGCACATGTTGTAATTGTTGCACCATTCAAACATATCAACACCAGGTCTAAGCAAATATAATTATACAAGGGCCGCAACAACAAAAAGCTTAAGTTTACCGCATTCTTAACGACGACGTTACAAAGCTACGTCATAACATGGCGTCATAAATAAATAAATCTTGCGTTTATTGGATTTAAATTGGCAAAACTTTCAATATAAAACGTGGCTTATTAGGCACATAAACGTGTTTGCATATTGCTCAAAACTACAGATTTAAACTCTGTTTCAACAGTGATTGCTCAGACCAAGGCATGGTAAAAATTTACACAGTAAAAGTTGGAAAAAGTATAGCAAACCATAGACGTTAAATCATTTAGAGAGAATGAAAATATTGACTTTTTAAACATGCTAGCTGACCAAAATGGAATAACATGGCCGTAAGCATTATCTACGTAAATTTTTATTGATCAAATGTATGTTTCGATCATTTGCCAAAATCTACGCCATATTTGAACCCCCTTCGCTTCAAAGCCATAAGTTATTAAATTATTATACACAACTTATAATTGTGTGTAGATATGCTGGATTGGAGTAACATACAGAACAGGTGCAAATAGCAAATATTCTCCAAATACGATGTTTCCAATATTCTCCAAATCGTATTTCATCGTATTGTCGCGGTAATACACAAAGAGGTAAGGCCGTGAATAAAGTTTCACCCACCGTACAATTAACGGAGGGAAGCATTTCGAGTAGGAATGTTCAAGGCAGAATATCGGCGACACATTTATAATGCTTGCTTTAAATGCAGCGTCAGCATTTTTTGGGGCGACCAATTACTTCGCGATAAGCTTCGCCTAATAATTAAGTGTCAATAGGGTGTATTTACCGCCGCAAGTTTAAATGCGAAATCTTAAGGCAGTCTACGCCTCTCTGTTAGCACCTGTTGTGCATCTTGCTCCAACCAGCATACCAACATCAGGCCTAAACTTATCTAGCAAAACTTTCGATTTAATAGTTTGCGTATTAGGCACGTAATAGTGTTTTTCATATTGTTTGAAACGACAGATTTAAAGCCTGTTTTAACAGTGATTGCTCGGACCGAGCTATGGTAAAAAATTACCTAGTGAAAGTTTGCAAAAGTATAGCAAACCATAGGCGTTAAACAATTTTTAGTCTTTAAGAGAATGATAATATTTGATTTTCAAACACGTAAGCTGGTCAAAATTTAATAAAATAGCCATATGCATTATCTAAGTAAATTCTATTTATCAAATATATGTTTCGATCATTCCCCAAATTCTACGCCATATTTGAACCCCTTTCGCATCAAAGGCATATTTTAAGTGGGGAAGTTTTCGGCCCATATCTGTTTTTGCTTGCAGAAACAAGTTAAGGAAAATGAAAAACAAAATATAAAATATACAGTACACAATACAAAATATTAAAAAAAAAATTAAAAAAAAAAAAATTAAAATAAAGTAAAAATTGAAAATAAACACTAAGCCCTGAAAATATATCCCCTGACAAAATATACAACAACCGCACCCCCGTCTAGTTCTTTTTTGGTTTCCTATGGTTTCCTATGGTATGTTTCAGACCGAGTTTTGTCCGAAGCTTTATAGAAAAAGTAGACATCGTAGAACCTTCAAATTTTCAGACATGGCGTAGAGTGGTATGTAGGTGCTTTGTAAAAGTTTATGAGGCTGCACTCCCAGGGGCCTTTGCTTGGCGGGTAAAAACCTGAAATATTGCGTTTTAGCACTTTGTAGCTAACGACTGCCATCTAGCAGCAGAAAAACTTTCATACAGAATTCGTTCATATTCGCTTGCTTTGTCCAGCTCGCGTCGCGACGAGGCGGCTGCTGGCATCCCTGCTGCGCCCTATTGTCCCGCGCGTGCAACATTTGTGTTGGAAGTGGCTTGCCTAGTAAAACTATGCACATGCGACTTGCCTTTCATAAAGAGGCCTCTCTAAGTAAAAAAAACCTATTGCTCTTACAACACAAAATATTTTACCACCGCAAATTTAAATGCGAATCCTACAGGCAGTGTACACATCTCTGTTAGCACATGTTGTAATTGTTGCACCATTCAAACATATCAACACCAGGTCTAAGCAAATATAATTATACAAGGGCCGCAACAACAAAAAGCTTAAGTTTAACGCATTCTTAACGACGACGTTACAAAGCTACGTCATAACATGGCGTCATAAATAAATAAATCTTGCGTTTATTGGATTTAAATTGGCAAAACTTTCAATATAAAACGTGGCTTATTAGGCACATAAACGTGTTTGCATATTGCTCAAAACTACAGATTTAAACTCTGTTTCAACAGTGATTGCTCAGACCAAGGCATGGTAAAAATTTACACAGTAAAAGTTGGAAAAAGTATAGCAAACCATAGACGTTAAATCATTTAGAGAGAATGAAAATATTGACTTTTTAAACATGCTAGCTGACCAAAATGTAATAACATGGCCGTAAGCATTATCTACGTAAATTTTTATTGATCAAATGTATGTTTCGATCATTTGCCAAAATCTACGCCATATTTGAACCCCCTTCGCTTCAAAGCCATAAGTTATTATATTATTATACACAACTTATAATTGTGTGTAGATATGTTGGATTGGAGTAACATACAGAACAGGTGCAAATAGCAAATATTCTCCAAATACGATGTTTCCAATATTCTCCAAATCGTATTTCATCGTATTGTCGCGGTAATACACAAAGAGGTAAGGCCGTGAATAAAGTTTCACCCACCGTACAATTAACGGAGGGAAGCATTTCGAGTAGGGATGTTCAAGGCAGAATATCGGTGACACATTTATAATGCTTGCTTTAAATGCGGCGTCAGCATTTTTTGGGGCGACCAATTACTTCGCGATAAGCTTCGCCTAATAATCAAGTGTCAATAGGGTGTATTTACCGCCGCAAGTTTAAATGCGAAATCTTAAGGCAGTCTACGCCTCTCTGTTAGCACCTGTCGTGCATCTTGCTCCAACCAGCATACCAACATCAGGCCTAAACTTATTTAGCAAAACTTTCGATTTAATAGTTTGCGTATTAGGCACGTAATAGTGTTTTTCATATTGTTTGAAACGACAGATTTAAAGCCTGTTTTAACAGTGATTGCTCGGACCAAGCTATGGTAAAAAATTACCTAGTGAAAGTTTGCAAAAGTATAGCAAACCATAGGCGTTAAACCATTTTTAGTCTTTAAGAGAATGATAATATTTGATTTTCAAACACGTAAGCTGGTCAAAATTTAATAAAATAGCCCTATGCATTATCTAAGTAAATTCTATTTATCAAATATATGTTTCGATCATTCCCCAAATTCTACGCCATATTTGAACCACTTTCGCATCAAAGGCATATTTTAAGTGGGGAAGTTTTCGGCCCATATCTGTTTTTGCTTGCAGAAACAAGTTAAGGAAAATGAAAAACAAAATATATAATATAAAGTACACAATACAAAATATTAAAAAAAAAATTAAAATAAAGTAAAAATTGAAAATAAACACTAAGCCCTGAAAATATATCCCCTGACAAAATATACAACAACCGCACCCCCGTCTAGTTCTTTTTTGGTTTCCTATGGTTTCCTATGGTATGTTTCAGACCGATTTTTGTCCGAAGCTTTATAGAAAAAGTAGACATCGTAGAACCTTCAAATTTTTAGACATGGCGTAGAGTGGTATGTAGGTGCTTTGTAGAAGTTTATGAGGCTGCACCCCCAGGGGCCTTTGCTTGGGGGGCAAAAACCTGAAATATTGCGTTTTAGCTCTTTGTAGCTAACGACTGCCACCTAGCAGCAGATAAACTTTCATACAGAATTCGTTCATATTCGCTTGCTTTGTCCAGCTTGTAAAGTGACGAAGCGACTCACCGCCTGCTGCGCTTTATTGTCCCGCGCGTGAGACTTTCATTGTGCGAAGTGGCACGTCCTAAACTGGGCTCGTGCGACTTGCATTTTAAAACGAGGCTTCTCTTTAGTAAAATTACTTAATGCTGTTAAGAAACAACTTATTTTACCGCCGCAAATTTAAATGCGAAATCTGGTGGCAACTCTAATCCAACATATCAACACCAGGCCTACACAACTTAAAATTGTGTGTTGATATGTTGGATTGGAGTAAAATACCATACAGGTGCAAATAGCAAATATTCTCCAAATACGATTTTCCAATATTCTCCAGATCGTATTTCATCGTATTGTCGCGGTAATACAAAAAGAGGTAAGGCCGTGAATAAAGTTTCACCCACCGTACAATTAACGCAGGGAAGCATTGCGAGTAGGGATGTTCAAGGCAGAATATCGGCGACACGTTTTTAATGCTTGCTTTAAATGCAGCGTCAGCATTTTTTCGGGCGACCAATTACTTTGCGATAAGCTTCTTTTTTTTACTGCCGCAAATTTAAATGCGAAATTTTAAGGCAGTGTACGCCTCATTGTTAGCACCTGTTGTGCATGTTGCTACAACCAACATACCAATATCAGGCCTAAACAACTAGCAAAACTTTCGATTTAATAGTTTGCGTATTAGGCACATAATAGTGTGTTTCGTATTGTTTGAAACTACAGATTTAAAGTAATTGCTCGGACCAAGCCATGGTAAAAATTTACCGAGTAAATGTTGTCTATTGTGACATCATAAAGCATCTATTATGCTGCACTACCTGCTATCAACGAATCGTTCGCTTTAGTTAGAACAGGCTGGTCCAAACCCAGTTGCAATTTCAGCCAAATTGATCTGATTAATTAAACCTTTTTGCGCGAAGTGATAACGTTTTGTAATTTAGCGATTGGGAAGTATGCAACATCTCTTTTACGTGAACATTCTACGCTTATAAAAAGCAGTCTTCTAATTAAACCTGTTTTAACAGTGATGTTCTAAAGACTTTGTCTTTCGATGCTACTTTGTGACGTTAAACATTTCATGCCTCGACCAAACGAAAAACGTTGATCCGCTCCTGGTACGCATTTAGCCTACTTTATGTGGCCCGCAAAGAATATGCATGAAATATTGTGGCCCGCGATGCAGTCAACCGTGGACCACCCTGAGTTAGAAGGTTGTTACATTAGGAAGAATCGTGACTGCACTAGTGTATTATAAGAAATATGGGTCAACTGACCCTTGAAATTTTATAGGGGCGCGAAATATCAAAATAATTGCAACGGGTCCGCCAGGCAAAATTTTTAGAAAAGTTTGGGAACCGCTGCTTTAGAAGAATGATAATATTTTGCTTTTAAGCCCTGAAAATATACCCCCTGACAAAAGATACAACAACCGCACCCCCGTCTAGTCTTTTTTGGTTTCCTATGGCATGTTTCAGACCGATTTTTGTCCGAAGCTTTATAGAAAAAGTATACATCGTAGAACCTTCAAATTTTCAGACATGGCGTAGAGTGGGATGTAGGTGCTTTGTAAAAGTTTATGAGGCTGCACCCCCAGGGGCCTTTGCTTGGGGGGGGCAAAAACCTGAAATATTGCGTTTTAACTCTTTGTAGCTAACGACTGCCATCTAGCAGCAGAAAAACTTTCACACAGAATTCGTTCATATTCGCTTGCTTTGTCCAGCTTGTGAAGTGACGAAGCGACCGAACGCCTGCTGCGCTTTATTGTCCCGCGCGTGAGACTTTCATTGTGCGAAGTGGCTTGTCCAAAACTGGGCTCGCGCGACTTCCATTTCAAAAAGAGGCTTCTCTTTAGTAAAATTACTTAATGCTCTTAAGAAACAGCTTATTTTACCGCCGCAAATTTAAATGCGAAATCTGGTGGCAACTCCAATCCAACATATCAACACCAGACTTACACAACTTAAAATTGTGTGTTGATATGTTGGATTGGAGTAACATACCATACAGGTGCAAATAGCAAATATTCTCCAAATACGTTTTTTTCAAATATTCTTCAAATCGTATTTCATCGTATTGTCGCGGTAATACAAAAAGAGGTAAGGCCGTGAATAAAGTTTCACCCACCGTACAATTAACGCAGGGAAGCATTGCGAGTAGGGATGTTCAAGGCAGAATATCGGCGACACATTTATAATGCTTGCTTTAAATGCGGCGTCAGCGTTTTTTCGGGCGACCAATTACTTTGGGATAAGCTTCGCCTAATAATCAAGTGTCAATAGGGTGTATTTACCTCCGCAAATTTAAATGCGAAATCTTAAGGCAGTGTATGCCTCTCTCTTAGCACCTGTTGTGCATGTTGCTCCAACCAACATACCAACATCAGGCCTTAACAATTAGCAAAACTTTCGATTTAATAGTTTGCGTATTAGGCACATAATAGTGTGTTTCATATTGTTTGAAACTGCAGATTTAAAGTCTGTTTTAACAGTGATTGCTCGGACCAAGCCATGGTAAAAATTTACCGAGTAAAAGTTTGCAAAAGTATAGCAAACCATAGGCGTTAAACCATTTTAAGTCTTTAGGAGAATGATAATAATTGCTTTTCAAACACGTAAGCTGGCCAAAATGTAATAAAATGGCCATACACATTATCTAAGTAAATTCTATTAATCAAATATATGTATCGATCATTTCCCAAAATCTACGCCATATTACTTTCTTATCGTTTTGTTGCTCGCGTTTATTTCTGCTTTTTTGTTTTTTTCCTTTCCATATATTGTACGAGCGTTCAGTGTCAATCACCCTGACGAAGGCGGCTTGTATAGGTTGCCGAAACGATGGTTAACAATTACAATTACCAGAGGAGCTGTTTTTGATTTATATGGTTTGCTATGGTTTGCTATGGCATGTTTCAGACCGATTTTTGTCCAGAGCATTATAGAAAAAGTGAACATCGTAGAACTTTCAAATTTTCAGACATGGCGTAAAGTGGTATGAAGGTGTTATGTAGAGGTTTATGAGGCTGCACCCCTAGGCACCTCCAATTGGGGGACAAAAAACAAAAGTGTTACGTCATCGTTTTAGTTCATAACAGCTATCTACTACTATTTAGCGGCAGAAAAACTACAATACAGAATGCTTTCATATCACTTGCTTTATTCAGCTTGCGTCGCGACGAGGCGGCTGCTGGCATCCCTGCTGTGCCCTATTGTCCTGCGCATGCAACGTTTTTGTTCGAAGTGGCTTGCCTAGTAAAACTAGGCGCATGCGACTTGCCTTTCATAAAGAAGCCTCTCTAAGTAAAAAAACCTATTGCTCTTACAATACAAAATATTTTACCACAGCAAATTTAAGTGCGAATCCTGGAGGCAGTGTTCACATCATCTCTGTTAGCACCTGTTGTAATTGTTGAACCATTCAAACATATTAACACCAGGCCTAAACGAATATAATTATAAGGGCCGCAACAACAAAAAGCTTAAGTTTAACGCATTCTTAGCGACGACGTTACAAAGCTACGTCACAACATGGCTTCATAAATAAATAAATATTGCGTTTATTGGATTTAAATTGGCAAAACTTTCAATATGAAAGGTGGCTGACTTATTAGGCACATAAACGTGTTTGCATATTGCTCAAAACTACAGATTTAAACTCCGTTTCAACAGTGATTGCTCAGACCAAGGCATGGTAAAAATTTACCCAGTAAAATTTGGAAAAAGTATAGCAAACCATAGACGTTAAATAATTTAGAGAGAATGAAAATATTTGCTTTTTAAACATGCTGGCTGACCAAAATGTAATAACATGGCCGTACGCATTATGTACGTAAATTTTTATTGAAAGAAAGAAAAATAAATCAATCAAAAAAAAAAAAAATAAAAAAAAAAATAAAAAAAAAAATAAATAAAAAAAAAAAATAAAAAATAAAAAAGTAAAACACTAAGCCCTGAAAATATTCCCCCTGACACAATATACTACAACTGCACCCCCGTCTAGTTTTACTTATTATTATATATAATTTTTTTTATTATTTTTTTAAAATTTTAAAAGTATAATAGATTTAATGTGGAGTTAATAGCTAGTATTGGGACGTGCATCGTCGATTACCTGCTGGGTAATCTCGCCTAGCCGTTTGATAGGACGCGTGTTCTGATTTGCGCGCATTAAACGGATAGTTCGATCTCCAAGGCGGTCGATAATTGTTCTGCGGCGCGCGGTTAATCCTGTCACCGGTTGTTGATCGATGTGCAGTCATAAGCTCATTAACCATAGCGGTTAAAGATGCAATTGTGTCTGGTTCTGGGATCTTTTTGGGCAAGGCGCTGTTTTTCTTAGATATATCATGGAATTCATCCGCATATTTGCCCAAGTCTTGCAATGCTTTTCCTTTGTGTGCCTGTATAGTAGGCCGGATTATTTCTGCTAACAGGTCTATAAATCTGCTGTGTAATATAGCTTTTGCCGTTGCGTCATTTTCGGGATCTAATGGGCAAAGATCAATTAACCTACATAATATTGTAGAGGGGCGCTCGTTTAGTTCTGCGCTTAGCGCGTTTACTCTACGAAGCCATTCAGTTGGGCCGGTTCCGAAGATGTGGCTTAAAATAGCCTTTTTTTAGCGTTGTATAAGGATTTTCGGCAAGACTTGCTTCCGCAAGCTGGGTCGCATATTTACTAGATTGCTCTGCCGTAAACGACGCAGCGAGCAAGGCGAAACGGGTGCTTTCAGTAGCAATTCCATTAGAGTCATAAAACTTATACAAAAACACGAAATATGATTTAATTTTTGTACTAGACCAAACCGCGGGAATTTTTAGAAGCGAATTTCTTAAACTACCAATGCCAAGGCTGTCATTTATACTCGAATTTGAACTAGAATCATCATTTTGTGGGCATAAACCTGAAGTAGAATGTATGTTATCATTTGCGGTCGGGGGTTCATTTTGTAATATATTCGCATTTTGACTTTCTGTAGAATCAGTTGGGTCTTGAGTATTAGTTAAAATCTCTATGCCAGGGTCGTATCTTTCTGGTTGTTCAGTTGAGGCCATTTTTTTAGTTTGGCTGCGCGTAATTCTAGGCGTGGGCTTTGGCGTTTTATTTTTCCTTTTATTAGTGGGAAATTTCAACGTAGCCTTTTGCTTAGTTTTTCCAACAGAAAATGATGATCCGTTGCGCGACATATACTGTAATTACAAACATTCACTTTAAAAAGTAGTTTGCAGGTGATTCGTTCGGATTTTGGTACAACTTTTCTTGAGCTTCGTTCCTCAGTCTTCTTGGGAAAGTAGTTTGCAGGTGGTTCGTTCGGATTTAGGTACAACTTTTCTTGAGCTTCGTTCGTCACTCGGAGGCATCAATTTGTAGAGGTGGGCGATAATGAGTCTCAATTAATTGTCTTTTGTGCCTCGGCGTATCAATTTCACGACTACAAGGTAGATACTGCATTCAAATTGAATTGTTCATTGTCTAATGCTTCTAACATACGAGCACTCCAATTGGTTCCTTGAGTAACAGACAAGAATTTATTCGATACTGATCTTCATAATAATGAATTGAATGATCATAATTCATAATTCATAATCCACAATGATAAAGAATCTTATAACGCAAACTTATAAAGGGTTTACAAGAGATCTGTATAAAGAAAGGCAAGACATACATACGCAATAAAATAGTTATTTGTTATATTATAATACGTAGGCATTCACGTGACAAGGGCGGTTCCAGCTAAGCGTTTTTCTCTCGACTCTTTTATACACGGAAATAATATTTTTGTCCCAATATGGCTAAAACAAAAGCCCTTAGATCGAAAAAGCCACGTAACGGGCCAAACGCATATTCGATTCTAAAAATACCAAATTGTTGACAATATTGCGAATTTCAAAACATGCGTTAACTTAAAACGGATGTACGTATGAGCCGGCGAGGCCTGACTCAGTAAAAAATGGTGTCTTTGTAAATCTTGCTAGATCGGCAATTGATGTTTTTTACAGAAAACTTTCCATGACGAAACATTAAACAGTGATACAGCGATAAAACAAAAAATTATCTGTGGTAAACAACAATGTGACGAAATGTCGCTACACTGTCAAACAGCGAAACACAATACGCCAAAAGAGTACAGCCGAAATTTAAAATTCTCTCCAGCATCGGCTGGTTAAGAAGGATTCCAATATGTCTGACTTTAAATAAAATTTTCTTTAATTTCATATGATATAACTCACACTTGTTAAACTTCACAATATGCATTTATTCTTTGTATGTGATTCGTTCAACAAGTAAATACATTATAAATTTTATATTAACATCACTACGATATTTTGCTTTAACAAAAAGGAATTATTTGTCTCATATTGATTATGATGAGATTCACACCAGGTAACATTAGAAACTAATAACTACTTTAATTGTTGTGAAGTAGGTCTACATACTTCCAGAAAATGTCAAAATGAAAAAAATCAGTTTTGTAGCTAAAATATTAGGCCTACTTGAAATGCTTTTGATTTAGGCAATAAGCTTGCTGACATTGTTTAAGGCAGGGGTTCTTAAACTTTTTTTTATTGCGGACCCTATATTTTTTTGCTGTGATCACGGTAGGCAAAGAATTTCAAAAAGTACGTCATAAATTATTATCACAGTACAAATATACCTCATAAATCTGTTGATTTCGGTTGAAAATGTGAAAGTGAAATGTAGTCTAAATACAGTCGGTAGAAAATCGTTCTGTTTTTAAGTAGGGCCTAAACTGTTTTTTTGAAAATTGATTACGGTATATACAATTAAAAACTAAGCCTACCAAATATAGGCCGCTATTAAAGTATATTAAGGCTTTCGCGGCCGAAATTTGCGTTATAGCTCGTGTATATTTCAGCAGGTGAGAAATGACCATCGTGCTATCTGAACTTCACCATATCGAAACTAAACAAACTGTCATTGCATTTCAAATTGCATACTGTCTAGGCCGCCTATAGATTACTTGTAGGGGGTGCAACCTCATAAACCTCGCCATCGCACCTTCATACACTGTAAATCGTAAAGGTGGAATAGCATGGGGTGGATTATTTTCCACCCATCTTCGGCGGGTGTTTACTTGTACGTTCTGCCCATAATGGCGGATTAAGGCATTTTACACCCCTCCATAGTTGCACGACAGGGTGGAATATACCATTAATGCCTCACTAAAGGTGTTTTGTTTTAAACACCCCTACAACATATTCCACCCTTGTATATTGTATAAGTTGCCGTGTTTGGAAAATGGTACGAATGTATTTGTTTACAAGTGTTAAATAATTTTTATTCGTAATATAAACATAGGCGTTCGTTTATTAATATACTTGACACTTTTGCATTAAATCGGTTTCGTTATAGAATTTAAGATAATTATTTTAACTCTTTTAAATGATAAGTTTTTTTATCAAAAAATGTTTTAAATTAGGTTTTAGTAGTAAGTTATAAAAACTTCTTGAATATTATTACAACATAACGGTTGGTAGTACAATTGCCCTAATATTTTTTATTTTGTTAAATGGTAAGTTTTCAATGAATATACTTGAACGGCTGGGAAATGGGAACAGCAATGCTGAAATTCAGGGGCAATTGGCGTAGTTAAACAGTGAAAACACATTTTTGTGTCGTCGTTTTAGTTTTGGTATGTTATAATTTGGCTGGATGTTATACCAAACTGTATATCACATAATGTTTGAAATTAATGACAACTTGGCGTTTGGACAGGTTCGTCTATATGAGGTAGCATTCTAGACCAGTGCCGGTTAATTTGCAAGGGTCGAAATAAATTAGTTTAGTCATCAGGGTTGCCACAAAGTTTTTGAATCTTTACATACATTTCATTTTTCTTAGGTTAGAGATGAACTGTGTAGTCCGATTGATATGTACAGAATTAGTGGCACTGCTTATGTTAAATTGGTTTATTTGCCTGCTAACTAATGTTCCTAACTGCCAAGAAATTTATTGTGTACTATTGATAGCCATTATAGATTAAAATGCTCATCTTAAATTGGTTTGTTCGCTTGCTAACTGATGTTCCCGACTGCCAAAAAAAGCACTGGTCTAGAATCCTGCCACAACGGACATTATTTGGGTTAAAGTGCGGGTTGACGTTTGGGTTCGGGCGGGTCAAGTATTATTATTAAATAAAGAATATAATAATACTTGACCCACCCACACCCAATCGCTAACCCGCATCCTAACTCAAATTTTGTGCGTTGATTTTAGAACTGTGGTAAGATTCTAGACCAGCGCCCTAAAAAATTATTGTGTAATATTTATAGGCATTATATATTGCATTGATCATTTTAAATTACTTTATTTGCTTGCTAAATATTGTTTCTAACTGCTAAAAAAATATTTTGGAATATTTAAGGCGTCGTAACATAGGTTAAATGGATTCTACAGTTGACAGTATGGATTATCTAGGTAAATGTGTATACCATTTGACACATAACCTTTCTAAGAAAATTTTAACTGTGGAAACACCTGAAGACATCTACTGGGAAATTTCGCACTCCTTTAATATACAGCATTTTACTATTCAATATTATGTAAAGGATTTTGATGATTGGGTTGACTTTAATAGCAACATTACATCTGGAAAGCTAAAAATTATTTCGACAAAACCCGAAACCCACGATGAGGACATGCCTTCAACGTCTGCAAAATCAGATAGTGAGAGTGACACTGTTGAAATTATTGATAGTTCTGATCTGGACCATAGTGAGACACTCTCACTATCTGATGAAACATCCACTCCAGAAACAAATAAAAAATGGCCAACTATTTACAAGATGCCTAATTTGCCAAACATCATAAAGCAAGAATTAACTGCTGTTGAACAGGGGTCATTACCCTACGTTGGTGATAAAATTAGACGAAGCATTGTAACTGTATTATTTGAGGACATGAGCCAATTTACAAGGTGAGTTCAATTCTTAATCCAGATTTCAATAGGCAAAGGTTTTTGTGTATGCATTAAGGAATGTTTTTTAAATCAGTTTTACAATTAATTAAGTTTATTATACTAACCACATTGTTTATTTGTTTAGATATCCTATGCCAAACCAGTATAGGGAAGTATGCCAAACTCTTATTAGAGAATATCCTGTCTTAGCAGACAGGTTTTCAACCACAGGGTGCTATTTTGTAAGTTTAAAATCATTATTAAACACAAATGTTTGTGTGATAACATGACTACTTTTTATAGACGACATGGCTAAAAAAACTCAGAACTAGATTTAAAGATAGTCACAGAAGTTTAGCCGAAAATGACTATGTTATGGAGATGAGGAAGAAATATGGACATCCAACAAAAAGAAAGGCTGACAGCACTGAAAATAAAGAAATTAAAAGAATGAAAACTTCTCAGACCACAGATGTAAATCTTATTTATTTTGTCAGAGTTACATTTAACAATTTCAATTTTATTTGTAATTTTTCAGGGTTTCACTTAGCTTTTGTTAAACAGTTAGTTTTTTTGCCTTTTTTACAATAATCAAGTTCACAAAGTTTGTCATTAAACTTTATATCCGGCACACAAGTGTATTCCTTCAGTTATCTGGCCAGTGAGTATCAGGCATTACAGCTATCCGTAGTATCCGGCCCTTGATGAAAAAATGTTGGTGACAGAGGGAATTAGATTATGATTGTTCATTGTTCTACAAGACTTTAAATAAAGCTTTAAATGTTTATTTTATAGGTGGAAGTTTTTGAAGATGATGATAGCATTAAAATTCACATTGCCGCTATCAAGAAAGAAGTAAACAAATCAAACCTGGACGAGGAACTAATTAAAGACAGGCTGGAGCGCACAAAACAATGGAGGAGAAATTTTATTGTTAGATCTACACTTAATGAAGTTCTACAAACTTTTCCTATCCTGAGGATTTCAAAATGGGTATGTAAAAAGGGTTTTCTGCCTATTTATTAGTTGTGTTTTTTGTTCTAGGTGTATTTTAATAGAAATAGACTGATATCACTTTTTTGACCGATACTTAATTTTTAACAATTTTTATCAACCGATAGCCGATAATGATACCGATTTTTTTATATACCGGGGAAATGTTCAAAACTTGAATTATTTAAAAATAAAATCCAAATAATGTTTTAGTTTATATATATATATTTATTGATTAATAAACTATCATTTTGCATATTAACTTGGCGTGATGCTAAAACCCAATTTTTTAATCCAAAAATGGGTAAGTTGTTTGTTCTACAGGAAAAATTGTATCATATTCTTGTACTCAGGGGCGTAGCGTGGGGGGGGGGGGGGGATCTAGAAGTCTTGACACCCCCCCTTCGAAATCTCAGTAAACAAATATCATAAAACGAATAGCGTGATTCCTGCAATGTTACATAGGCAACATTTCACCTGGCATTAAAAACACGTTGGTGCTTATTGCCGCAACCGCCTAATAACCGCTCGGCCTAAATTTACCGATATCGTTAGAAGTCAAATATTGGCCGATATCGGTAAACCGATATATCGGTATTTTTTTTATATTTTAATTATAATTGGAATAATACCTTATAATAGTTTGAGATGTTGAAAGTAGGATCATTTTTGCATTTAATTCCTTCAAACAGTCATTTGTGTTGAAAATGTTAGCAAATTGTTTTGCCATCTATTGCTGTTTTATTACTAAATGTTATATTATGGTTGAATTCCCAACTATATAGCAATCACAGGGTTGGCCAAGATTAAAATTTGCACTTGTCAAAAATGCCTGCATGCTGTCTGTGAATTTCCATTGCTATTTTCTTAAGTCATTTTATCGGAAAATCGCATGTTAAGCAATTCGCTAAAAAAACAGATTGGTCCCTCTAACTGCGTACATTAAGCAATTTATACTCTGCTATGGTAATCTAACTCTAAAAATAAAAAGGGGCAAAAACAAAAAGTTATAGAGAGACATCTTTATCACACTAATGTTTTGCAAGGCATGTTATGTGGTTAGATTTTTTATCCACTTTAATTGGCCCATATAAACCACTTAATAGTGATTTTTGTTATGACATATCTACAGCGAAACATCTCCCATAAGAAATATATTAAAGAAATTCAATGCTTAGCAAAACACCTATTCCTCTAACCATTATAGAGACCACGGTTTGCCTCAATATTAAATAGGACTTTGAAGCCGTATATTAAATGCGTAGGGTTTACCGTGTGTGATGTGCTTGTTAATTCGTTGTACCAGTTGCACAAGCGTGAATTTGCGGCTTAAAATAAGTAGTGGGCTAATGTTAACTCTAAATATAACCCTTATTGAAATGCAATATACCCTGTAGAATTAAAAAAGTTGTTAGTTATTTATGATTGATGAAACCATTTTGTATGGCATTTAAGCTTCTGCATGAGATGAAATGTCTCACTGGAATTGATGTACAAAACCAGTTGATATGTGTTCCTTGGAACAAAGTTCCAGCATCATATGAGAGTATTGCCGGTAAATCTATTTTTTAATTTTACATTGTCTTGTCAATTGTAATTTTTGGCTTTTAAGTTTGTTTTATTACATTTGGAAAGAATCCTTTTAGTTTTTACTCAGTTACTAAAATGACACTGCACTCTAACAGTACTCTGGATAAATGTAAACTTGTCTTTATTTCTCAAAAAAAAGTTAACAAAATATATTTTGTGGGATCATATGCTAGTCTGATTTATTTCCAGTAACTTGGTTTTAACAAACTTTATCTTTTACAAAAGAATGTTTTAAATTTTGCAAGAATGTTTGGGTTTATGCCAGAAGCATGCACGGTTTATACTAGATAACGACTAGGCAAAGGTCACCAGCAAGTAATGAACATCCCTATTCATGAGTTAACTGAATATTTAGGATTAACATGACTAAATAACAAAATAATGTACAAATGTTTTTGTTGTAGACCTACATGACTCTGCATGGATTTTACTTGTACCCTTGGTCTTTAAGGAAAAACTTCATCATTTTTTTTTGGTTGATAAGGTAAGATTTACAGTTTTGCAAAGAATTTAATAAATTGTTGTTTTAAACTTACAATAATCATCGATGCAAATGTCTTGAAGTGCATAGTTATGTTAATTTTTCATTTCTAAGAGATTTTTAATAAATTAAACAATTTTGGTTAACCTGTATAATTGTATTTTTGTAGGAAGTAACATCACCATATCCTGTCATTAAAGTTGATAAAATCAAAAAAATTATTGAGATACATGTTGACGGAAGCTACATTTCTGTAGGTTGTAATTTTATTCATGCCATTGCAACACTTATTGCTGCTTATTGGGTATTTAATATTGTAATACCACCAGAATGTTCTCGCACTCTATCTTTTTTATGTGGATACATACTAAGGTTAAAAGATGTCAAAATTGAAAATAGTGTTCTTTGTGTTATTAATAGCCTGTAAATTGCATTTGATATGTAATGCTATGTCCGACAAGTATAAATTGGTGGTTAAAAAATTTACCTCAAAGAAAACTTAAAACCCATTTAGGCATATATTGTTTGTTCAAAAATGAGGTAATAAGAGAATGCACCCGATCCGTTAGAAATTAGTGCATTTCTAAGCAAAAAGATCTACGACAATTAGGGCATCCAATGGCAGAAAAGTCTAGACTTTTAGACCTTGAGGTCATGGCAATGCACTAATTTGGACCTTTAGGTAAACTCCCGGCGTAGATAAATTGAAAATATTCGCTCAAAATTGCCTAAAGCTATTATATAATTATTAATTCAGCGCACATTATTTTGGTTAGGGTGCTGGTTAGCGTTTGGGTTTAGGTGGGTCAAGTATTATTAAACTTAATCTTAAGCACATTGTTAAATCAAATTAGTGCATTGTCAGAGACCTCAAAGTCTAAAAGTCGGACTTTATGATCCTTTGGATCAGGGGCAGGCAACTTCTCTGGTTGGCGGGCCAGATATGGGAAAATGAAGTACTTGGCGGGCCGGATTAAGTACTGCCAAATCTTGCATGTTTTGTCGCATAATTGCGGCTAAAGTTGTACTATTTAAACACAGCCACAATTTCATTGCACATTAAACATACTGATTACTTCCCGACTTGAAGAATAAACTAAGTGCAGAACTTAGTAAACCCAAAATCAGTTTGTTTGGAATTTGATGTTATAAGATAAGCATCATAAGTATAATGATTTTAGTAGCGAAATATGGCTAAATGTGGCCGCCGGCCACAATATCATTTAAGGCCGGAACTGTCTGCGGGCCGCTCAACATCCCTCCGGCCCGCGGGCAGTACGTTGCTCGCCCCTGCTTTGGATGCACTAATTGTCGTAGACCTTTTTGCTTAGAAATGCACTAATTTCTAACGGATCGGGTGGAAAATGCATGCACTTTTTCTTGAATTAGTTTTTTTTTTACCAACTATTTATACTTATCAGATACTTTCATGTTAGTTGTTATTCGTTAATTTTCTGTTTAATGTTGTTACTATGATTGGTTAAGTTATTCCCATGACATCATAGAAAAGTATTTTTCAGGCATTAGAATAAGTTTAAAAGTAGAGTTAGCTCCACCAGGCAACATATCAATAGATACAAAACGCTCTTCTGGTGTAAACGAAGTATAAACCATTAGAATAAGTTTATTTAAACAAGCATAACATATTATGTTCTCATCATGTCATTTAACTAACGGATATTTATTCAAACATTGTGCTTATTTTATTAATGAAACTTTAACATTTAATATGATTTGTCATAATATCCAAGGAACAGCATTTTTGTGGTCACTAGAATCAGAAGTTTGCGATTCTTTCGTTTTTGCTTTTATAACATAGTCTTGTGTGTAAAACCTCTTCAATTTGTAATTGAGAAAAATGCCCCCTACCTGATTTTTAGCACAAGCTCATATTTTTGGTATTTGTTATTATTGCATGCTCATGACTAATACAAACTTGTGGATACTAATTTCAATTACTGTTCAATTTTTATTGTGCATTTATGCTCCCTTATTGTGCAGGCAACCCTTTTGTTAATGCTGTACAAGAAATTTGCAGAATCTACTTTGCATGAATTGAATTGTTCTATTCAGGGTGAAAAAAATATTACTAGGGTAGTATATTTGTAGGTGCAGTAAAGCTTGACAGGAATGAATTTAATTCCACCTTTGATGAGGGGTGGAATGTGACAGGTGGAAAAGCCAAGATTGGGTGTAACTAATAGAATAGCACCTCTAGGAGGGGTGGAATGTGAAGGGTGGAAAAGCTTAGATTGGGTGGAATTAATAGAATAGCACCTCTAGGAGGAGTGGAATGTGAAGGGTGGAAAAGCTTAGATTGGGTGGAATTAATAGAAAAGAACCTCTGAGAGGGTGGTATGTAAAGGGTGGAAAACAGATTTTTAACCCATTAGGTTAGAACAAACACTTCTACCCCGGGGTGGAAATCATAAAACATGCCCTAGGGTTAGAATTGGTGAACCACCTGTAAGGGCAATAATTTCCACCTTTACGATTTACAGTGTACCACTCTACGTCATGTCTGAAAATTTGAAAGTTCTACGATGTATACTTTTTCTATAATGCTTTGGACAAAAATCGGTATGAAACAAACCATAAAAACCATAAAAACCAAAAGAGAACTAGACGGGGGTGCGGTTGTGTATATTTTGTCAAGGGGTATATTTTCAGGGCTTGTTTTTTTATTTAATTTCAAAATTTTTTTAATTTTTTTTTGATATTTTGTATTGTATATTTTATATTATATATTTTATATTTTTTTCCTTAACTTGTTTCTGCAAGCAAAAACAGATATGGGCCGAAAACTCCCCCACTTAACTTCTGGCGTTGATGCGAAAGGGGTTCAAATATTGCGTCGTAGTATCTGGGAAATGATCGAAATATATGTTTGATAAATGGAATTTACGTAGATAATGCGTACAAGCATGTTATTACACTTTGGCCAGCTAACATGTTTAAAAAGCAAATATTATCATTCTCTTAAAATGGTTTAACGTTCATGGTTTGCTATACGTTTGCCAACTTTTACTGGGTAATTTTTTACCATGGCTTGGTCCGAGCAATCAAAGTTACAACAGAGTTTAAATCTGTAGCTTCGATCAACATATAAAGCAAGTTTATGTGCCTAATACAGGGGTCCGTAAATACTTGCGACCCAAAATTGCTAGTACCGAGGTCTCGGCATCCAAATACTTCGAATTTTTTTAATAAAATAGCTTTGCTAAAAAAACACAGTAATTTATTGTGTTTCCATTCATTAAGACAGATCTACATGTTATGCGTTTTTAAAGAGAAAGGGTTCTGTAACACAATTCAAAAGAAGCCTTGAGTTTTACTACTTTTGATGTCTCATTCGGATGACAAATATGATTTAGCAACCAATATGGGTTGCAGGCTTGCAGCCCCACCAATTCCCCGCCATAACCCGCTATTGCGCTTTCTTAGTGCAATAATTACTGGTAAGGTGTGAAATGTTTTTTTTGGCGCGAATCACTAAAAAATGTCCGACGTCTCATCGTAATCGTTTTAGGAAACTCAATATTATAAGGCTCACATCTAAGGATTTTTCAGAGGGCAATATAAATTTTAAGACAGAGGTCGATAACCTTTACCAAGTCGCGGACCAGACCAAACTCAGCAAGTTCTCGGCGGGCCGTATTAAATTTCCGCTAACAATTTTTTTATGAAAACGTGTGGCCTCTAAGCACTTTAATATAATAACTCTTAATCAGGGACAAACCCAAATGTTTGACGCAATGAAAATGAGTCTAGTTACACTACAACAAGGAAGCAACGGGCGTAGCGCGAAAAAAATGCTTAAATTGGCAAACCTTTAAATTTACAAGTAGACGTGACGCATTTTCCATACACGCTCTTTTTATTAATGTTTATCATTGAATCAGCGAATTAATTTGGAAAAAAATTATTTTAGAGAGTTTCATGCTACGAAAAATTTCCTACTTATAGTTGTCATGCGCACGTCACCTTTGGTGTGAGAAGACTACATCAAAACGCCAATGTAATTCAAAGTCAAATTTGATACGCGCGGGGAAAAGTTTGTGCAATTTCGTATAGTTAAAACAGTTAAAAATATTGAGCATATGCTGGCCTTGTGAATAGTTTGTAAAAGAGTTTGCGGGCAGAATGATTTTCATTGGAGGGCCGGATCCGGCCTGCGGGCCGAAGGTTGCCGACCCCTGTTTTAAGACACGATGTAACAAAGAGAACAGCGTGCTTACGACGCTTTGGTTACAGAAACGGGATAAAAAAAAATCCCGAAAATAAATTTCGGCCCATATAATAACGGCAAAAACAAGATATGTCCCGAAAACAAATTTTCGGCCCACATAATTCGAGCAAAAACGAGATATGTCCCAAAAATAAATTTTCGGCCCATATAACTAGACGGGGTTGCGGTTGTTGTATATTTTGTCACGGTGTATTTTTCAGGGCCTTATTTTCATGGGTGGTTCAATAATTGGTCAGTGTAAATAAGGTTATTTACCAGGTTAATTTTTGTAATATTATATAGTAAACTTTGGTTTGTTCGTTTTAACGTTTATATTGAGTTGTACTTTCTTTTGACTTGTTTCTGCAAGCAAAAACAGATATGAGCCGAATAATTTATTGCCTTTATCTATGACTTTACCGACGCAAAATAACTTTTGATGGACATATACACATCCCAAAACTTTTCCTTGACTTGTTTCTGCAAGCAGAAACAGCTATGGGCCGAAAATTGTCCGCCTTCATTTCTGACATAGATGCAAAAATTTTTCCCACAAAAAACGCTTATTGTTTTAACCCCCTGTCCACCTTCCCCCTCAAACCAAATAAAAAAAATATTTTTCCCCTATTAATAAAAAAAACTACAATTAATTAAAAAAATATGTTTGATGCCCCGAAACCATAGTTAAACGAGAAACAAAGAAACATTTCCTACCCGGGAGTAAATATTTCATTAACCAAACAATATTTTTAAAACCTACTTTTTTTCAAACCCCTTCAAAAAATGCACCCCCAACCCTTGGGCCAATCCACAAAAATCTACACCCTTCTTAATCATTTTCTTATCTAAATTCGAATTAAGTACAACCAACAGTTTTCTTATAAACCAACTTTTTAATAAAAGCTTGAGAAGCGCACCGCTCCGAACAAAAATCAGTCAGCAAGGTCTAAAACTTTAATACAAATATGCATTTCGCCATATAAATGGCATCATCAGTTTGTCTGTACAAATAAATATTAAAAAATTAAAATATTAAAATGTAAATGTAAAATAAATTAATAAAATACATCCAAGATGAACAAAGACAAAGACAGTCTGCGTATAAAGTTTTTATAAACCCCAACGACTACTGTAAAAACAAAAGCAAAAGGAGCATGCGATACGTTTAGCGGCCGCAGAAAGCCACTGATAAAAACACGGCCCAGAGGGAAGCGGCATAAGAATCAGTAACGTGGCAAAACACGGTAGATCAAGGTTTCCCAAACTGTGGTCTGCGACGACTGCACAGGTGGTCCATGGTGATATAAAGAAATTTTCACACATACGTGTAGCGGCCGCAGAAAGCCACTGATAAAAACACGGCCCAGAGGGAAGCCGTATGAGAATCAGTGACGTAGCGAAACACGGTAGAACGGGTAGATAAGAAAAGGTGGAAAGGCAAAAGCAAACCTAAAACCACAGTTAGACAAGAAAACGGCATATAGCTCACATTCCAAAAATGGAACGGCACAACGCACAACGAAAACACAAATCCGCAAAAATAATATATAAAACTTATATATGAAAAAGGCTACCGAATTTGGGGCAATATCATTTTTTGAATGTTAATTGAGGCTCTTGTCAGTTTGAGCCGTTTAGCCTCACATTCATCGAGCTTGCTGGTGTCTGGCTCTTCAACGAAAATGACCGTAAAACATTCGGCAATATGCGGATGTTTCTTTAACTTCTCGCCATGGTAGGTTGCGTAGTGGTGAAGCAGCGCTGCGTTGTCGTTTGTTGTTGCTGGGTTAAATGTATTCCAGGTCGTACGGTGTGCGTTCCACCTAACAGAAAACCTGTTCTTAGTTTGACCGACGTACTGGGCAAAGCAGATGTTACACGTTGCCACGTAAATTCCGTGGTTTCTACAATTAAGGCTTTGCCGGAGCGCTATGGTCTTACCTGCAGCCCTCAGTTTACTTGATTCGCCAACCATACCTTTGTGTCCCCCCATGGTGGCCGCAGAGTGCGCATTTGCCGCACGATTTTGACAAACCGACTGAATTGCCAAAGGTGTGCGCAAGTTGTCGGTAGTTAGTAAGAAGATTACCGAGTGTATGAGGCCTTTTGTATACTATTTTAACTCGTGGTTGAAGCGCCTTTTCTTTGTTTGAGAGCCTGAGTAGATGAGCGAATGGAGTAGCCCATACGACAACACGGTCTTCCGTCTTTTCTTTAGTGTGCCAGAGTCTCTCGGTCCACGATTTAGCCTCATTAAGGTTGTAATCCGTGAGGCCAGCGGGAAAACAGGACTTTCTGCATTTTATCTTCAGTTGCTCCAGACTTCGGTGGTAGTCCTCATCGGATTCGTTAAGCCTCCTGAGGCGGCTTGCTTCACCCAACACATTAGATTTGTAAATATGCAATGGATGGTAAAAGGAGCCATGCAAAAAACATCTATTTTTTGCTGCGATCTTAACGTTGTCCCGAGTTGTGAATCCTAGTGAAGCCGTCTTAGAGTGAGCATGAAGTACATCGAGAAATTCAACGTCGTATTTAGGGTAAACCGAACAAAAAATCCGAAAATCCACTGCAGTCCCTCGTTGGAGAATGCCGACAAAAGCGCAGATATATTTTTTTGCGTGGTATTGACCCCGATGGATATGAAAATGATGTAATTGTAGAGAAAGACGCATGTCTGTTTGTGCTTGTAATTATAGCGTGTTCGCCTGGTAAAGTGTTAAATATTTCACCTAGATACTCATTTCCTTTCGTGGCCGTTCTGGCAAATCTAGCCGACATTCGACTCTGCTAATCTCCATCGCAGTCGCTCTTGTGCTATATAGTGTCACGCTGCTGTTGGATTAAACACTACAGTCAACTGATGCATGCCTTACTTGCGAGACCCGTTTTTACTGCGCTGTAAGCTCTTTTATTGAAAGCGAAATATGCTAAATTATCTGAATGTACAATAAATCTATAAGCGACCTGACAGTATGCACTTTGAAATGCTATGACAGTTTGTTTAGTTTCGATTCAGTGGAGTCAGATAGTACGGTGGTCATGTCTCACCTGTTGAAATATACATTGGAGACCCCGACTGAGATATGGACACGCAATTAAACCCTTCTGATTTAAATTTTACGCATACTGTCAGGTTGCATAGAAAGTATGTATTCATTTGGTTTGCTAGCGCAGTTTCTCGCTTGTAAGTATTTTTAAGCTACGCCGATCAGTTATGATTTGTTGAAACGTTTGTTAACAAGTTTATGCCAGCGTTATTGCTTGTCAATTTGATATTTGATTAGCCGTAATGCAGAGAAAAATCGTTTGACGCTTTAAATTAGTGGTTACGCAAGACTGTTATAGTTATTGTTGCGAAATTATGGCCCTTTTTTGGTAAAGTTTTTAAGGTGAAAATATTACGATCGAGGTTGACTGCGAACACCTCTCGTGATATCTAATCTCAAAACCAATAAACGGATAGATTCTATCTCAACCAGCAATTACAGAAGTCGTTACTTCTAAAGTGTCAAAGCCACTGCGGCTACTGTCTCTGGTCACGTGTTATGGTGATTGATGTTTTATATCTCACCCAAAATAACCTGATCACTTTGTCTGAAATTCCTGCGTCACTTAACCGTTATGATTTATAGAAGGAAAACAGAGCAGAAGGCCAAACCTTGTTGCCAATTCCCAACATAACGCGAGATTTATCTCATTTGTGACTGCAAGCGAGCATGCTCTGGGTATTATAAGCCCATGATTTTTAAGGCCTTTGATGCCTCATTTACCTTTCAGACGGTGTGAGATAACCGTCATATAGCCCACATGAAGTTACTAGCATGCAGAGAGTAACTTTCTAGAATAACCTTTTGCGCCAAGGTTATTATCTGTGCTTTAGGGAACCCATCTAATGTGGACTAGGCGATGTAATTTGTTTTCGCGTTTTTGAGATTAGCACCTTACCCCCTTTTAATTGGTATTCTAGAGCAAAAGACTCTAAGCAACTAACTTCAGTTTTGCGATTTGAAATTCGAACTGCGTTTTAAGACGATAAGTTTCTGCATTATAGGCTATTCAAAAGTGTTTTGCATTGTTGTTTATTGTACCTTTTAAGTACCATTTCAGACTTGCATCGTGTCGTACGATCAGCTACCCCTGGAATTGTCCGTTTGCCGCCAAGACAAGGAATTCATGAACATTTTTCGCTCTATTGAACACCACGATTTCCAATACGTGCTGGATCGATATTGCACAAATGTCAAACTTTCTGCGTTTGCTGGTCGACTCGTGATCGGATCCTGGGAAGATTTTAAAGTAGAAGCGCGGCCCAACGAACTGCTCGAGACCTTTTTCGTTTTCCAGGGAGGAAGGAAATGATGTAGAGAAAGACGCATGTCTGTTTGTGCTTGTAATTATAGCGTGTTCGCCTGGTAAAGTGTTAAATATTTCACCTAGATACTCATTTCCTTTCGTGGCCGTTCTGGCAAATCTAGCCGACATTCGACTCTGCTAATCTCCATCGCAGTCGCTCTTGTGCTATATAGTGTCACGCTGCTGTTGGATTAAACACTACAGTCAACTGATGCATGCCTTACTTGCGAGACCCGTTTTTACTGCGCTGTAAGCTCTTTTATTGAAAGCGAAATATGCTAAATTATCTGAATGTACAATAAATCTATAAGCGACCTGACAGTATGCACTTTGAAATGCTATGACAGTTTGTTTAGTTTCGATTCAGTGGAGTCAGATAGTACGGTGGTCATGTCTCACCTGTTGAAATATACATAATCAATAAAACGCTTGAAGATTTGAGCCGTGCCTAACGTGTCTGCGATCGATTCAACGATGAAGTGCATGGCAATGTTGACTATTGAGACGGAATTATTGTCGCCTGTTATAATCCCCTTTTTCTGACGATAAAAACTTCCGTCATACTGGACAATAACATTGTCCATCGTGAAGAGTGTAAAATCCAGGAGACATTTACAGCCCACACAACCTACCATAGCGAGAAGTTAAAGAAAGAGACAGACACCAGCAAGCTCGATGAATGTGAGGCTAAATGGCTCAAACTGACAAGAGCCTCAATTAACATTCAAAAATTGATATTATCCCAAATTCGGTAGCCTTTTTTATATATAATTTTTATATATTATTTGTGCGGATTTGTGTTTTCGTTGTGCGTTGTGCCGTTCCATTTTTGGAATGTGAGGTATATGCCGTTTTCTTGTCTAACTGTGGTTTTAGGTTTGCTTTTGCTTTTTCACCTTTTCTTATCTACCGTGTTTTGATACGTCACTGATTCTTATACCGCTTCCCTCTGGGCCGTGTTTTTATCAGTGGCTTTCTGCGGCCGCTACACGTATCGCATGCTACTTTTGCTTTTGTTTTTACAGTAGTGGTTGGTTTATACGCAGACTGTCTTTGTCTTTGTTCATCTTGGATGTATGTTATTAATTTATTTTAGATTTACATTTTAATATTTAAATTTTTTACTATTTATTTGTACAGACAAACTGATGATACCATTTATATGACAAAATGCATATTTGTATTAAAGTTGTAGACCTTGCTGACTGATTTTTGTTCGGAGCGGTGCGCTTCTCAAGCTTTTATTAATAAATTTTAGAACTTTCATCGTCGGCATTATGTGTTGTGTTGGAGGGTCAGATTCTGTTGTGAATACACATACAAAGCTTAAATCAACTTTTTGTGTTAATTTGCCATAAAACCACCCGATTGTTGGGTTTTTTTCAAACAAGGGGTTCCTAATATCATTTTTATGGTTTACTGGCGATTTGATTTACAAATAGAGATTTGATTTACATATGCGAAACTACAAAAGGAAGATATGTTGCAAAATTTTTTTTTCAAAACGCCCTTCAAAAAATGCTACCCCAACCCTTGGGCCAAAACCATAAAAATCTACAACCTTCTTCATTATCTTTTTTTATCTAAATTCAAATTAACTTTTTTTATTAATTTCCCACAAACGCACCCGAATGTTGGGTTGTTTAGGCCTGAAAAAACAAACAAGGGATTCGTAGTATCATTTTTATGGTTTACTAGCGGTTTGATTTAAATCTAGTACATTGGCGACCACTTAATAAAGGGAGATATATTGCTAGATATTACTGTCGCTAGGTAGGCGTAGAGAGCTTCAAATAACTTAACGTCGCACTATTTAATAGCGAAAAAATAGGACCCGCTCACAATTTTGAATCTATTAACCCGATTAACATAATAAACATAAATTTTAAAGATGAAAGCCGAATATGTTACGTTTTAAAGTTTAACGTTATGAGTACCAGATTATAGACCCTCAAAACTATTTGAGGCGCAATTAACAAAATCCGTGTTTTGAATTCGAACAATGAACAGGGTATAAACCAGGGATGTCCAACCTTTTAGCAGAGTGGGCCGCATTGCCACTTTAAACATTTCGATGGGCCGCCAAACCTCTCAAATTAAAGGGGTGACCTCATAAGTTACGTCATATCGTGACATCATAAAACAACTTAACTTATAAACACCCGCTCTTGGAGAGTGAACTTATGCGCGAATATGCAAGTAATGTCGACCTTATTTATTAGTTTTATTATGGAGAAGCGCGAAAATTTGAGATTTTTCATCTTTGGGCAGATAGATTTCCTTAAAACGGTCCGGAAACATACACATTTAGAAAAACACACATCTTGCTTAGCAATGGTGTGTGCACAAAGTGTTCGATGGATGTTGAAATGCGACATTAGACTTGATTATAGTCTCAGAAAAAACATAAAATTAGGCCTACATCAAATACTGCGCGTTCTACAAGTTTTGATGATAGTCGAAACAATTGTTTTTAATAGCTACTGAAAGTGACAATAAGTGGTGGGCCGCACGTAAATATCAGGCGGGCCGCAGGTTGGACATCCCTGGTATAAACCATTAAAAACACTTAATTCAAGCTGCTTGTTTGCGCACTGTTTCGCGTGACAACAGCAAGTTTCTTAAAAAATTAAAAACGTTATGACGTTTCCGGCCTTTTTAAACCATCATATTGTTTATCTGAGATTATGTTAAAAATAAGGTCACCCTAGTAAATAGTATTCCACGATAGATTTTGATTTGTTTACTTGTGAATATAAAATCATTTTATCATCTTCGTTGTATAAATAGATGATTGGTTTTACAATAATAGTCAAAATATTTTGCAAAGTTTCAAAAATTACATATCCTTTTTAAAACTGTAAGATTTTAGTCTAGAGTTCATTAGACGGTTTCTTATCGTATTCCGTATTTTGTTTATTCAAATAAAAATTTAGATTGCGCACACAATTTCAGGGTGACGTTTTACATTCCAAAGAACTGGTTATACTACGAAATATAAAGGCTTATGGAAACATATTAAACATTTTTCATAATGGCATATTAACATCCGATGGAGACGTTTAGGTTTTGTCTGCGTATTTGCTTGGCATACTGGCTTTTGGCGTTTTAAAGCAAATACAACGCTATGACGTAGTCTGTTTCGCTGGAATCAAAGTGCCCCTTTGTCATTTATTAGCACGAAACAGCCTCCACAACATTTTCCTTTTAACCTATTATGGCTATCGAAATTATAGTCCCAAACAGCTGTACCAAATATTAAAGTTGTTTAGTGTATGTTCCACTTAATAGATTTAGGGCATGTTCCACTTAATAGATTGCGGCAAACTCGTTTAGTTCTTTTAAACAGGAAACGAAATTTCCAAAACCACAAAAAAATTGTGGCGTTATATTCAAACACTGATTTCGTTTTATAATTGCCCATTATATTCTACCATTGCAAGCGACAAGTTTTGTAGTTTTTGTGTAATAATTTTTCCAGTTAAAATTCAAAATTGTAATTCTTCCTAATCCTTGCGAATAATAATATTTTTATGGTAGTAAAGCAATAAATAAACGTTGTTGGGTAATCGCAATCGCGTAAAAGGTTCCGGTTCTGATTAAGCGTAACCTAATTCGGTTTGATTATTATGTTTCGCTATTCATTACGTATTTTCGTTCCAATGAGGTGCATTGGAGGTCACTAGAACCACATCACTGCAGTTTGTCCGCGACAATAAACAGAAATTATATTGCGTTACGCGGTGTCTGTTTAGGGCGGCCAGGCATCAGTTTCAAGATAATGCAGCCAACCAAAAATCATTTCACAACAGAGCAGTAGAAACTCCCCCAGACTGCAGCTGCGAAAAAGACGTCAAATGTTTGTGCGCCCAACTGTTTTCCTAAAATCCTAAGACTGGAATTGACATATTATTGTGACATTAAATTTGAAAAAATCGTTTTTTAACATTTAAACCAAAATGGGCAAGTTTGTTACAAAGGGCCGCATGAGATACAAAGTTGACTTTTGTAAATCTTATAAAATGCGCAACGATTCCCTTAAAACGAGCTAAATCATGCTAGGGTTACAACCAGGGTTACCATACCGTGCTTAGTGCTTATTTTTGGGCGCAGTGTCTTAGAAAACGCAAATGTGCTTATTTGTCAGAAACATGCTTAGTTTAGAGCTGTGTGCTAAAGTATGTCTTTTTTAGTTTCTGAAGCGTTCTTTATCAATTTTTTATTTATATTTACCAAGTTATTTAACCCAGATTATAACAGTAATTCATTAAATTGCATAATAACAATGGATTGTGATTGTTTATTCTAAATCTAAAAAGTACATTGTAGCAGGTTGCTTTAGCAATCAAGTCAACTTTCGGCTTGACGTGAGGACTGGCTTTTTGTGTCAGTACAGACAAAATGCTAAATCAGCCCAGAGGCTATGGATAACACAATGTTACTACAAAAAAAATTGCTAGATGCATTACAGTAAATCATTCACTGAATCATTTTATTACAAGCCAAACTCCGCCAAGTGAACCAAACTTAACTACCAGGCAGGGTCAGAATTAGGCGTTTCATGCTGCCATGCACCAAGGTTTAAAAGGTGTAACTGGTGCGCTCTGACGCGAAAAAATTGACAAAGCTTGCATTAAATAAGGGTGGGGTTAACTTGCCAATTCCAACCTAATAAACGCACTTTTTGCGCTTCGCGCGATTAAGCTACGTTTTACGCATACAAAAATAACTGTTTTTCAAGTTTTTATTTTATAACATTAATTCTGAAACCTTGGATTTCACCCCCGGAGTCCTGGATCTGTCCCTGATCTTTAGTAGCGTGCTTATTTTTTGGTCTGAGCAGATAGTAACCCTAGTTACAACGTTATACAATGTTAGCCTTTAGTGTAGAATCCATAACATACCGTAGTACGTATTTTTTAGAGTGACGTTATACGTTTCAAAGAATTGACTATATTATGATTTGCCTAATGCATTAATGATAAAAATAGAAATACACAAATCTATAGGCTTATAAAAACATCATGGACAGTTTTCGTAATTGCAGATAACAGCCGATGGCACGGAAGATGTTTAGGTTTCGGCTGTAATATTGACATACTTTTCAAGGTAGAATGTACTCCCTTGGTGGAATCTGTTTCGCTGCTTTAACAGTGCCCCTTTGTCGCGTATTAACGCGCGACAGTCTGTATAATAACCGGTGTCGTTTTAACCAGATCCTTTTGTAGGAAATATTGCCACCGCTAGGAAGGAGTACAGAGCTAAAACCAATTTTACGATGACGTCATATTTTGTTTCCAATTTCTACCCCCAGCTGAAGGTCCCTAGGTAAATAGACTTCTAAACCCTTAAAGGCTCATCTACATATACGCCTCCATCTTGTATGGACATTTAAAGTCTCTCCAAATTATAGTTTTCCTGTAAAACTCTGGACAAAAACGGTCTGAAACAAAATCAAAACAACCGTAAAGGAATTCGAGCAAAAACAAGATATGTCCCGAAAATAAATTTTCGGCATCGCTGTGGCAAAACAAGTAGGCTACTGAGGTTACTGTACTGCTTCAAATGTAGCCATATACGCGGCGTTTGCCTTTTTCAGGCGACCGATTACTTGCCGATTACCTTCGGCTTATCATTAAGAGTCCATCAAATGCTGCTACCAGGGTGCAGAGATTTCAAAATTTTCTTTCGCAAAAGGGCGGTAAGTTAAAAAAAAACACGAAACAAACTTTCCGTCAAAAACGCGCAGAGTTCGCTAAGGGGTTACTCAAGGTAAACTTTAGGCCAATATTAAGCAAGGTTACGAACAGTGTAATTGTCAAGTACAGTAATAGTATCAAGTGCAGTATAAACTTTTATAATCTTTGTAGCATACTATTTAACTGATTAATTAACACATCACATTGTTAATAAAGTATAAGTAAAACACAAAATTGTTTTCATTGCACTCACTTTATGGGCAAAAATAAGTTTACAACCTGGTGTTTCTATCATGCTTTATTGTTTTGGTTTTTGTGTAGTGATGCATTCTAATGTAAACATCTTCCTTAAGTGGCTGATATTTAAAATGTTAATCATTCGTATATTTTTTTATTACTGCATACGTAGAAGTTAGTTTAGCAATTAATTGCTGTTTTGTGATGGCTCCAAAATTTTATATTTAATTCATTTATTCGACTACTCAACTAGAAGGCCGTCGTAATGTGCATTTAAATCGCAACTATGCCTATCTTTGCGAAGCTGAATTTATGATCTTGCGTGCAATAAAATGAAATCCAGAAGTTGCTTTGACTTTTGTATGACATCCGCTTGGCTCAATACACAACTAAGCCAAATTAAAAAAAAACCTTGACTGAGTACAAGAACAAGCTTTGCAATGACTATTAACTAAGTTAATTTAAGTAAAAATACCTGATTTGTTAAATTATTAAGCTAAGAGCATTTATTCGTTGGACTTCGTTTAATGGCTGTATTTTGTATTAACGTGGAGAACTAACACAAGTGAAAACACGCACATACAATGTTAGGTTTGCAGGGTGGTACTAGGGTAGGGTTGCCATACGTCCGGATTTCCCCGGACATGTCCGGAATTTTAGTGTTCAAATTGCGTCCGGGGGGAAATGCTAAAATATGCTTAAATGTCCGGAATTTTTTAAAATTGTTTGTTGCGTTGCGGGTAATAATTTGATTGTTACGTCAAAAACGACCATACAGCGATCTATTTGGGATACATGGATGAGTGGAGCTGGGCTAGTAGCTAAAGGCCTTATATCTTGGTCGATATTGCAAAATTTAGAACATGTCTGAATAGATAAGAGCGTATGTTCGCTGAAAAAAATTATAAAGCAGTAGAAAAATAGCGCAACAAGAAGTCTGTTGCAGACCAAATGAGAATACCAAGGAAATTGCCGTTTTGTTTAATGCTTAATGAGAACTTGCATTCGTGTATTGCGTTAATGAATAATGACGTCATAAAACAGTGACACTATGACGTCATAGAATGGTGATTGCAATACGTGATAAAAAAACTAATCAGAAACAGCCAAATACGTCCAGCAAAAGCGACCACATGCGTCGTCGACAATCCTATCAGGCGCCAGCTGCGAAATCACGCTGAGCAATCGTTAACTTCAGGCAAAAAAACAAACCAAGACCATGAAATATGTGTGATTAATTGTAGTAGAATCACACATAATTCGACTATCAGCAGCGCAGATTTCAAGTTCCATGAACGGAACGAGCGCTAAATTACAAGTTCACCACCTGCAATACTAAACGGAGATCGTTTTTTCCGGGTGTTATTATGCCGCCATTAGCGCAATATCTGTGCCGAGCTGTGTGCCAAGTCAGCTAAATTACAAGCTGCGGTTGAGGGGAAATAAGTTGTGTTCATTGCACACTTAGCACGTGGTCTTAAAGTATGCTTGAAGAGCAAAATTTTGCTTTAACCATCATTACTTGAAAATAGAGACTTTAAAACGCGCACGACAGTCACCATTATACTTCCTTTTAAAAATCTGCTTCAGTTAAACAAATGGCGATGTTACACCAACATCGGATATTAGCGCAGAGACCGAACAGCGAGGAACATACTCCGTATAACTCGACGTTTTTCAGCGAGAAAAAAAGAAAGAAGGTTTGACTTAGCGTTGTCAATTGTCGAATACACACTTGCTAATCAGTCAACCTAAACAAATAACGAAAGAGAAAAACTTCCAGCGTTTACGGTCGACCAAACAAAAGACGAAAAACGGGTAATACTAATTTACGGAATGATGAATGGTCGGAATGGTCGGAACGCTCACTAATTTACGGAATGATGAATGGTCGGAATGGTCGGAACGCTCACTAATTTACGAAATGGTCGGAATTGTTGGAATGGAATGAATAGGGCCGAAACTAATTTGATGAATGGTCGGAACTGAATTAACTGTCGGAATGAAAAGAACGAAGCTGAAGGAACAGAATGAACTGTCGGAATGAAATGAACGAAGCTGTAGGAACAGAATGAACTGTCGGAAATGAACGAAGCTGTTAGGGTTAGGGTTGGGGTTGGGGTTGGGGTTGGGGTTGGGAATGAACTTTCGGAATGAAATGAACGAAGCTGTATGAACAGAATGAACTGTCGGAAAGCTTCGTTCATCTCATTCCGACAGTTCATTCTATTCCGACAGTTCATTCTGTTCCTGCAGCTTCGTTTATTCCATACCGTCAGTTCATTCTATTCCGACAGTTCATTCTGTTCCTACAGTTTCGTTCATTTCATTCCGACAGTTCATTCTGCTCCTACAGCGTCATTCATTCCATTCCGACAGTTCATTATATTCCGACAGTTCACGAAAATATCACTTACAAAAAGGGTTTTAAGAACTTTCGCCCCCTGGATACGCCACTGGGGGCAATGGATAATCCAGGGGGGGGGGCAAGTGCCCCCCCGTGCGGGCGCCCATGACTACAACATTTATTTTCTGTTCGTGTATAGTTTCTTGTTTATCCTTCTTTCACAAAAAAACAATGGCGGTAAAGTACTTTGGTAATATTCTAAAGTTGGTTTACCATGCAGTTGAGCTAAATTTGTTATGGATTGCGCAGTATCAAATATAGTAACCTTAACCTAGAGATCACCAGAGGTCAAATCAGAGATGACCCAATAGTCTAGTGAATTCACAACACTATGTTCAAAAATCCGCTCCGGTATACAATGGATAAGCAAAGCATTGCCAATGTGACGTCATATTGACAGACAATGTGTTCATACCTCATTTTAAAAACCGCTAGTGGTGACTAAAGAGTGTCCGGATTTTAGGCCATGAAAATATGGTAACCCTATACTAGGGTTTAAGGCCTATCAAAGAAGGCCACAAAGCATAAAAGGTTGACAATCACTGCTTTACATCAAAATGAAAAAGGAGAACAGCCATATGCTCGAAAGCCATAAAACATCATTGTAAATAAAAAATCATTATATATCTTTTACATTATATGATTGCATAATTAGTCTTGGCAGCTGTTAAATGAATTAAGCAAAACGTACACAGCACCAAGGTCATTAATTTTTTTTTTTCGAATGCTATTAAAGCCGTCCGTTCTCTAACCAGCCAGGGGGGGTAGAATTTTCAGGATTTTGACCGGCTTTGGAAATTTTAGGTCTTTAGGAAGTCTGCATCAACATAAAATCAGAAGACAAAGGAAAGTAATGCATAAAAATTTTCCGCGCGTTTCTTGTTAAAACGTTTTTCTATATGTTGGCGGCCTACGATACTTGGTGATGTTGTTTATTGGTGATCGATATGCATTATTTTCTTTGCAAATTACGTCACACGAATAAATGTGACTGAGTACATAGGAAATATAAGCTTTTGTTTCTTCTACATAAAATAGGTCTTTTTAGCTCTTAAGAGCTGTTAGGTTACAAAGATATCAGCAAATAAATATTTACTTTTGGACTTTTATGCAACTAACTTACCCGACTCTGTTCAATTTTGGGAGTTAACTACTCTTTCCGATTTTCACCACATGGCTTTGTTTAACGAAATTTAGCGCACTGAGCATATTAAAAACGAAACATCAAAACGTAAATCGCTTGGTAGTAGAGCATGACCGCTATGCTTATGCAAAGTGGAGCCGCGTTTTTAAAAACTGGTGGACATTATGTAGGCGCAACTATCGCACTTAACGTTAAAACAAATTGATTTTTTTTGCTTTAGTTCGTGTGCTAATTATAAATTCATAATTTAAACAAAACTGCCTAAAAGAAATAATTTGGGTGCACATATATGGCCACAGTTCTTTGGAAATGTGTATAATTTACACATATTCGCTTGTGTTACTTAGTTCCATCATTATTTTATATATAATTTTGTCTTATCTGAAAAAAAATAGGGTCGCAATGTAAATTCTGATTTAATTTTATTTAAATTGGGGTCGCTTATTGCCTGGACGAAGAAAGATTTAATAGCTATGACGTCACAATTGAGGCATGACTCAAATCATAGCCAAATCGTTTATCTAATTTCATAGGCGATTTTGCGAACGGAAAAGGCACGCTAATAAAGCGTATAGAACTTTGTGATCTGAAGAAAGGCACAGCTTGGCGCTGCCTCTCATCGCGTATTTCAACGATTTTGACCACGTGAACGCTTGATATGAATATCTCCACAGAAATAGAAACATTAAAGCACACTTCGGGTAAAGAACGTAAAATATGCGGGAGAGGGGTCACGACTACAGCGATTCACACAAATGAAGGCACCTAAAAATGTGTAATGTTTACTACTTCAGCAAATAAGATTTATTCTATGATAACCATCCCTTTGGTGTCATCTGCCTTCCTTGACTGCACGTCCCTGAAGTTAACGTAAACCCAATTTCTTTTCGTGAAGTCATAGAAACATCATAATATATTTTTCTCTAATGTTAACAATAGTCTTAAACCAGGGGTCGCAACCTTTTTCTAGTCGCCGGCCAAAACCAATCTCAGAAAGGTCTCTAAGGGCCGGACAAAATGTTAACTAAGAATTGTGTTATTAAAATGTTAAAACAACTTTTAATCAGGCGGGCCTCGGATCTTTTTTCCACTTAAAACCGTGTTTAATTACATTTAAGGAGGCAGTAAAGTGCTTGCGCAAAGCGCGAAAAAAAAACGTTTGTTTGGTTTAAAATCCGAGCTCACACGTCATAATCCATACTACTAATACAAAGTGCAATAAAACTACTTTGAGGAAACGCGATAACCTTAATAGTTTATCTAGTTGAGTGTTTATTAACCTTTTTATGCCCGGGCGCACATGGAGAGCGAAGCAAGCGTGATTTTTTTTGATATACTGGCATTTCTTATAAATTTATTTTCTTTATAAATTTCTTTTTTATAAATAAAAAAATGTTAAAAAATATATGCCCAATATTTTGTAATACGTTTTCCATTTGTCCGCGACGCACTTGGCAGCCTTCCACGGCGCAACGGTAAAGAAGCGCTGAACTAGTTTAAAAGACGGCCTTAAAACGTATATGTAAACAAACCGGACGTACAAAGATCATTTGCGCGAATCGCGAAAATTTTCCGCACTTACGCAGGTAAAATAGTCAAAAAGTGTTTGAAACAGACTCGTGTATGGTTTGTCAAAGAGGCGGCGGGCCGGATGAATTACATTAGCAGGCCTGATCCTGCCCGCGGGCCGTAGGTTGCCGACCCCTGTCTTAAACCGTAATTTTAATAAATTGTGCCTACTGGCATATACTATACTTTTCATGGTAATTTCTGAACACTAAGTTCAAAAATTACAATTTTAAACATAAATATACAGGTCGCGTAAGTTTATCGCGGAAGGAAAATGGTGGGAGCACTGTTATAGGACGTGGTTTGGTTAAACTTGTTTTATTTTTTGTTTAGCCATGGGAATTATCATGTTGCTATTCCAGGCCATCATACAGCCCGCGCAAACTTTTCTTCCGACCCGCGATGTATTATTAATTTTTCGTTTAATATTTCTATTTTATTTAATTCCGGATTTGTTGATGTATCGTAAGATGTCAACAATAATACATTCGAAATACACTCTTTCGAAGGGGGCCTTTTAGGCATTTTTTATAGGTTAATATCTCTTTACATAACAACAGTCGACAAACATCTGGCTCGCGGATAAATCTAAGCTGGGATTTAGGCCGATTGTTAAAAATAAAACTTTTTGGTCATTTTTCTTTATTATCCTTTGTTCTAAAAATTCCTGGCGCTTATTTGACCGCTTTAAATCGTATTGAGTTTTTTTGCGTTTTCCTAATCTCTATTATTGTGGAAAAGAGGTTAAAGCCCCACACTGAACTATTTTTGTTTTGCCTATTTGATCTACGAAATAGAAATGTTTTAGCGCTTTCCTTTATGCTTATAGTGCCTTTAAGCCAGTTTTAGACAATATTTTACCTCAAAGGCACGTATGTACAATGGCATTCGATACCAAAACGTTTGCTAACTTTAAAAATGCTCTTTTATATCTTTGAAATATGAACACGTAGTCGAGAGTATATAGACCACCGACCTTATTAAAAACGCTAGTGTGCGGCCGTAAAATTGTTTTTACTTGTTGTGGCCCCTGTATCATTGTAAATTGTACAGGCCTGTTATATTCTAATCTAACTTCTTAGTCGTCTTTAAGACGTTTGAAACACTGGCCTTATTTATTTATTCCAAAACGTTTTAGGTTGCCTTGCTAAGGATTCATTGTTCACACTCGATCAGCAAGAATTATCCCTATTATTTTTATCACCAGCCAATTGCTATGTGCCATTACAGAAAATGGTACGTCAGAAGTGGAAAGGCTGTTTCTATCCTGTATTGTGAGATCTTATCACTCAACTATTATTCGAATTGTTGTTTAGATAAGAGAGTCGATTTATTTAAAATTACCCTATGACATGTCATCAAAATTTCACAGAACAATCAGTCTCAGACAGATGGCGTGTCATAACTGTTATGTTTTGTCACAATGGCCAGAATGACATTATATTATGCATTGCAATGATAATGCCTATATTTCCATCGTGCCATTATAATAGAAAACAGTTTTGTTGCGAAAATTGGTGAGCATTTGCTATCTGTACGATCGCCTTACGACAACAAATGCATTAACTGCTATTAGTTGTTTTGACAAAAGAGTGGGTTTGAAAAGAAAAAAGAATTGCACTTCAACAAATTGGGCCAGCACAGTTTGTCAGGGAATAAAACGGTATCCCGCTCTCGTGCTACATGCGGGTAGGTAGTTATGCGAGACTGTGGTCTTTTTTGTTATAGGCCTATGTTAAACGTACTATTTTTTACATAGTTGCTGAGAATTATGTTCAGATAAAGTTTAAAATTAGTTTATAATATATCACAGGTCTTCCTCGATTGTAAAACTAGCTGTTTGTTTAGAAAAGGTGATAGCATTATTTTGGTTGAACTTGAAGTACCGGTAGATTAACATTTATTTTAAAATTTAATATCTCAAAACAAAATTGAAAGGGTGATGTGTTTAATTATAGTTGTTTTAATCATGATTTATTTTTCCCTTGGTTGAACCACGGTTTAAATGCCAAAGGCATTACGAAAATTTATACTTATTTATTTATTGCAAATTATAAACAAACATGGTATTAAACTATAAACGACATAAATAGGAAATGGTTCCCAGCAGTTCATTTGCTGTATCAAATAAAAGAAGCTTTGATGTTGCATCACTTGTTTCGAACCAAAGTCAGGGCCATGCACACTTGACCAGAAATAAACAGCATTTAGTAAGAAAACTCTCACTCCAAAGCAAAACCAATGTTTTTTTTATGGATAATTCACTGTCCGACAATGTAACAGAAAAAAAAGAAAAAAGTACAACAATTTCGCACATAACGAGTGATTTATCCAAACCACGTTGTGTTTTTCGTGAACTGGCAGTTCCAGAAACATCAATTAGTCAATCTACAAGTATTATTTCTGAAGCAGAAATGGAATTCCCTCAACAAGTAATTTTTGCCAAGGAGGTGAAGAGAATGCTTTCGCACAAAAGAAGTAGACTTGATCCGGCAGCATTTGCTGGTGTTTTGCCATTTTCTGTCCCAAATATCTTACCAGCAACGTTTTCCTCTACATTGATTGACCGCAACGATAACTACTCACAGCGATATGTTAAGTCATGTACGCGTTTCAAAGAAGATTCAGGACCCCCTCGTCCTGCTGTAAGCTATGCCCATATGGAAGCCGGGTCTACACAAACAAAACAGTTATATTTACCTCACCGCAGTGAAAAGAAGCAAGAATCGGAGGAGATAACCGAATCATACTGTAACAACGAAATTCTTAATGGTAGAATGCAGAACGAGACTATATTTAAAGCTACCAATTCGAATCAGTTTTGTACTGTCAACCACGATAAAATAACAAAGATATGTCCTATATCTGGCGATAGCAGGTTTACTTATTTCCAACCCGGTGCCCATCTCAAGTTGCACAGCGTAGCTGCTCAATCCTGTATTCCTTCAACACCGTACCCCCCGTGGCTGAGTTCACCGAATGCCATCATACGCCCCTATTCGTACTCTTTTTCAGGTTGGTTTTACAACGGACTCGAATAGGATCAAAATAACCAAACAAGTCGGAATAAGACTTAACTATAGCAGCAATATTACCTAAAACCAGACAATATTATTTAAACTACTTACCTTACTAAACTAAACCCCACACCCAACTCTATCACTAATCTACCAACAACTCTATCCTTAAACCTACTTATAACCCTCACAAAGGCAAGAGGTATGGACCCACACAGCATCGCCCAAACGGCGATACAAGTATGGCCGGCGCCCAATAGTCCCATACCCCGTCCCTACTATTTTAAATCTTATTTACGCGACTCTAACTCCTATGGGTTTATGACATATTATCGGATTTAGGTTTTATTCCGTCGAAATATCATTGCGCAATTGTGTTGTTTTTCGGTTCTGCCTTGAGTCTTATAAACGTGATTAAAGATAATTCCGCTGTATAAATCGTTGCTTTATAGTTTATTTACTAGCGGGTCACATTAGTTACTGATGAAAATAGTGTAATAATACTACAGTATATTAGTATATATAAAAGAAATTTTAACTAAGATTGCGCGTTGAAGCCTCCACTCTTTTGCAACGAAATTTTGTGACGTATTTTTTAAACATTTCCATAGTCCGTCCAAACGAAAATCCCAGGTTCTATTAAAATTAAAAATATATTGCTAAAACCATTGTCATTTTTTCAGTAATGTGTAAGCGACAAAACAAAATTGATTTTGATATGAAACTTGACAAGGGGTGCTGAGGGGGCAACAGCCACAGGAAAATTACAAAAAGGGGCGTGATTGAACAAAATGTTAGGAACCACTGCTCTAAATTAGACAAACAGTTTTGGAGAACCTCTATGTATTATTAATTACTCTGGGTTGCTATTTTTTGTTTTGTTTTTGGATCTAATGGTCATGCAATATCACGTTTAATTTTCAATTACAAAAAACCTATAATAATTGAAATCGCAGTAATTTCAAGTGTTTATGCTTCTAATATCTGAATATTAATAACACTTTTAGTAGGTGAGCCCAGTCAGGCAATTTACATAGAACAGGGGCAGATCCAGTGCAGGGGGTCAGGCAATGCCCCCTTCCCAAATATAATTTTTTGACAACTTTTACTACGTGAAATACAAAAAAAAATATTTATGTTTTTGTCCGTTTTCGAAAGTTTATCGATTCGCGCACAGCGAAAAAAGCCTTTCTATCGTTTTTTTTATATAAGTTGCCTTTATTGTCGAAAGTGAGACACAAGACGCCTTTGGGATAAAATGATTTTATCAAAATGAGGTTATACATATATGTGTAGTTTGGGGGAGCATAGCCACGTGGCCCCTCTTGGATTCGACCTGGGCACGTCATGACGTTATCTGTAAATGTTTTTGATGTACCCGCCGTGGTCGGAAAAAGGACTATGTGTGAAAAAAATCACCTTGCAAAAGAAAATGCTTGGCCTTTTTCGATACCAGTAATATTGCCGCTAGCTGTATTGCTTACGCTTTGTTTCTCAACAGAACCATTTCTCCGAACTCGTTTTGGCTTGTTTATGAACGATCCTTTCCAAAGAAAACCGAAACGCATTCGAACCGCTTTTACACCCGGGCAGTTACTACGTCTTGAGCACGAATTTGACAAGAACCATTATGTAGTTGGCGTTGAACGAAAACAGCTAGCGAAAACTCTTAGTCTAACTGAAACTCAGGTATGCGATTTTTTTCAATACGTAGCCTATTGTTTTTGTAAAACTCTCCTGTTTTATGCTAGGTAAAGGTTTGGTTTCAAAACCGAAGAACAAAACATAAAAGACAACGAATAGATGACAAAGAAAATCCAAAACAGGAAACTATTGGTAGCATAAGTGGAATGAATTTTGATGATGAAGAACCCCAAAAATGTAACAAAAATTAATTGACGCAGATCTTTGGCAATATAAAAATTGGTGCTTTTTGTGATAGCCTACTTCTTTCAAAACTTGTTTCGTAATATGATATTTTTACGGTAGCCTACAACAATTTATGTGTATTTGCTTTCCAACAAAATAGATTAGTATCATAATTTTAAACAATTTATTTTATATTAATGCATGAGATGGTATTATAATTAATTCTTATATAGGTTTACTAAAAAACTTAAGTTATGGAGAACAAGAGCGAATCCAAAGGTAAATTTTTGGCACATTAACTGTATAAAAACATTCCTGGTATGCTTTTGTTTTTGTGGGTATTTTTGTTTTTTAAGGAATGCAATGAACACTTCAACATCATTTATTTCAGATATTCTGAATTCGTGAAATGAATACCCATGAAATCTGTACAAGAGCGTTATTAAATGCAAGAATAATATTTGTTTGACAGCGAATATAGTCATTCAAATGTTATTGTTGTTTTTTTTTGCGAATATCCTCATGGGGCCTGTAGCATTATTGTTCATGGCTGTGCACATTTTTTTTAATCAAATTATTTTCAAACTCTATAATATCCTCGCCCCACGAGAATATCTTCAGGAAGTTGTTATCGAATTTTTGTTTCAGTGCTGCAACTTGCATAATATACATTTCTCTAACCTTTACCAATGCTCTTTAACCGGGTATACCTTATACTGCATAACCAAATGTACAACAGATCCAACCTAAGGTAAACAATTGACAAAAGGTATACGAAAGGTATACGAAAGGTATACGGATTTAGTCAGACTTTCTTGAACAAAAACAAATGTTGACCCTAATACTTTGACTCCCCAACTTTGTTTAACAATATGTTTACATATTAAAATATGACTGTATAAAGAATTGCATAAGTGTATCGGTGTCGTGATTCTGTTGTTAAAACCATTATTTAGTGTTTTGCTGACGACCGATGAAACGCAAAGCAGTTTTGTTTGCGTACTTATTGATATTTCCGGTATATAAAAAATAGCACACCGCTATAAAAATGCTTTTTTTTTAAAAAAAAGAAGTCAGTTATTCTGTAAAATTGCCGAGTAAACAAAAAGATTGTAAAAAAATAACACAGATTGAGCGTATTTTGAAAAAGGACAAGAGCTAATTGCAAATCACCCTTGAACGAAGGCGCAGCATATTTTCTGATAAAGATACACGACTATCTTAAGCAAACGTAAAAAGTACAAGCTATACCTAACGCGATATACCAGTGGTCATCAAATAACTGCTCACACACATTGCATTTATTAAATATAAAAACAGTTAAAATGTTGTAAGAGAATATTTATAAAATTCTAAACTGAACGAAGTTTCTTATAGTTTTTTGTAATTATGTACATTCCCTTTGTGTAACGACAATTAAGTTCAAAATGTTCGACACACGATTTTATATCTGAAAGACGATTGTCAAACCTAACAGTTATGCAGCCTCCCTATCGTCAGTATTTTTATTCTACGGCCCTTTATTGAGTTTGGTGACCCCTGGGATAAACTATGAGGTGACCCCTGGGATAAACTATATTTGGTGACCCCCTGGGATAAACTATGTTTTTTTTAAGACCAAATTTTCTGAAATGTTGAAAGGTGAACACAAAAGGTTAAAACCCATGAAAAGAGGGCCACAACCTATTAAAGCCACTGACCTAATTTTTCGACTCTTCACAATTAGTCGACACATACATACCAGTGAGTAATTAATGTAGGCTATATATTAAATTAGGGAACGTAAAAAGATCTAGTAAAATAAATTTGAACAGTCAATAAGAAATAAATATGTTATGTTATGCATTCACGAAATCGACCCAGACAATTCAGCCCAAAAACTATGACCAAATCATATAATTTTAATATGTATAAAGTCAGCTAGGTATTTACACGAAGTTAGCACGATATGACCAAACCACATTAAATGTAGCGAACATGTCATTTTAATGCTATTTGGCTGTGTAAAACATTTAATCGAATTTTTAGTATTTTCCTTACGCCATTGTCAATTTTACAAGCACCAAAGTACAGAAAAAAAAATTTAAATTTTGTGACTGTATCGAATTTCATTTAAGTGGGAAATAGAACGTTTTTTACTCGTAATGAAGTCTTGAATTATGAATTACTTTTCAGCCGACTTGCTGTTTTTTCAAGGCACCTTGGCTCAATTATTCGCTGCGTTTTGAAATGAATTCGGAAATTTTAAGCCTAGTAGTGTAGCCAATGTCTGTCTGAAATGGGTTAAAATGTAATTGCCTGTCGTAAAAGATTTTATCGTAAAATAATCTATGACATTTTAACACCATTTTACCATAAAAGTTGCATGAGCTGTACATTGCGCAGATGTGTTTAGTGCCTTACGTAGAAAACTATACTAGACAAACCGATTATATAAAGTACTGGGTTTAGTTCTTTGTTTTTATGCTGAACAAATAAATATATGATAAACCTTGTTGGCAAGAAAGGGTTTATATATACAAAGAACTTTAAACACTTGAGTTAATTATGTTCATCTTATAATCACCTGCTCATTCTTAGTGGATGTACAAATGTAAAACATTTCAATCACAGAATCGTAACACCAGATCATACAGGCCAGAAATGCTAATAATTAAGTTCAGGCATTTTATGTAGGTGGTAATAAGGTATATATTTCGCCAACAACGGCATTGTCAGTATATGAGTACTGATTTTTCTAATTTTTATTTTTTATATTTACTTTATTTTATTATTATGGTTACATGTGTTATAACCGATGATTATATTAAAATAAATATGGCCATGGCCCCTCCCAAACTAAAAAAGATGTACATTTTTTTTACTTAATAGGCAGCTTATTTTCGCGGTTCCTTAGGAAGTATGGCCTATTTTCGCCAAAATAAGACATATTTTTAAGCTTTGTAGTGGTGTACGAGCTTATGGCGCCATATAATGAATATTTCAAAAAAAATTTTAAATTCGTTTCGCGCACTCGCGCAAAGCGGCGTTTTTCAGATTTGCAGAGACGGCTTAAGTGACCGTACGCTGACCTCGACTATATAATAACTAACTTAAATCCAAGTACAATTAAAAGCTTTTTTGTTGTTAATGCAAATCTGTATCAGAACCAGCCTGCCAATATACTTCATCCGGCCCGCCGCCTCTTTGACTAATTAGACACGAGTCCATTTTAAATACTTTTTGACTGTTTTAAGTGTGTAAATGCGAAAAATTTTCGCGCTTCGCGCTAATGATCTTTATACATCCAGTGTGTTTACGTTTTGATGCTCTTTTTGAACTAGATCAGCGCTTCTTCACTGTTTCGCCGTGAAAAGCTGCCAAGTGCGTCGCGGACAAACGGAAAACGTATTCAAACATAATCGACAAATATTTTTTACCCATTTTTTTTTAAATGTAACAAAAACAAGAAATTTAAAAGAAATACCGGTATACCAAAAAAATCGCGCTCGCTTCGCTCGCCAAGGGGTGCCCCCAATGGTTAACAATCACTAAAATAGATTAACTATAAAATTTATCGCCTTTTCTCAAAGTAGTTTTATTACACTTTTTTAATAGTAGTAGGGGGATGACGACGTGTGGACTCGAATTTTAAACCAAGTATACGTTTTTTCAGCGAATTTGCACCAAGACTTTACTGCCTCCTTAAAAGTAATTATAAACACGTTTTAAAAGTGCAAAAAAATCCGAGGCCCACCTGATTCACAATTGTTATAAAGTTGTAATAACACAAAATATAATTTAACATATGTTGTGCGGCCCGCAGAGACCTTTTTGAGTTTGGTTTTGGCCCGCGACTACTACACAAAGGTTTCCGACCCTTGTGTAAGGATTTGAATAACCTATCCAATGTTAGGATTAACTTTGCATAAAGTTTTGCTCATTTCAGTAACCTTATTTGGCAAAAACCAACTGCAGTAACTTAAAAATTGAGAGAAGTGTCATGAAAGAACCTCAGCTGACAGCAGCAGACAACGCTATGGTTTTATTGCGACGTGGCCTCGGCGCTTTTCGGTGGCATGTGCGGTTGCCCTCGCCTTTTCGGGAAAAAGCAAGATGTGTAGACAATAGACATGGTAGCGTCTTTCAGCGATATTCTTCATACCGGGTCAAACTAGGAAACCGGCCCACTGTAGAGGCTAACCTTATTACTTTTTCGTGCTTTAAAAAGGTCTGTTTTTCGCGTTATTTTACAGGAGTTAGTTTATTCGTCCAGCCGATGTTATTTTTACCTGAATTATGACGTCACGCAATGGTATACTTTTGTGACGTCATATCTGAAAAAAATCCATGGCCCTCCCCAAACTGAAATCCTAGATCCGCGCCTGATGGTAGGCCATAGTGTTTGGTGTGCTTGCAAGTTATATCGGTTCTGAACGAGTTTAATTTAAAGCGACATTACGACACAAAACATGAGGAAAAATTCGGAAAATACCACACTACTTCTCGGGAAGCAATTTTAGAACTTAATGGTAACTTCTTTAAACAAAAATATGATCTCCAATTTTGCCAAGAATTATTCAACCGCAAATCATGTGAAGTTGCACTAACGCTCGCTAAGCATGGTAATTGGTAAAGCTTTTCGTGACGGGGAGATTATAAAGGAATGTGCAGTTAAGATGGCCCTTGAACTTGGCGATAAAATACGTAAAAAAAAATTGAAACGTGTCTTTATTTATCTCATCATACCTTTGCGTGAAGAATGATCGATTTGAGTGACAATGTTACTTTACAGTTGCAAAAACATGAATGAAAATATACATAGTGTTTCAAATATATTAGCCTAAACATCGTCAGAGGGGAAAATAAGGCTCTTCGCCATAGAAATTTTAACCAATTCCTTGAAGACGTGGATGCAGAATATGAAGATTATCCACTATTCTCCCACATTCGATGGTTGGATACAGGGGCAAAACACTGGAATGCTTTTTTTCTTTGAGAAAAAGAATTTTGAATTTTATCCAGAATGAAATAGGAGGGTTTCCTGAATACGTGATTCAACTAAATGATGATAAGTTTATAGGTTTAGTGGCATTCTAGACCAGGGGTGGGCAATTATTTTTAGCCGCGGGCCGCATGAGAAACCTAAAATATTGTGGCGGGCCGGGTCAAATATAGGATCTAAAATACATACAATATGACGTCATACTCTGACGGTGTAAAACAAATAATCAACCAATTTGTTATTACGTTTAGAGTTGTGCGAATGTGCAATTTAAGTGGGATTTGAAGAAGGTCGCGAAACGTCGCGCGAAGCGCAAAAAATTTGCGACTATGTTTGTTTGAAAATGCAAACTTTAATTTAGATTTAGATGGTAAGTGAAGCATTGAGCACCGACTAAAAATGTACATTGCTTGATAAATTAGCGTTTATTAAGTTGTGGGGCGCGTTGACCCAACTGGTAAATAACCTATAGCATTTAACCTGCCCAAGCATAACACACATAATATTTAATAGTAATGCGAAGGAAAACGGATTTGCGATAATTTTGTTTGACAGATTTTTACGCTGTTACCCCAACAGCGATTAAGAGGCCGTCACAGTTCGACGGCTTTTTGGATTGTGCACGCTCACGTCTTTGCATTGTATAAGACCAAATTTTGTTTTGTTATTTGGTCGAACTGCCAATGAATCCGTGCTAGCCTTCTATAGCAGCGGTTCCCAAACTGGGGTCCGTACAGCAGTCAGAGGGTCCGCAAGGAAAATATGTCTTTAAGTTTTTCAACGTTATAGACTCTAACGAATGTTTTTATACATTATCTGTCATCGTTATTGTCTTAAGCTATATGCTTTATTATTCGATCTCATAGCGTGTTTTATGATGTATTTTGTGACATCATAAAGCATCTATTATGCTGTACTGTACTATCTGATATCAGCGAATCGTTCACATTAGTAAGGAATTTGTTATTAGAAAGAATCGTGACCGTACTAGTGTACTACAAGAAATATGGGTTAACTGATCCTTTAAGTTTTATAGGGCCGCGAAATATCAAAATATTTGCAACGGGTCAAAATTTTTTAAAAAATTTGGGAAACGCTTTTCTATAGCATTTTGAATGAAATACAAAATTGTTGTAATGTTTCCGTTAACCGACTAATTTTTATTCTTACTTTGAACGGCAGAAGCACATTTCTAGTAAAGTTCGGAAACGCTATAAATTATTTTTCGCCGAACACAGTGATGGCTTTTAAATCTTCCTAGTCTATAAGTACACTTCAGCAATACTTACGAAATTGGAGTAACATAAATGTTACACAGAATACAATTCTAAAAATAGACTAACCACTGAGTGGTTAAAAGACCCGCATTTAAATAATGTCTAAACTATATTGCTTCGACAAGTAAAAAAGACGCTTAACCAAAAAAACACAGCACGTAAGACATAACTTGGGCATGCAATGCTAGTCATTGCTACATTACCACCATGTTTAATACTTTTTAATCCTTTTGTTTTTGCTTTAGAATATTGCGTTATATTTTATTCAGTTTTAGTTAGAAACGTTTAACCAGTAGTATGTTTATTCATTGAATATTGACAAACCTAAACAAGCAAGATTACTTTTTTTTTATCAAATATGGAACTGCATATAAACACCAGATGGACGACCTACGGCTACACCTACTTCCTTTGAATAATAGGTGCCCTAAATTAATTATGTCCAGTTTTGTTGAAATCGGATAAGCCCGATTGCGCCAGTAAGCCCGTTTATATGCACCTTTCGCGGGCAGATTAGATTAAGGTTCAATCCGGATTGAAAAGTAATCCGTTCCAGCGTCGTAATTACATGGCGCGAAATTCAAGCCAGCTTGGGTGTAGAAACTGCACTGATATGCATTATTACGTAATATTCCAGTAAACCTCTGACGCACAGCCGATTTTTTTGGCTTAGGCTACTCCTTTTGATAGCAATCTATTGCTGCTGTAGAGCGCATGAATTTACCGACTAAGAGCAATTGTGTTTACGGTGCAATTTACGCTGTATTTGCTTATGTCAGAGAATTGTTCTGTGCGAAGCAATCACTAACTCACACCCAAGTGTTAAATGCTAATGGCCTGTTCCGCGATTATCTCGGCGGTCAGCAGTTTGATTGTCGGTAGCTATTTAAGACCGCTTTAAAACTAACTTCTTCTATGTTTAACGTCTTGCGCTTCGCAACTTTGATATTGCAATTCAATTCAATTCAATTCAATTTTTATTGTTTTGGCACATAACGTTGAAACAACAACAAAAGCAGTACGATTATTTAATATGCCAGGAGGCACCGATACAACCAACAGGTTTACCAGTCAAGGTGCCCCCTATCACATCTGCTATATGCTAACTTGTCCGCCATCTATAGTTTCAACTGGGTGTTCGCTTATCAGATAATACAATTAATAATCACCAGAAGCATTGTGGTTGGCTAACGAGTTATCCGCACGCAACCTTCAAGTCAACTTAAAACGAGAGTCAGAAACTTCAACTACTGAACTCGTGCCCCACACTGCTTATTTGGTTTTATTAACCTAAAATTGAAAAAAAAAACAATTGCTTGAGTTAGGTTTGCCGATTAAGTACTTTTTTGACTGTATAGTGTTTCAGTTTACTTGACACACAGAATGTAAGTGCAGGAAAGTTAAGCTTATGTGTGCTTTAAAAACCCACCCAAACCCGCACCCTAACCCCAATAATGTTCGATTTAGTGTATTCTAGACCAGCGCCTCTGTCACAAATTAGTATCTAGTGCAGTGGTTCTTAAACTTTTTGAGACACGCCCCCCTTTTACAATTTTAACCAAACTCGTGCCCCACCTTGTTTCAAAAAAAAAAAAAAAAAAAAAAAAAACAGAAGCATAACAGCAATTGATTGCATCAATGCGAAGGATGTAACTGTTTTTAACCAAGCCTAACCTAGGGTTGCCATATTTTGAAACGCGGAATTTATGACAAATTTACCGCGGTTGCAGTGGCCAACTCCAGATCAGGGACCTTAAAAAAACTCTGAAACCACGTTGAAAAGTTATGTCAAAACATGACTTTTAAGTTGCCCAAATTTTTTTTTTTTTCTGTTTAAGTTTCCCAAATTTTTATTTTCGATGTTGCGATGAGACGCACGGCGCACTCTGGCTGATCTGATTTCAACAAAATAGGCTGAACATAGAATCGCACTTTTCATTTACATAATTAAAGTTTATCAGAACTGATGTGCGATTTCAAATTCGCGCTTCCTTTGTATGAAACTGAGATATATATGTGACTGGGTTGTAAACTAAACATTCTGCTTCGCATTCAAATTCTACCATTTCTGAAGCATGGATATTTGGATGTTCGGCTTGTATTTCACTCGTGGATTTACATTTTCTCTTAGAAGTAAATTTAAGATCTTAACAAACTCAGCTCGAATTTTTAAAAGAGATTATGTTTTTTATAGCAATTCGGCTAATAAACAGCAGTTTGGCCAGATAAAAATGTTGTGTGTAGCTAAAATTAGACTTTAAACAGCTCTAAACAAGTGAGTTTCCACAGTAGGTTTAGCGGTAGGCAAATGATGTTTTACCTGCAACTCCATATTTTTAAGAAAAATATATAATCTTGTTGTTTAGGCTTGTTTGTTTTGCCAACATTTAAGTTGCAGTACAAACAAAAAAAACATGCTAGGTAAAAGTTTCTAACTGAGCCTAATATAGCAGAACGCAATACGTAAATTTCTTCAAAAGCGAAAACAAAATGATTAGATAGCCATAAGCTTGGTACTGTGACGTAACAATGAACAGTATTTTTAAACAATGAACATTATTAGCACTTCTCAAGTTACCCTCTGTGAATATATGAGCTATTTATTAAACATTACAAAAAATTAAACAAGTTTTGGTATTAACAAATATCGTTTTTAATTGCATGCGTACGTGCGGCACACACCAAGTTTTCCTCGAATGGCCGATCCGAGCGGGTAACTTAATTACGTTTTTAATGAATTATCATTAGGGCGAATATTTTTTGACTTGTCAAAAAAAGTCAAAATTTACACGTTAGGTCAAAATTTGTCAAAAATTTGAAAAGTCAAAATCAAATAAAAATGGACATAAATCGTTTACAAAATTAAAAAAATATATAGTCAGCTTTTTGGAATTCGTCGTTCAGTTTTATCAAAAAAATTTAGTTTTGATTTGTGTTCAAAGTCATTTTAACCGTATTATATCTTTATTAGAGCAATATACGGTATAAAAAACGCGTGATTAATGTCGCCTAGCTCATTAAATCAATGAATTTCTAACAGGAAAAAATTTTTTCGAAATAAATTATATTTAGGTTAAAATTTGTCAAAATTTTTTTTTAAATTTGTCAAAATTTTAATTTTTCAGGTCAAAATTTCCTATTTTTTAGGTCAAAAAATATTCCCTAGTTATCATAAAGTTTTTGTGAAATCATCTTCTCACAAAACGAAAATACTAACCTTAAAATCAACAGGAATATTCTACATAACAGAAAAAAACTAATGTGTGATAACTCGATGTTGTCCATTCTAATATCATTTCACCTTAAAGTGTAGTCATAATTCATACAGAGTTTGTTAATTATTCGCGCCACCCTTATGAACCTTACACGCCCCCCAGTTTAAGAACCACTGATCTAGTGTATGTAATATTCTTTCCTTGTGCGCTAAACTTGTTTTGTTTACGACTAGCCGTTCGTGTAACGTCATAATGCCCCAAAAGCAGTGATGTGCGGTGAGGTTCCTACATGGTGAGGCACTAATTTTTTCGAGTCACGTTTTTCTTTAACAACCACAAAAACGGTATCGTAATAATAAAAATAAAAAGAAAGTTCTCGTTTTGTTTAGCTTTTGCCATTGTTTGAACTGCGTATCAAACACAAATAAATATGCTAGCAAACCGTTTCGAGCAGCAACTGACTGAGTTTTAGCGCACTACTCAAAAATTATTCAGAGAGCGAAAACAAAATCACCAAAATGTACAGTAGTAAAACCACATTAATATAGCAAACGTAATAATGACTGCATCTTTTATGACGTAACAGTGCATGACATTTGATGGCGTGGCAAGCCTGTGATGGACTGTTGACTGTTGTGGTAGGCTACTGCTCATAAAAGCTACAAAACAAATTATTATTAAGAGTACAATATTTATCAAATTTTGGGTGGCCTTGGCCACCCTGGCTACGCCTGTGACAGCCACACGTCCACTCCTTTTTTACCAATCTCTTTGAAAGTTGCGTATTGTTGTTTTTGTCCAGTCGTCTGATCCAAAACTTTTAAATTTTTTAAACACGGCTTGGCGCTGCCTCTCTTCGCGTATTCAATGATTTGGACCGCGTGAACGCTTGATATGAATAACGCAACAAAATAGAAGAAAAAAATAAAGCACGCTTTAGGTATAGAAACGTAAAATTTGCGGTAGAGATTAACTGATATAACTTTTGCTTGATATATCTTTTGCTTTGCCAGACGTTTGGCAGGACCTCCCCTGACTGCACGTCCCTGCCCAAAAGTGGCGTGATGTTTACTGCGTTAAAGCAGGTCATTCTACATTAAACAATTTCGGCCGTCAGCGAAACGAACCGATTAAGCGGCGAACGGATTAAAAAACACTTCTTTTGACCGATTAAGAAACGAGAGAACTTAATTTATTCCAGCGCCAAAACGAGAGAGAATGAATTAACGAAATAGATTCCAATCCGGCTTAAACGTGCATATAAACGGGCTTATTGTCTCATCGAACCGTCGAAAATGAAGTTTTGTTGTGGCGTCCCTTGATCTGAAGTTGGTCAGTGCAACCGCAGTAAATTTTTCCAGGGTTTCGCGTTACAAAATATGGCAACCTCATTGTAACGTACATAATACAACACTCATTGTAATATGGATATATTGTTCTCGAACGAACTCGTGCTGAAATATGAAGCTGAAATACAGTCTAATCGCGCGTAATGCGAAAAAAAATCCTGTATTTGTAAGGACACATAAAATAATTTCGGAAATTTCGCATTCAACGAATAGTCTGTTGCTGCCAGACATTGTTTCAAATGTTCTTTCGGCAATTTTTTTTTTCTTTTATTGTTTGTCTGGTTTAAATATGTTTTCGCCTTTAGTTTCAACTAGAACTAGACGAAATACCCGACGTTGCCCAGGTTAAGTAGGGTATATACAGTAAGACGTAGGTTTTGCCGGGAAGTCTTAGTGGAAAGCCTGAACCCCACGTCAAGGGGCTGCCCATCGTTCAGGTTTTCTTTTTTGTTAATCCAGAAGAAAACCCACGTTCATAGGCAAAATCGTATTTATTTCACCATCGTTAATAGTACTTTTTAGAAATAGTAGAAATCAGAAATATACTAATAGAAATTAACTAAACGGTATAATTGCAAACTTGTTCTTCTTAACGTAATACTTCTGGATAGACAATGTTTTTGGTAGTCCCAGACGGAGCATATATAAACAGATTGCTAGGGCTTACGAACACGATTCTTCGAGATGAATACCTCCCACTGCTAACGTCTGACCTTTAAGATTTGTTGATGGACATGGCAAAACTAAGACGTATTGGAAACTGTAGTCTTCTAAACTGGAAAGGTACATCTGTTTGAATAAGTGGAATCCTGGGTATTACGGCTTCGTCACCTTTAGCGCATCCAGTGATAATTGTGGCGATAATCACATGTGCCATTAGCTTTTTAACTATCAGTCTAGTACCGTTGCATAACCGCGGCTGATCTAAATTTCGCAGTAACATAATCGGGGATCCAACTTTTCGAACAGCGTTTATAATTTAGTTACCTCTTCTCACTCTGCTGACCCTCAATTTGACAATCAATTTTGTCGAAAATCTAAAGCCCGTAGTTCAGCTGCTGCTATATAAACTATCGTGCAATTAACAAACAAAACTGTCTTTAATTTTACAGTTCTTAACCGAACAGCGATCAACCTTAATTTGAAGTTTAATAATATCCGACAAAAAGTTATCTTTACAAAAATCAAACACGATTAACAAACTGTTTTGAAAACTTACAGAGAATCACACAGCCCGGTTAATATTTCTAATCTCGCGGCTACTGCTATATCAACTGGTGTGCGTTTAGCAAACAAAACTGTCTTTCGTTTTGCAGTTCTTAACCGAACAGCGATCAACCTTATTTTGAAACTTACTAAAACCCGACAAAAAATATCTAAACACGATTAACAAACTTTTTTAAAAAATCGCAGAGAATCGCACACCGCAGTTAATTACCTACCGAACAAAACTGCATTTAGTTTTTAGGTGCTTAACCAAACACCGTTTGCTTTTGTAAAAAAGCCCCGATTTCGCAAATTGAAAACAGTCGTAGTAGAAATAATAGCTTTTTGGCCTTTGTACAAACAAACAATAGGTTTTTGGTATTCCAAATAGCAGCTTTCGGTGCTTGCAATCCAGTAATAACAGTAAAACTGTTTATGGGTTATGGAACGACTTTGGCTTTTATAAATTACAGATAAAAAAGAGTTGACCGAACGTTAAAAAACTAACTGTGAACCGCGCCTAGCGTAACATCGAAAAGTAAGATATCCAGCGATGTTGTAGGTTAGTCTCTGTGTCAGGTAACGGTAAACTTAGTTGGTATTGCTGGGAACGATCGTTATGGGCGATACTGGATTAAGTAACAATAAGGCTTGACTCTAAATAGCGATTATTTAGGTCAGTATGTGATGACTTTAATTTGATTTTTACGGTTACGCAAAATCTGCGTCCAACAATGTTATGTTCTAATCTGCGTGACTGTATAGGAACAAATTCAATTCTTCGTCTTTTGAGATTAAATTACTATTTTTAAACAGTTTTTATACAATGCAACAAAGTATGTAACCAAAAGAAATAAATTTAAATGAATTGTATTGTGAGATTTAATTACTATCGCCGCCTGTCAAATTTCGCAAAAGTCTACCCCCACGCAGGTATTTGTCCTTAAAAACAGTTGTTCGCGGTTACACGTTAACAGGTTTACAATACGTCGTGCGCGCGCCCGTGGAGAATTGTGCACACGACGGGGAGCCGCCGGTCCTTTTGTTAGTCGATGACGACGTTGCTCTGACCGACCGGGCGAACATGTTGCCACATCTCACAAATTTCCTATTTTATATATATAAAGATTATATTGCCCTGAAGAACATTGACCGAATAGGTGATCAAAACGTTGGCACTTTAATAAAATTTGGCTGAAAGAACAATTGTACAATTGTTCGCATTCATCTTACATTTACAAATGGAAAGTTTGTCGGCCGGTCGGTCGTCGTCAACACGTTCGCGTTTTGGGGGCAAGCGCGAGTGGGGCAAGTGGGTAAAATAGATAGAAAGTCGCGTGCTCCAAGACATAAAAACATTTGTTTCTTTCTATGAGAGTAAGTCGCGCATCTCAAGCGAGCGCCGTCGCAAACAAGTCACAGGTAAGCAATGTTTATTTTTGAGGCGTCTGTTAGCAATTCTGGATCGATAAATGTCGCTACATATTTTGTTGCAGTTTATAAAAAAACGTGTCAAAAGAGGTATTTAATATCAATTCTTTATAAGTCAAGGGACGACCAGCGTTTTGGTGTTTTACAATAGGCTACACCTGGAACAAATTTAGGCCAGAGTTCGCAAAACATCGCGTTTGTTGTCGCAGTTTGAACACTAAGCAAATTTACTTTTCAAACGAGGTTTTCTTTCGTTGGACGTCAAATACTGCTACCACACGGGTCGTATACTAAACATACTTTAATTAAACATTGCAAAACTTATACGGATATTGCACAAGCCTTCCCAGCAATGTTGTTATAGTGATTGAGAGCAAAACCTAATGACTTCTTACAATGTGTTTAACCACGCAATACTTGGCAGAGGTCGCGAAATATTGCTTTATTGCAGCAGTTTAACAGTAAGCATTTGTGTTTTTAATTAGGATTTTTCTCACGTTTGACGCAGTTTAGCACCGGAATTACGTATTTGCTTAAATATTACGCTATCAAGCAAGTCTAAACAAATTGCTGCTACAAACTAAAGTTTACGTTAAGAGTTATTCTCAAGTGACAAATGTCGAGGGTTTTCGTTACTTAAAATATGTATGACATGCTTAGCCAAGTGTTGTGTGCTATAGTCTTTAGTCGTACCATTTCAAAATGTTTAGTTGTATAACATTTCAAAAAAATCACACAACATTGGTTGCATGTTAACTCACAAGGGCGAGCGTGCGACTTCTCGCAAAACCTCTTGGCGAAAAGGGTAACACGTTTTCAAACATTTATAAGGCAATAACCTGCGTGAAGTACATTTCCTTGGTAAAAATAAAATTTCATGTGACAAAGTTTATAGGAGCCTATTTTTAATAGCTTTTTGCAGTTTGTTTAACTACGTAAAAGATAGTCTAAGTTCGCAAAATGCTGCTTTTATTACAAAATTTTCCTTATTCTTTTATGAGGCATTAAGACACTTAGACAGAATACGTACAGCAACCCTAACCGAGTATAAACTGTGCAACATTTGGACTGAGTTAGCAAAATATCGCATTTATTGCAGCAGTTTGAACACTAAGCAAATTTCCTTTCAAACAGGATTATATTTTGTCGGATTATACTAAGTTCCAAAGTAAGGTTGATCGCTGTTCGGTAACAAATTTAAAACTAAAGACAGTTATGTTTGTTATATGCTATCAGTTTATATAGAAGCGCAGCTGAACTTGGGGCTTTATATTGCCCCACAGTTTAAACACTGCGACAGAATCTCTGTTTAGTTAGGTACTTTTAAACAAAATACCGTTTTGTTTGGTAATTGCTGCTGTTTTGCTAAAGTTGCGAGATTAGTGAGACCTAATACTTTTATTGCTTTTACAAGGGCCGCATCCTACTTTAGTTGTGAGAAAGTTACTCGACCCATCTCTTTTTAACCACGAAAAATCGGGGCATGCCCTAATGCAGTGTTTCTTAAAGTGGTGAATGGTTCACCCCCGGGTGAATAAAATTTTTGCAGGGGTGAATAAGGGTGAAGGAAAGTTCAGGAGCATCCTATAGTTATAGTAAACAACTTTCTGAAGTAAATCGACTACCGAACTGTTGTTTTTTGGTGTTTGTTTGCCTATTGTAATGTTAGTGGTTTGCACTGAGTGTATAAGTTAGGCCTAGGCTACCATATGTCCTCTTTTAGGAGAATTTGTCCCCTTTTCTTAAGAAAACTGAATGGTCCTCCGAGGACGCTCAAAAATGTCCAAATGTCCTCTGATTTTGCATTTCGAGTTAGTTGCTTATACTTTTAACATTACTTAGGCGAGAGGTTGTATTTATTTCCAAAAAATACTTGAGCCATGAAAGATGCTGAATTGCTGGTTTAAAAAGGGTTTCTAGGGGGGCTACAAGCAATTCGTAGGGGGGAGACGAGCTCTAAGTTAATATTTAATGTTTTTGCTATGATTCTAATGGTATCGTTTTCGTTTTGGTTGTACACCACTCCTACAGCGCTGTACAAACTCTGTTTTTGCCAATTTTAACATTAAAACTGCCCAAAAAAATTGGCCAATCTTCTGTTATCTAATTTTGTTTACTTTGTTGAACACAAAGTCTCTTTGAGTGCCATTGCATGTTTTCATATCATCGAAGGTATGACGGCCCTATTTAATTAGAATTTTTCATCATCCACCGTTTTATTTTGTCATCATCCACCGTTTGAACCAGTGTGGATCAGTATACGCATATCGCCAGCAAGTATATGATTCTGTTGTTGGGGCATGTCACAGTAAAACTAAAAAGCAACAAGTGCAAATTATGTGATGACCCTACAAAAATTCATTGGGTACAATGCTCTCTGTGTACACAGGTGTTCCACAGCACATGTGTGGGATGACACTCAAATTATTTTTTATTGCGAAGTCAAATCAAATTACTCTTTGTTTCAATCATTTTAAATTACTTTTTATAACATACCTTATGGTTATATATTTTCTGAATCAAATTATTTTTTATTGCGCTTAGTCAAATCAAACTACTCTTTGTTCCAATCATTTTAAATCACTTTGTAAAACATACCTTATGGTTATATATTTCCTGAATCAAATTTTTTTTTATTGCGCTTAGTCAAATCAAATTACCCTTTGTTCCAATCGTTTTAAATAACTTTGTAAAACATACCTTATGGTTAGATATTTCATAAATCAAATTATTTTATTGTCTTTTTTTCAAATCAAATTACTCTTTGTTCCAAACATTTTAAATAACTATAATCTGTGCGTTTGGGGTCATTTAAGACGTTTTATTGAGCATTTCGGACGTTTATTGAGTTGTGTATTTATCAAAAATGTAATGATTGATGAATTGTAAAATCGTGCACGCCTTTATCGAAAACATCCTGTCCTACAGTCGCTTGCGAAATACACCAGTCTTGTCACCAGTCTTGTACACCAGTCTTGTCTAGTTAATACAGTGAGCGGTTGTACTTGCCGGCATGCTGGCCGGCTTGCCCATACCAGCCAACCAAACTGCGTGGCTTGTATTCAGAATCCGACAATCCCCATTGGAGAAGTAGGGAAGATTCATCGGGCAAAGACAATTAATGAGAACTCATAATCTACCAACTTGCTTCAAATCAGTTGTCAGATTTATCTTTAAATCGAATGAAAAATGTTGTATTTCTTCATCAAATTTTCTATTCTGCTTTTTTCATTTCTCTTTCATACATATTGTTTTATCTGCAATCTGCACCATATATCCAATTCTACATCAGCACCCATCTTGCCATTCCCATGCCTGCGATCTTGAAATAGCAATGCCTGCTTATCCTAATCTCAGCGCCACATCCAATTATTATCAATTGTACAGTGTGAACCTTGTCAAGCCAAATTACTCATCAAACCAAACTATTTCAAATCAGCATTTTCCTGAGTCACCAATTTTTACATGCAGTCCAATCCCTGAGTCACCAATTTTTGCAAACAGACCGTTATCAGTAATCATAGCAAAATAAACAATTATTACAAACAGTGCAATCTATCTGCCATCGTTGAAAAAATATGTCCGGGACCCCTTTAAATGTAAGGTAACATTGGTTTATTTTCTGACATAATTTTACGTTAGAATAAAAGCCCTTTTGATTTTTGAAGGTAGTACTGCCCTTTTTTTTAAGGTAGTACTGCCCTTTTTCAGCTGACTAATTAAACATAGTCGATATAGCAAGTGTGAATGATGATTAAGATTCATTTTGATCCATAACATCGGGTATTGGTATCACAATAAAATGTCAAGTATCGGCCATTTTTAGTTATTACTATTTATATAATATTTATCACTTTCCCTTTCGCTGGCTCCTACCACCTAATTTAGCATTTTATGTATTTTTGTTTATTTTATGTATAGTTTGTTTATTTTAAAAATTCATGGAAAATAAATAAATTTCATTACATTACAGCAGCGTTTCTCAACCGGTGCGCCATGGAAGGCTGCTAGGTGCGCCGCGAGCGAAGGAAAAAACATGTCAAAATATGTCCAAAATTAATCGGATTTAAGACTTTAATGGACAAAATAACGTTTTTAGTTCCAAGGGCTGGAAGTCTCTTTAAAGATATGCAACTATAAAACCCATATAATAAAAAAATGCAGGCAATTTAAGAGAAATATCGGTACACCTAAAAAAGTTCGCGCTCGCTTCGCTTGCTAGGTGCACCGCCACATTTTCATACGTCTCTAGGTGCGCCCCCAAGTAAAAAGGTTGAGAAACACTGCATTACAGCATGAAGCACGTTATTTGGAAATAAAATGTTGGAATCAATGATAAAATCCTGTCCTTGCATAAGCCAATCAAGAGTATTTTGGGTATTTGAATAAACGCTTACTAAAGATATGGAAAGGAATCACTATAAACCAAGTAAGACACTTTTCTTACATAAGTGTTGGTTTTAAACTGTGAAACTAATTATGTTGTATTAGGTGTAACATCAAACAATAGAGTCTAATCAAATGAATATAAGACATATATTTTCCTAGTATCTCTAATATTTGTGTTTTTCAGATCCATATTTTACTTTACCCCAACACTGACCTGTTAAAATTATTACCTTTACCTTTGGTCAAATTTTCTAGTTAGGGCACTCAATCTATGGTCACAAACTGCAGTAGTTCATAGGGCTTAATTTATTATGATTGGTTCAGAGCAAGATTACTCCAAAATTTAAAATTAAATTACGGGAACAACATAAAAACATTTAACAAATAGAAACAAATATATATATAAACTTTTCCGGTTCGGGTTCAAGAATTTTTTTCGGAATCTGGTTTAGTTTCAGTTCGGAAATATTTAAAAGTTCCGGTTCCGCTCCGGTTCGACCATCGTTATTTTAAAACCGGTTCATAAAGTTCCGTTTCGGATACAATATAAGTTGCGTTAAATCAAAAACGTGGGTCCTTAAATGTAAAGAATAACCTTTAAATTGTAAGTCTTTTAAGCTAAGTTACGTGACGTACGTTTTATTTATTCAATATTCATATTTTTTCATAAAACTACAAACATGGCGTAACTTGACTATGTAAAATACAAGTTGTGACGTCATGCGAGAGCGAACCGCTTATATTCACATATTCGGGTTCGGTAAAGCTTCAGGTACTTTCAAAATATTCGGTTCAGTTCCGATTCGGATACTTAAAATCTTACAAAAATCGGTTCAGGTTCGGTTACGGTTTAAAAAATATTGACCCAAAACCGGTTCATAAAGTTCCGGTTCGGTTCCGGTTCGACTCCCTAGTTTTTAGGCAATGTTTGAAAATATGGCAAACAAAATTGCCTTTTTGTAAATTTGTCGCATTACTTTTACTGTATATGCGTATATACATCTATATTTTATAAGATGTGATATAATCATTAAAATGAAAAAAATAATTACATTTGTATATGTAAATCAAGTAGGCAATACATAGAAATCAGAAAAAAATGTTTAAGTATTCTATGTCTAATCAGTGACACCCTGCCCTTTCACTTGCCTTAAGTTTTTATCTTGGCACCTATAGCCTAATAGTAATTGGGGGTGAAGATTCGCGACAAGTATTTTAATTGTCTAAAAAAACGTTGACTTCGCACTGCTTACAAAATTTTAACAAGCGCAAGTTGTTGTTTTTTGCTTAACAAGTGACGACAATCGTATTTGTTATAGGTTTTAAAATGCTGATAGACACTCAAAAGAGGTAACAGAAAGTCAGTTGAATCAAATCGATTACCGGTATTCTAAATTAGACGTCATAAAGCTGTCATCACAAAAAAGTTATTTAGCGTAGAAACTTGAGAGGCCTCGTAAAAGTTTTTACTAAGTAAAGTAATTAAAATCATCGATTGCCACTTCTTATATCCAACATTAGAAGTAAGCACTACGGCAACATCATTATACAGTATACTATACACTATTGCCAACCTGTCACTGAGGACATGACAACGCTTGTATTGACCACATGCAATATTGTACTGCATACCATGCTTTATACACGTACAATACATTTTTCAGTTATAGGCCTACGTGTCGTTATGCAGTTTCCCGCATAACCAACAGAAGATTTACTGCCGATGCTAATAGTCTGTCCATTACAACAGGCTTTAAATATATAAATATAAACACTTGTTATTACCACGCACAACATTAATTAAAAATCAAATCTCTTGTAAGTAGATTTTCTCCAATGTTTAACGAGCTATTTTATTTTTGACTATCAGACTTTCAACTTCCTAGAGTTTTTACAGCGTTTCAATATGGTGGCCCAGGCAATTGTTGAATCGCATTGGATAAAAATCACGATTAAAAATTTGATAACATATTCTTGAACTGTCTTTAGACTTATATGAATTTGCTATACAAATAAGTTTTCCAATATATTGCACAGTGTTGCTGTGAAAATCATACCCAATTTAGGCCACTTTTTTAATGTTGTGGACAACATCATGGCGATATATTAGATTCTCTATTATAAAACTATCTTGGCCAAGAGTCACCGAACGATTTACATGCAGGACTGTATCCCACTGAAGGCTGCAGATCAAATTTGAGATATCCCGCATATAAAATTTTAAATTTAGTGGCTATTTTATGCAAGAAAAGTTACCTTTAAAAATAACAATATATGCTTCTCAAAATTTATAACATGCGAGGCCAATATTGATTCCCTTTTTCACAACAATAAGACCATAACTCGCACAATTAAAAGTATAATAAAGAAAGGCTAGACCTGATTGAAACCAAAGAGATTATAACCATGAGGACAAACTGTGACGTAGCCCATTGTTCTACTTTCGACAGCGTTCCGCTCTAGTGCATAATAGTAAAACGTGAACAACTGGGCTTGACTTGTATGTTGGTGAGCTAAAATTTTGGTGCAACCGGCTAATATATATTAAGGTTCGACATTTCTGACGGGTTAAAAGTTATGTTTGAATTAGGTGTCAAACTTTCATTGCCGAGTTTCGTGTAAACACACTTAAAAAAGCCTGTTGGGCTTACAATATCAGTTGACCATAAGTACTATATAATATGGTTAACACACTCGTTGGCGCGCCAACGTCGTCTAGTTAATGACTGCGGAAGCGTACAACGCGTTGCTGTAGAGTAGACCAGTGGTTCCAAACCGGGGTGCCGGAGAGGAATTTCAATTTTTTATTATTACTAGTAAGCCTTTTGGTACAACTTTTTGTGTTTGCTTATACAGTACAATAAACAAAATATTACAATATTGTTTAAAGTTATTTTTATTGCTCCAGTTTCGTTTATTTTAGCATTACAGTAAAAAACTTAAAGAATATTAGAGTAGGGATCTTGTAAAATATTCAATTATTCTTTATTTTTGGTGTTAAGGAACATTAACATTACACATTTTGGTACCAGTTTACTGGATAGGGTTCGGTGAACACAAACTTAGTGTGTAATATTGTTCATTTAAAAAAGAAAAGCACCAGATTATGCAGCTTTGTAATCTGTTGAAATTAAATGTAATAATAAACTTTATTCTTTTACTACCAGTTATCCAATCAAGTTTAAACTGAATAAAGATATATATATTTAAGCTGTTTACATGATGTCACCTACTTCTATACATGGGCTTTGATATTCATTCAACTACATCCTCCAGCAGTTAAGCTCCAAACTTTTGTTATCAGCTATTAGGGAGAAAAGAGATGAGAAGCACTCAAGGTAAAAAATACTTTTCGTAAACTTACATTGAAAATGACAAAAAATATCTATTTCAAACAGGGCTGCGGAGTCGGTTAAGACTGGCCCTGACTAAACAGCCTGTTTAACAATGGATATTCAGCTATACACTTATAGGGTGCCGTACAATTCATTCACTCATAATAAATGGTTGGAAAATATTCCACCACATGCTATATTCCACCTTTACAATTTTCAGTTGGCGATCATATTAGTTTACTGCGCATGTCCGACTTGGGAGTCGGGTAGTTTTACATGGTCTTACTCCGAGTCCCGAGCCTGACTCCAGTAAAACAAACCGACTCCTCGAGGCAGACTCCGCAGTCCTGATTTCAAACCTGTACAATATGCTACCTAGTTCTGTGTGGAATTTTTTATTTACTCTAAATTAAGCCACTATACTTTTACAGTCTATAATTTATTTCCTGAAATTTATTCAGAACAAGCAATAAAGTAAAAATTTATAAATATTTTATTCATATAAAACAAAACGTTTACTATGTAATACACACTTGGAAATATAAATATAACAAATCAGTGCAAAGAGAGATAATTTAATAAAATTATAAAAAACATTTGTAATATATTGGTCGATAAATTGTGTTCTTACAGACGCTGTTGACCAGGTACTACACAAAAGAGTACAATACTGAAATGGCCTCTGGAATCTGGTATCAATGAAGAACTTTATTCATTCCTTAAATTGATTGATTCCTGCCATGTTTAGCCAAATAAATTTTAAATAAACATTATTTTGTTTTGCTTGCCTGAGTTTGCATATTAGGTATACCAAGAAGTAGGAAAATAATGACACTTTTAACAAGAATTGATTACTTAATACAGGGTGGTCCAAAACCCAGGCCCGACATCATTGTTTGTGGCCCGCGAAGCACTGTTGAGTTATTGTAATGCGTACAGGGTTTATTTTAAAGAAATATAAGTGACCAACAATCAGTGAGGATACTGCAATGGTTTGGTTAGCGTTACATTTTTCCGATTACACTATTAAATAAACCAGTTTACTATAACTTGGCAAAAAAAGCCTAATTTTTTGTATGTGTCAGACAGGTTTGAAAGTCGCAGTGCGTCCTATATGGAACTTTCTAAAATGGCTGTTTTGCAATGTAAGTTATATATGTGTTCACTTATAACTGCAGTCTTTTTCGAAATTAAGTGTTGTCAAATATGCAATTTTGCGTGTTTGGAGCGCACCATTCTGCCAGCCTGATTATTATCGCTCGATTTTATTTGTGCACAATTTGGTGATAGCAGAAAGTTTGTGCAGCTTATATATCTTTCGACAGTTACTTTTTAACAATGCTTAACGAAAATTGTTTATCCACACCTGACATGCATGTAGCCTATTTTGTGGCCCGTAAAGAATATGAATATTTTGTGAAACCTTGGACCACCTTGACTTAAGAAATCAAAATCACTGAAAAGCCCCAAAAATTGCAGGTAGGAATTTGTGTAAAGCAGTGTCATATGTTATCCACAAGAAAATAAAGTTTTACATTAATTAATAGGCTTCTTACAGCACAACAAATGGTAAAAGGGTGAAAAATTTGAAGAAATTTATTGTGCTCTTTAAATAATATGCTCATTCTGTGACCAGAACTTTTTAAGTGGAGGTTCCCAATCAGTTTTCCAACCTGTATAATAGAAAAATAGTGTAACATACTAAAATAAAAAAAGGTTTTAAATAAATAAATACTTAAAATATGCCAGTAAGTCACAAACAAAACATTGGTAAAAGTACTCGGAAGTTTTGTATAACTAGACCAGGGCTTTCCAAACTGGGGGTTGCTCATGGAGTTAAATTTTATACAAAGTGCTAAATTTATAAAATTGTTATTTTTTCTGTTTGGTATGTTAATGGCAAATTATGTAATGCACATTACTTCAATAAATGTTTTAAAATGTTATGTTGATGTCTAAGCAATGTTATGTTTTAAAATGTTAAACCTAGTGGGTCAAAAAGTTTAATACAATAAAAGCAGTCACAGACTGAAAAGTTTGGGTAACCCTAAACTAGATAGGCCTAAACTTTACACATGGACAGATGGCAGTTTAAAGTTTTGATCTTACCAGAGATTTATTGTATCTTTGAGTAATAGACTGACTATTTTTTATATTTTCCCAGTGTACTGTTGATATGTCTTTAAGCAATGTCCAACATAATCCCAGAATAGCTGAATCACAGTTATAGACGAATATGTGTTCTTATTATAGTTTAACTAGTAAATACGAGCAAGTTCTATAAAAATAAACCAAGTGGAGAAGTTTAACATTATAATATACTCCAATACTGAGCAATCAAATATAATATAATTTGCAAAATTATAACTGAATTCAGTGACATTTGGTAACTACTGATTTTAAATGTAACTACCTTTTTGAAATGTAACTACAAATGCTAATTGCTTGCTTTACTCGCACAAACAGCACACCACCAATAATATTTGTTAGTTAAATATTACACACAGCAAACTGAGATGCAAAAACTTTTTGTTTGAACGATGTTTTCAAAGAATTTGGTATTAATTTTCAGTTTATGCTATCAATTTCAATGTGTCTTAATTAGTAACACTGGAAAAGTATATAGAAGACTATTTAGAGCAGCAGTACAGCATAAATTTATTTTGCGCACTGAACACTGGCATACTAAAGAAAAATTACTGTATGGAAAGTATTCTTTAGGATAAGGATATATTTGCGTAAAGAACATTTCCTAAATGAGCAATGGCTGTTACCATTTACCAAGCACAGCAAATTTGTTTATTTAAATTGGTATACAACCAAATATTACTCCAACTTACTTTATGTAAGAAAAGCTGGAATTACCACCAAGGGGCAGACAAAATTTGCACTTCAAAAAATTGTTCGCCAGCTGCATAGCACTACTGCGCCCCACCGCTAAATTTGGGATCTTAAACAGTAGTATAGAAATAGATACATTTGTATTCCAATAGTAATGTAAGGCAGTGGTTCGCAAACTTTATTTGCGACGTCCTAAAAAAAAGAATTTTGATTTGCGGCACACTTATCAAATTTGGAATTCTACTAAAATTTGTACACTAAAGCCAATTCATTTATGGGTTTGGTTTACCAAAAGTTTCTTTTTCTGTAATAGGCTCTGTAGTGTACAGTGTACAATGCAAAATACCTATCATTTACATTTAAGATATTATTTACATTAAGAAGCTAACAATTAACACCGCCATACAGTTAAGTTTAATGAGTTCGGCACCTTGAGATTAACAACAAACTAAGTGATATTAATTTAATTTATACGCCAATTCCTCCCATAAATCTTAACGTAGAAAGTAACGCAAAAAACGGTCAACAAATACCGCATACCGCAACGGGTTACGGTGCGGGTTTGAGTTTGGGTTGGTAGAGCATTATTATTAATAATAAAATAATTATGTGCGTTGCGTTATGCGGCATTTGTAGACCGTTTTTTGCGTTACTTTCTACGTACCAAATGGAAAGAGCCCCGAAATCAACGACATAGCTCAATCGCGTACATTTTAACAGTAACACGCCTTTCAAAAAAGTACAGTAGGGTCCTAAGAAAGTGTCACGCAACTTGTGATAACCTTGCCTGTCCTACCAAGTCAATTTTGTAAAGAGAAAACGGTTTAAATTAGGACTAGGGGTCATTAAACAACAAATTACGCCAAAAGCGTACATTTTTATAACAGGCTTAAATGGAAAAGATGATGTTTTTCTTATGAATCAGACCATGACGGCTGTCGAAAGTAGAATGCATTGCTTAAAGGCAAAAGAAAAAAGGCAAAAGTGAGAGTTTGTCCTCATGGTTATAATCTCTTTGATTGAAACGAACTGCTTTCTTTTTTTAATTCAGCGCCAAAAGTTGTTTACAAAACTGTTTGGAAATTCCGGATGCTTACAGAAATCAGTCATTCTGATAAGAATTATAGTACACGCAAGGTCAGGTTTAAAAAATCACTATCCTGCAGTGAGGTTCCAACTCGCAACTTTGTCACTAGGGGAAGTACGCCGAGAAACGACCATATAGCATCATTGCGTGCACCCTGTTCGTATATAACCTAAATTGAAGGGGACCAACATCCAGTATTCAATAACTAAAACGTTTAAATACATAATTGGTATTCTGAAATTCCTTTTATATTATTTATTTTCAAATTTATTGCAAATAAACGCTTTCGCATCGGGCACATTTCCGTTTAATCTCCTTTTTCATTTAGACCAGTGCTTCTTAACAATTTTTAGTGGGGGCGCACCTAGAGGCATTTGAAAACGTGGCGGCGCACTTGCGAGCGAAGCGAGCTCGAAATTTTTGAGGTGTACCACCTGTATTTCTCTTAAATCGCTTGCGATTTTTTTATTATATGGGCTTTATAGTTGCATATCTTTAAAGAGATTCCAGCCTTGAGACCAAAATAAGAACAACATTAACTTCGGAATAAAAGACAGTTTGGAATAGGGCGTAAATAGAATACCTAGCCGTAATAATGACGAAATTGGAATCAGACCTAGGACAAAATAAGGCCAGATACAACCTTTATTTAACCCAAACACCATCCATAACTATCGCTAACTCCCCAAGTATTTTCAACCCTAACCCAATTGCTAACACCACCAACAACCCGCCCATAAGCTCAAACAGGGGCAAAAAATTCGGGACCAAAACAGCAGCGTCCAAATGTCGACAGCAAACGGCCAATGCCAAACAGGTGCCCCACAATCATCCCACAGTCTTTGGCGTAATTTGGTGTATTTAAGCCTTATTCCGATTAATTTTGGGCTTAGTTATACATGTTTAGGTCTTATCTAGACTATTTTAGATCTTAGTCTGTCGTGGTCATTACTGCGAATTTGGCGTTATTAAGTCGGTGGTCTTAGTGCTATGGTATTATAGATTATCTGATTTAGATATTGTTGCTTTGTAGGTCGTATTCCGTTTTCTACTTGAAAGTACTGCGGAATCAATGAGCTAAGCTTAATAGGAAAGTAAAATACATTTTTATATGTTAAATTATTTTTTCCTTTTGCTCGCAGCGCACTTGGCAGCCTTCCATGGCGCACCGGTTGAGAAGCGCTGATTTAGACTAAGATTTCAGCACGAAAATGAACGATAATAAACTTAGGTTTCTTAAAATAGCTTGCTTTAATAATCATCTAATTAGTGACCTAACCTCTAAAAAATTTATTGCGTTTTGAAATGTTATTATTGTTCCGGTGAGAAAAGTATTTTACTTCTACACCTTGCGCACAGATCGTAAGTTGCACAATATCAATCTTAAGGGGGGTGATATAATTATAACTAACCACACCAGCTGAACTCAAAGCATTTTATTTGCCAACTGTTACTAATTTTTCTCAGAGACCAATTAACTAGATATTTGTATTGCTTTCACTGCTCCTAATCTAAAGACTTCAACGTAAAAAGTTACTATGATTTTCCAATGGTGTTATGGATAATGACGTGTGAAGATTGTTTTAAATAAATAAAAGCCATACACAAATATACCAAGGGCAAAATATATCGCAATTAGAATAACATTACAAAAGAATAACGACAAAATATAACGTTAACACTATTAAAAATATAGTACAGAAAGCAACAGTGATGAGAATGATGAGATAAAAAGTTTTTGTGATAAGTTACAAGCTTGCTTACACTATCAACTACAAAGGCAGGGAGTTGAGAGGTGAAAGAAGTGCCTAGGTTTGACCTTGGTTAATATGAATAAGGAACTTTCGATGAAATCAAAGTAAACAATTACGTCGTCATTGAATAACACAATGTTTCTTTTCAATTCTCCCCCTAGAATAAAAAGGATGAAAAAATTATCGTCGCGGTCTAAAATGCCCAGGATTACCATGTAAACATAAATAGCATAGTCGCACAAAACAGGTGGGCTGCGACAAATCCGCCTAATGACAAATAACCATTCAAAGCAGCTATTCTGAACGGACATATATAAAATACGTTTTTACTATTGTCCAACTGAATTAAAACAGGGAAGGCTATCACAAGTTACGTTTAATACAAACCAAGGATATTACAGTAAATACTCACGCATGGCGCATAGGTGAGGTAAAAGCGTAACTCTTCGACGGGGCAGAATGTCTTTTATTTTTTAATGATGTAGATGTAAATCCGTCTCGGTCTTTCAGAAAAAAATGGGGCTGTACAGGGCTTTTTTGCAAATTTACTACAAAACTGTTCGGAGTAGACAGTCTGCGACTCGTTTTATTCGTCCTTCGTAGTGATGCTGAGCTGTAACGAGGCAATAATGGTATTTGTTAGATGTCAATAAGGGACACAGGCTTGCCTTACGTTACATCGAACTTGTCCCAACGTTCATAATCGCTCTCGTCACTGGAAGAAGTACATGTTGAACACCAACCATCTTCTTCTTCGGCTTTAACAAATTTCTCGTACTTTTTAACGCTTGGTGAAGTGGTGACTAATCTGCCTGATCGTTCGAACGTCAAATCGGTCGACCTAGTTCTTCTTAACTTTTTACTGCATGATGTTGTACTCCTAAAAACAGTCATGAATTTGATATCGTTGGAGGTTTGTAACATAAATGAAAATATTTAAGGTACTTTAGTTAAAACAACGACACGTTTGTATAGCCGCTATAGCGCGTGTATGCCTTAATAATATTAGTGTGGCAGGTAAAAGGGATTCAAACAGAAGCGAAGAAACTTATACATAACGGTTTATTAAAAAATTCCAACAAAAACATAACAATGTTGCATAATTTGCAGCCACCTTAAAAACGTGTTACTAATATGAAGAAAATTACCGTGCATTTTTCCTGCAATGTTTGCCTTTGTTGTATTGTGCGTTAGTACCATTAACTTCAGTCAGATTGATTGCACTGTGTGTTCGACTAAATGTGCTAGCTTGTTCGACGGAAAACAGCTCTGGGCAGTAAAATCTATCTTGTGACCTGAAACGGACGCATATCACAAGAATAAGAATTACATAGTTTTGTAAAAGTTTTCTTCTGAACTTTTAAATATGGTAAACTTATTTGTTTTACTAAGATATGACAATAGGGTAATGCATTCGAATATAATGAGTCAATTACTTTTAAAATGACTACAACAAATAGGCTATACCTAACTTGAATTGTTTATTTTTGGAACAACATACGCCCATTAAAAACAGTCAAGCCGGTTAAAAGTGCCGGGCCTCGCCTCGATTATCTCACGAAAGCCGAACAGCGAACAATGAAGGTTTTTGATTAGCATTCAGAAAAAAATGTATTTTGTACTTTTGAGTCTTCTGTTTTATTTCGTAACACCAACTAAGATAAATGTATGCAGCACAAACCGAGGCGGTGATAACAAGGACAAAAATGCGTATAATAAAACTATTGTATAGATTCTATAAAGTATAGCGGTCATGTTCAAATGGCGGAACGCGATCCGGTTCCGGATCTTTTCAGCTTTTGTGCGGATCTTCTAATGTAGTCTTGAAGAAATAAACTTTCTACAGTGTTTTCATGTGAATACCAATCGTCAGTGTTGATGAATTTAAAAAAAACAATCAAGCATAGAACGAGACTGCCAAATGCTAATCTATGTATCGTAAGCGTTTGAGGATATCAGTCAGCGACAGAAAGCCCCAATTTGATGCTATTGTAAGACATCCCTACGTTGGATGAACACTGGTGGTGCTGTTTAAGTCAGAAACCTCGCAAAAAGTCCATAGGGCCTATGGCTAAAAAGAAACCAGACGTTTTCTGCTTTCAAAACTTAAAAAAATGTTGTGACTGAACGCTTGCAAATATTTTCGTGCAAACCTGTGTCGATTATAACGTTTTCGTTTGTTTGGTTATAAACGGATTTCTTACTTGGGTAGTTTCAATTTAGACGCTGGAAATGTGCCACCGAGCCTTTCAACACGATGGACGCTCGAAACAATATTTCGAGCATTGCATAATTCAGTTTCATCACCCATATCTTCTTGCTCATATGAATCACCTTCTCCTTAAAAGTAGTGAAAGCTGTATTTATAAAAAAACTGCATTACAATATAGCATGTATAAGAAATGCATACCAAAAGACGAGGAGTTGCGCCCTACAAAAGTACCACTGTTCAAATTATTGGTGCAGTAGCGGTTTTCAGAGTCTGTTTTTTTTAGAATTCCTTTTAACGCCATGTTTGAATTTTCCATGCTAAACAAGTCACCATCTTTGCCTTTGGAATGATAGCTAAGTTTCGTTTGACTTCGGTTCTTAAACACGTGCTCCTGCTCGCAGGACATTATCAAACTATTTGTTGGGGCATTGTAACTATTTTTGCTGCTTTTGCCAATATTTTGTACCAGTGAGTTAGGAACGGTAAAATTATAACTACTAATTTCATGTTGACCATCTGGGCCATTATACAAGCACGGATTCACCGTTTTGACGGGATCTGATTTGAACGTAAAAGGTAATGCTTGGTATCTTGCACGCGGCGCTGGGATTGGTATATCACTCTTTGCAACTTTGCTTTCCGTTGTAAGTGTTTGTTGTTGACAATCCGTTATTAAAAAATTACTAAACACTCTGGTGGCTTCCAGGATTTTCTCAGATGATATACGATGACCTGAGATCAATGGAGGAGATATACGCTCACCCTCGAAATCATCTATTGGAGCATTCAGTTGTTTGTTGTGAGATTCTGGAACTTTACTGTTGCTCAATGCATTGAAAGATAATAACCTGTTTAACTTTGGAATAACATGTTGGTGTTCAAATATATCAAAGGTGCTGCTACTGTTGTAACCGCTACTATCCGTGCTATTGTACGTGTTTTGGCCTTGCGGAAATGGCGCTACAGTCTTGTGCGTAATACGGGAAACAGCGGTACATTGTGATGCCGAGTCCACAAAAGACAAATGTTTTGACTTGCCAGGTTGGTCTGTTTGATTGACAAGTAAGCCTAGTCTGTCTAATTGTGCGCCCTTCCGAACAGCCATCGGGCACGGTGCTTTATGATAACAGGTCAGTTCAAGTGTTTCGTTATTTTCCGTTTCAGGTATGACCGAAACATTTTTCCATGCTCGATTGGTTTGACCCGACACATTGTCCGAATGATGATTCTGTAGCATTATCGGTGTCTTTGGTGGCTGAGACGTTTCGTATTGTAAGCTATTTATCTAAAAAAAATTAGACATGCCAATAAACAAGAAAATAACGTCTTTGATTCATCAAATAAAGTAAGATATAGCTTGATAATAAATTGCAAAGCCAAAAAGGTCGAGTAGATCGACATCATCTTGATTAAGACGTACCAAAGTAAGATATTATTCTTTAAAAAAACTGAACTACATTAAGGACAAATGTGCCGCTAGTTAAAGTGTACCATGAACCCTTCTGAAGTATAATTTTATAATCTTAAAGGCTTTTGCTATACAGTTTGAGTCGTATTTGGTACCTGCATTTTAGAATTAAGGTGTCCGGATCCCTCACACTGGCTGCATGATTTCGAGCAATATATTCGACCGCTTTTTGGAAGAAATGGTCTCCCTAAAAGGGGTTTGAAACACTTATAGCAACAAAAACATTGGTCCGTAGCATGCCAATGTTGGCCTTCGTACTGCATTTGACCAACGTCTAGACCTGCAAGTAAATCATTTTTAAATACTAGATTCAAAATACTTTTGGATAGTAAACATTACCTATTAAATCTCCGCACATGTCGCAATATTCAGCGAAAAGTGCCTCAAAGCACCCAGTACAGTTTGGTTTTCCATCCTTCATGATATACCTCTGTCCACCGAGAACCTGGTCACACTCGAAACAGCAAAAGTGATTCATGTGCCAGTGTCTACCTTCTGCTTCCGTGCATTCATCAGAAAAAATAATCTTCATACGTGTAATAATATTTTCTTTAGACAAACATTACTGTTTAAAAATGGGGAAGCTACCGCTTTTATACAAAAAATCCTAATTGTGATAAGAGAATGATGAGCATTGTGTTCTTTGCAGGCTAGTAACGAATTTTGCGGAAGATTATTTATTTCAATGTAAGGGGGAATACAACCACGTTACGTGATATGCAAAGTAAAATATAGACTAGGACGTACACGAATTAACATTTTATCTGTTAGTGTCACAAACCGTGTCTTTGACGTTATTAATGGTCTAATATAGGTGTTCTTCCACTTTTGGAATTTCTCAAAACTCGCGGCCCTCTTGGAATAATGTATTTGCTATTATCTGCATTATATAGGCCAGGGGTCGGCAACCTTTTTCTAGTCGCGGGCCAAAACCAATCTCTGAAAGGTCTTTGCGAGCCGCACAAAATGTTAACTAAAAATTGTGTTATTAAACTGTTGAAACAACTTGTAATCAGGCGGGCCTCGGTTCTTTTTTTCCACTTAAAAACGTCTTTAATTATATTTAGGGAGGCAGTAAAGTGTTTGAGCAAAGCGCGAAAAAGAGCGTTTGTTTGGTTTAAAATTCGAGCTCACACGTCGTCATCCATACTATTAACAAAAAGTGTGTGTTCGACAATTAATAACAATCAATCAAGCGGTCTCTGTAATTCATCGGGCCCGCTGCCTCTTCGACAAACTATACAGTCCATTTTAAATACTTTTTGACTATTTTAACTACGTAAGTGCGAAAAATTTTTGAATGTTTTTTTTACGTCCGGTTTTTACGTTTTGATGCTGTCTATTGAACTAGATCAGCGCTTCTCTACCGTTGCGCCGTGGAAGGCTGCCAAGTGCGTCGCGGACAAACGGAAAACGTATTCAAAAATATTGGACATATATTTTTCAACAATTGCAATGTAATGCCATTTCCCCCCAAAAAAAATCGCGCCCGCTTCGCTCGCCTGCTGTGCACTCAGCTAAATAGGGTTAAAAACACTGAACTAGATTAACTATTGAAGTGGCGTTTTTGCAGAGGTTGCGCTAATCAAATAACACCGGAGAAAAGCGATTTTCGTTCAGTATTGCAGGTGGGGAAAGACGTGCTTTCAATTTAGCGTAGTCGCGTAGATGGATTTACCAAAATCGATCACATATATTTCACGGACTTGTTTTCGTTTTTCTCCTAAAGTTAACGATTGCACACTAAGCGGTTTCGCAGCTGGCGCCTGGCAGGAGTGTCGGCGACGCACGTGTGACAGTGTGTTTTGCGTCTAAAAGTTTGCTTTTGCTGGACGTTAATTGGCTGTTTCTGATGTGTTTTTTTATTATTTATGACGTCATTACAATCGCTGTTCTATGTCGTCATATCTGTCACTATTTTATGACGTCATTAACGTCAGACGGAAAAACGGGGAATTCCCGAAGTTGAAAATTCGGGACCCCCCCCCTTTTTGGATTTCTGGATACGCCCCTGCATAATACCATGGTGAAATATAATTGATACTCCCGTAGCTAGTGCTGCTTTATAGGACCCCTCTCATTCTTTGTTGTGTCAACTTTATATTTCAGACAAGACAATTTAAAACAAAATCGTAATTAGACAACAACCAGTAAGGAGTGAGGGGTGGCCAAACCGTAAATCGTTTGATGGGGCTCTTACACGTTTTTAGGCGCTTCGCGCGAAACTCGTTTAACTTCCAGCATGTCATTACATGTTTTGAGAAATCTTTACAAAATGAAAAAACACCGAGAATCTTATTACTGTTTGCCAACTTCCACGGGGCGAAACCCTTGATTTTAGGAACAGTGTGATGGCATTTACTTAGAAAGGCCTGCAGTGGAAATAAAAAGTTATAAAATTTAGTCTACGCAATATTGTTTGTATCCACAAAATCTTGCTGGGTAATAGTATAAGTAAGGAAGAAGCAGGGTGATATTTATTTCTGCCAATGTGCAAGGTGTGACTCTTCGCAGTTAATCAAGTAACACATGGCTCTTTGTTTTTGACTGGTCGGTCACTTCTGATCTGGGTAAAAAACACCTTAACCTCAAAGTAATTGCAACAGTAGTTGTTGTTTTAAGATTTTCATTTTATAATATACCGAACTTGTAGCGCCACGTAATTCAGTATTTCGGTCGAAGAAAAAAAAATACATTTAACTGTTACTTTTTACATCATACCAGAATAGTAATTCGCATCATTAATGCATCAGGAATATTCCGTACTTGACAAAAGATGTAGCGCGACACGTAGCATTACTTCGGTCACCAGTTAGTTACTTATCCATTGCGGCTTACCCTTTACGATACTTTGCCTTACCTGATAGTTTATAACAATTTTAGGATAAATACCCCTGGAACTATTATTTAAGGCATAAAATATGAGAGTCGTTTTAGGTTATTAAGGTTCCCAGGTTCCGATACTGCACTTACCTATTTTTTCGAACAAGCAGTAGTATAAAAATAAAGTGAATTTTTCACATTCACCCGTTTTCATTGAGATATTTTGCAAAGTTTATTACGTAGGTTTATCTAGAAGTAAGCTCACCTATACTAGAACGAACGTTTTAGGTGAAACACGTAAATTTTGAGCTGTGCTCGGCGCAATTAGGTTTGACACAGAAGAAACTTAAAATATTGCTCTTTGCGGATTAGAAGTAACGCCAAATAAATAGGTTGCCAAATGATCCTTTAAAATTAATTAAAATATTAACTTGCCTCATCACACGCTGAACATCTCGGTTTTAGGGTTTCCGCATGATGCCGTCCACAAAAAAGATTACCACTCTGAAAATAAAAAATGAATGTAAATCACCATACCTATACTGCGACAATAACAGGTAAAAAGGTAGCAAAAATAATTATTTTATGAGATGGCATCACGAATAGACATCATAAATCAAAAATCTTAGGAAACCTATTATTACCTTAGTGAATAATTTAAAAAAAAAAAATAGATTTATTATTTTTAAACAAAACAGATTAAGTAAAAATACGCTTTGGTCTCCTCTTAAATGTAGTTGAACTCAATTTTAGTGTCTAGTTGCGTATAAGTTCGAAAAAAACCAGCGGAGTCCACTTATTTCATGACGTCATCTCTAAAAACTATTATGTCGCCTAAGACCACGCGAATTAAGAAATTGTTTGGGGGTCCGTGATAAAAAAGTTTAGCAATCCCTGTTATAAAACGACAAAAAGGGAAAACCTTTGCATTTTCATTTTTAAAATTGCTAAAACTGTAGTTTAAAGGAGCATGGCCTGGTGCCCCAACCCTGTACACAATGTTAGTCTCAGCAAAATATGCCAGATGTTCTGACTAAACATACAATTCTTCGCAAAACGTAACAAACACAAACGAAAAGTTGCCAATACAACAAAAAACTGTTGAAAATTAGTAGCCCAAACAACGAAATTCACAACACCACAAACCTGTTTTTCAGTGTTTTAGCAGCAAGCGGACAGGGTTGGAGCATTATAATTGCTATACACAAAGTTAAATACTGTTGTAGGGTTTTCGCCCACTAAATTGGTCGACCCCCTGTTAATGACCACTGGTCTAATTTATACTCCTTTATAAGTCTCAACGATCACAAATAACAAAGTTAGCAAACCGTTTCAAGCAGAAACTGACTGAGTTTTTACGCAATACTCAAAAACCATTCAAAGAGCAAAAACTGTCTAAAAGTAGTAAAACTACATTATTGTATAACAAACGTAATAATAACTAAACTTTGTGACGTAACAATGCTTGACAATTGAAGGTGTGGCATGTCTGTGATCGACTGTTGTGGTACAGCTCAAAAATGCTAAAAAAACAAATTATTAGAAGTAACATATTTATAAATTTTTTTGGGGGGGCATGGCTCTCAGGCCCCCTGGCTACGCCTATGTCAAAAACGTATATTTCCCTTTCCACCGTATAAATCCTAACTACCGAATATATAGTATAATCGAATTTTTTTATAGTATAATCGAATTTTTTAATACACTGTTTACCACAAACTTTAGTGCCAAGACGATTTAACGGTTTTAGGGTATTTTGATACCACTGAATCTGGAAGTTGCTTTGATTTTTACAATTTGGCTGTAATTTTTGAGATATTTAATAGTTGTGCTTTATATTTTGACATTTGTATACTCTTCTTGATACAACTTTAATGAAACCGTATGTTCATAGAATAAAAATTAAAACAGAGAAGTGCACACTGCCTCAAGATTTCGCATTTAAATTTGCGGTGGTAAAATATGCTGTTTTGTAAGAGCAATAAGTTATTTTACTAAGAGAAGCCTCTTTCTAAAAAGGCAGGTCGCACGCGTCCAGATTAACTAAGTCGAGCAACTTCGCACAATAAACGTTGCACGCGCGGGACAATACAGTGCAGCAGGACGCCAATCTCTTTGTCGCTTCGCGGCTGAATAAAGCAAGCGATATGAACGGATTCTGTATTAAAAAATTTCTGCCGCTAGGTAGGAGTAAATAGCTGTAAAGAACGAAAACGATTACGCAAAACTTTTTTTTTGTCTTTCAATTAGAGGCGCATAGTGGCGCAAGCAAAAGTTGTTCAATATTTTTTAATTATAAAGACAAGTTATAGGTTTGCTCCGCAGCTAAATTTTGACTTTAAACTCAAAATAACTAACCTATAGGGGCTAAAATATAGAAATTGATATGATTTTATTCATAGAATAAAAATCCTCCTATAAATCAGTAAGCTTTGCAACGAAAAATATAGTACAATGCACAACAGGACATTAATGAAAATAATTGCAATGCACAACTGGGCGGTAATAAATTTCATAAGCAAAAGTTATCCAATGGTCACCACCTAGTTCTTTAATGAAATTTAACACCCATAAAACAATCAGTTAATATTCGTTATATCCTTAAGTTTAACCGTCCGAAAACTTATTTGACAAAGACCACTGGCAACCTATCTTGTAAAAGGGCACCATGCCCAACTAATAACATGCAACTTCGGACCACATCCATTTTGCCTTAAGCACCGAAACGGATAACACAACATTGGGAGTATATGGACACTGACAAATAAGAACCGTTGGAAAAATATAGAATAACTGCGGAATACTCCCTCTGGTATAGTACAGTAGAACCCCGCTATACCCCCTGGCAAGATATACAAAAAACGCACACCACGTCTAGTTCTTAGTGCATTTTACTTGCGCTTGTGCTCTACTTCGTGCATTTTAATTGTTTTCATTTCTACTTTGACCTGATGAAGCACGGTTGTGCGAAAGCTTGGCGAGAATTCAATACAATTTATCTTTCTGTCACCCGATTACCCAATTTAATACCCTTTTCACCGCTCTACGAAAAGTTTTCTATTTGGTCAGGCAGTGTCAAAGGGTTAAAAAAAATAGCCCAAAATTTTGCGAAAATGTTTTGGGTATAAAATAGAACTAACACGGCGTACTTTCAAGTAAACAAAATGCAAAAGACGTCACGTTATAATAGAATATTATGGCAAGCGAGGTTCTTATACCGTGCAACGCCCTGTTGCGTCGATTTAATTGAAATGGATGTAGATTATGACTTGTAAATTCGAAGTCGTTAAGACGAAACTGTGTCAACTAAGCCGGAACGCTACAGAACGGCGTTCGGTAAAATAACTATTACCACCGAAACGCAAATTTTACGACTGAAGATAGTAAGCCTCAAAATAAAGCCGGTCCAGACTTGGTCATTACTTAGAAATTGAGAGAAACCGTATTGCATCATGCAATTTGCATGAGACCATGATATGATGCCTTTGCTTAGATATTATTATCCATTATGCTTAGATATTATATACCAGGGGTCGGCAACCTTTTTTGCTCTGCGGACCAGTTAAAAATTTAAATTTTGTCACCGACCGGCCTTAAAAACAACAACAAAAGATTAGTAAAGGAAGTATATTACAATTTGTTAAAGCGAAATTTATGCTGATCATTTTTGACAGGCCCTACACGACACTTTTTTTAGTTACGTAATATAAAAACAAAAAAACAAAAAATATTGGCAATATAAAAAAGTACGAACCACAGACCGACATCTAAAAAGTATAGGATGGACATACGTACAAGGCTTGCCAGAATGACTGTTTTGACAACAAATTTTACAAATCTAGCCTTTTTCAACATGGTTGATGTCAAAAAAATTATTAGGCTTTTTGGCCTTTTCTGTCATTTTTATAGAGTCAAAAACTAAGCTTATAGAAGCTAAAACTTCCTGAAAGTAACTAAAATGCATACGTTTTTGCGTAACCTTTCCTGCTTAAATATCAAAATAATAAATCATTTTTTAATGGAACATGGCTTATAAACATTGTTTTCATAAATGTTTTCTATTGCAATTTACGGTGAGCATGTTTAAAGTTAAAAAAACATGATATTTTAGCCCATTTTGCGATATATTGTAAGTACTAGGAGTTTAACTTTGTACGGTAATAAAAATATGCATTTTTGGATGTTGTGAACGTGCTGTATAGTCATATGGCCACAGCAAACTAGTTGTTTTGAACCTCACGAGAGTTTTATACTAATTGTGATTTTTTGTCATACCAATCCACCAAGGAGTAGGGGAAGGTTGCCCATGATGGGACACGTTTTTTCAAATGATTGTAGTTCTCAGTTAAAACAAAATTTTGAATAATATCATGCCTACTTGATACCTCTGCCCTTAACGCTTAAAAAAACACTTATAACTTGCCTCTAGCGTTCTAACTTTTTTATAAAATCGTCTTAGAAAAAACGTTGTTGCGTCCCGTCTTTAGAAACCAGAGTTTCATATGATGGTACAGTGTGATTCGCAAGATAGGACAGGAAGAATCCACTGTTTTAAATTGATCAATTTGTACCATAAGCATTAAAAACAACTTTAACTCCACCTGCTATAAAACTAGACTGTTTAGGACAATTTCACAGAATCTTACAACGAATTTGCTGTGTTAAGCGAAAATTAATATATTTAAATTAACAGGACAAGTGCGTGGCAAAGAGTGACTGTCTTGGAACTTTAGTTGTGTTGTGTTTATATTTTTACATTGAATACATCATACAAATATTCTGCCTGTGGTGATAACTCTCTACACACACGACCTAGGCCAAATATTGTCTGTTTGCTCGTTTGGTTTTTAGTGGACTTTTAAACGATAATTTTGTTTTAATTCGAATAGGTATGGTTTTTGTTTAGTGAAGTTGTACCTTTTTTCTTTTTTTTTCGTTTAGTGAAGTTGCATTTGCAATATTTCTTACAAACATGTTGATGCGGTGATTCTAACCAGGTGCATTTCTTAACGTATTTTATGGATAGGGAAACCGTGTAAAATATTTTACGTCATACATCAAAAATTTAAAACTGACTATATTAAAATTTGTTAGTTGAAAACTTTTGAACTATAACAAAATGTTAGCTTTTTATAAAGATGTAAAGGCAAGTCCATTTTTTGCCACAATAACTCAAAAAGTAGAAGATATACTGGCTGTTTTAGGGACAAGATAATATGAAAAACTTACCTATATTAGTAAGCCTGGCAAATTACCCATGTATTAGTAAAATATGAATTTAATACAACTTCAACAAATATGAAATAACTCAGATATAAAAACAATGAAACTAGGAAAAAAACACCCCTATTTTCTTTAGATTGATATGTTTCAAAAACGCCGTCAGCCTACTGAAATGTTTTTGTGTTGAAATGATGGCTACCATTGGGTGCCTCAAAAAATAAAAAAATATTTAAAAATTGGCGCTACCTAATGGCACGTCGATGTAAATCGCCAAGTCCCGACTCAGGCAACGACCCATCTAGGGCAACCTTCCCCTATATTTAAACGAAAGTAAACGTGTTTTAAATATAAAAATACATTTAATTGTTTTTTTTTCAAGGTTTTTACATACAGTCCGTGTTTAAATAAAATTTTAGTCTGGCTACCCTGCTACGGACCGGTAACAAACTCCTCGCGGACCGGTACCGGTCCGCGGACCGACGGTTGCCGACCACTGTTATATACAATCACCACTAGCTCAAATAGTATCTAAGCACAGAAAGAAAATTTTAACGCTCTAACTAATACTCACACGCAACACTTTTGGTTTTTATTGTGGTATCAAAAAACAACTAAGGGTAGAACCAAGGGCGGATCCAGATAGATCGTGCCCCGCCACTATATAAACTTTTTGTCTGTTTTAACTACGTAATGCAAAAATATTTACACTTAGTGCAAATCTAATATAAGCTATACACTTGAAAACAATTATTGTTCGGGCACTTTTGTACAAATACCGTTTTTAAACTTTTATCATATGCAGTTTTTTCATCCTGCGCGACTGAACGTCTTTTAAATATCACCATAACAACGAGAGTTTAAAAACCTGATTCAAATCACATATTTTGCTAACTGAAACTATATAAAGATTAAAGGTTCTTGAAAGATATTTATTAGACATTTTGTATGTGATCATAGGTTAACTGCGTGCTAAATTAATCTAATTACTACAATTATAGGCGCTTCGCGTGAATCAATAATGCCGATGTATCGTCATTATACTACCTCTGAATCTAGAAGTGTACAAAGGTACAAACGCATTATATGATTTTTGCGCAAACCTATATGATGTTTTGTGCGTAACCAAAAAGCTATGAGGTAAGTAGCTTAAAATTTATTTGCCAAAATCACCTCGTACATCACGCCTCTTCTAAATAAAAAGGTTAGGTATTTAAATGTCATAAACATTTGAGCACGGATTTGACCGAGAACAAGTTTATTAAGATTACTTGTTTTACTACATAAACTTGGAACGTCATCTCTTATTTTTTATGATCCCTCCACTCAAAATCCTACATCAAACCCTGACTCAAACTGACATATTTTTAGAAAGAAGTACATATAAATGTATTGCCATTTTTTCTGTATTAAAGTATGTGCAGTTTAGCTTGGCTTCTTTTAACTTATTTGTTTTTAAAAGATTTTTCTGATACAAACAAATAAATAGCTAAATAAAAACCGAAGCAATTCATCACTGGAAACGTCACACGCACGTCCAACAAAAAAGCAAATGAAAAAAGCCACACAACGTGAACCCAAAAATATAAAACATTATTTTCCTAAAAATTGGAACAACAAGCAATAAATACCTGATAGAAGTAAAATAGATCAACGAGAAGTTCTTCGCATACCGAACAAGAGAAGCAGGCAGGATGCCAGCACATTCCTGGATCTGATCGAGATGCAACTATAACGATGTCACCCCCTTTTAGGATCCCATCACACTGAAATACATACTTTTGTTCCATCTATTATTCTTTTTTACCTCAAATACCTTTATCATAGCTAATAGTCACCCCATTTTAAACATTTTGTTTCTCAACTGATTGCAAGGAACCTGTCCATGCCCATTTAGATTTCTAGGATGTCTAGAAATCCCATCTTATCCCATTTTAATAAAATCGTTTTAGTCAAAGGCGTCATGCTTCCCATGGCACCCTCGAAATTAAAAGTTTGGGCAACTTAAACAACACAAGGCGTTTTGCGCTGTGGGCGAATCAATAACATCGTTTTAATTTTGTTTTAAAGGTAACACTTGTCCAATCTAAAACTATAAATAAATAAACGAACTGTTTGGTATTTATAAGGTTACATTTTATGGCATCACGATATAAATTTATGACGTGAGATTTTAACGTAGTTTGTGACGTAATCTCTGAAAAAATGTTATAGCCCCTCCCCAAACGAAATTCCTAGATCCGCGCCTGATAAACATATATATAGAAATGCATTACTTCAATTGTAAATATTGCGAAGGGAACATACAAGAAAACTTTAAAGTAACACTAGATACAAGATTATTATTAAATATAGCACGATAATATTACGACTAACGACATAATAAAAGCAAGTACACGTTTGTCAATCTGTAGACTGACGCAAAAACATGGGTGGAGGTCTGGCGTTGCCGTAAGTGTATGGCCGCAGGCAATGCAAGCCTTATTATCGTACTTATTTTAGCTAGGGTGACCATAAGTGATGATAACGCACAACCCATGATAAACAGGATTATGTTTTGTGGGGGAAAATGAGAAGGCATTAAACAATGAAATGAGGAAAAAAAATATTCAGACGCCGCCTCTCACAGCAGGTTTTTTCAAAGTGCGCATATGCCCTGTGTTTATAATGGTCGCAATTGTGACATTCTGTAGCAAAATACTTTTAATCTTTTTGTAAATGATTTCTATAGCGAAAACCCAATGACTTTATAAAGCAATATAACATTGTCGTGTGGAACGTAACAGTGATCGACAACTGTACGAACGAGAGACAAAGGTGTTGCAAGTCCGCATGACGTGTACTTCACGTCAATATAAATCTAAACATTAAGGAGTATATAAGTTAAAACCAAATTACCGGATTAACCAGTATCGGAAACGATAGTTGTAAAACTACTACAGACATCCTGGACTTTACAAATTTTAAAGTTTCTTTTTGTGTAGATTTTAACATTAAGTTCCCCGACATGCACGAAAAATCATGACCTATGGAAACCCTACTCGTAGCTAATATGTCTTAATTTTATAACAAACCTAACTAGGAAATGCAATTTGTTGACCAGTTTTGGCAGTTGACCAGTGGTTCTTCACACGCGGACCCGGTAAAACTACAAATATATCCTTCCACCCCACAGATCGCCAAATTACTAAAATTTAACGCAACAATTAACTAAGACAACTATAGAAAAAGTTATTATTAAACTAATTTAGAGCTAGAATGCCACCAATTACGTTGGGTGTATATTGCTCGGCAAACTCTTCCAGAAGAGGTTTACCAAACTAAAACAAAGCGCAAAAAATATTTGCATACGTATTTCAGGTTGGTAAAAAACGTTATTTATTACTGTACAATTAAAAAAACTTTTTGGCGGACCGGCAGTTAAGAACTACTGTAGTAGACCGTAGAAACCACTGGGTGAAACCCAATCTAGTGTTTTAATTCATATTATTGCAAATAGGCTAACACCCATCAAATTAGAACATAGAAGTTGTTACATTTACCTTTGAACATGGAGTTGTCAAAGAGTTTACTGGTATAATGTAAACTTTTCCGCAGCCAAGGCAATCTCGCTTACGCTGATTGCTAAAAAGTTTGAGTTCTCGCTTTTCGTCATTGCTCAAACTGTTACAGTAGCACACCTGTAACTCAACATGATTAATTCTAATAAAATGTTAAAGAAACACGTCTACGTTTGAGAGTACAAGCAATACTAGATATCAGTACAGTATCTATCATTCCTCTTACTAAAATAAATAGTAGGGCTATTATTAAGAAAACAACACATTTTTTGATAAGTTATACCAGAGGTGGACAAACCATTTTGCATGGCGACTGTTTTCTGTGGCTTCGTGAGCTCAATGGTAAAACTAATGTTCAACTATTTGGAACGCACTACTAATTATGCCGTTTCGCAAATTTCTCCTCTTTCATTAAACAAGTTTTCCCACCCCTATACCATATATACCGCACTGTACAAACCAGTGTTCTCAAACTTTTTGGTTTGTGGCACAATAAAAAATAAAAAAATATTCGCGGAAACACAAAAATTTTATATCTGGACAAACGAGACAAAACAATATTTAAATCCCTAATAGCCTACTATGAGTTTTTTAACAGATAGTGTGTATTAAAGTGTTGCATATTTACTTGTGTGCGTGTTTGTAATCCAAATAAGGTATATACTAAATATACCTAAACATGCAGTTTTACTTCACTTACAAGAATTTAGAGTATGCGCGTTTTGTTAAGATTAAGCAGTAGGCTACTTATCTTGCGAAAAGTCATTTGAGAAACGAATCTTTTGGACGCCAAGTATGTTTGGATTATATGGGATTACTACGCTCCGTGGGATTGAGGCCCGACAAATCTCCTAATCTAGTTTTCCGAAATCTAGTCAAACCGACTTAAAATGTTTTCAATATACCCATCAAAGAAATAGGCCCATCACCAACAACTTGATAAGACTAACCGGCATTATCTTTGTAAAACAATGTAAAGTTATAATCTAGTGATATCACCACTGGTGCCAGATCGACTTATATAAAAAGATCTATGACGTTAATTTTGAGACAATCAGACCATTAGTTTGTGACGTCATGCGAGTTTGTTACTTCATAGCATGCATCTTCTATTATGTGAAGTCTATGTGAAGCAATGCTAAACAAACCACAAACGTTAGCTTAACCAGATCGTCAGAATACCTGAAAAGCGTAAATGTTTTAAATATTAATTGCGGCGATTTGTCGGCATGTCGTAGTTGTGAAGGTAACAAGCCTTAGCAGGCTAAGTTTAAAGAAGTTGTAATGCAGAGGAGTATTACAAAACCTATTAGAAATCGATGTAAGTATTAAAGTTGGAATGATTTTCAGGCTAAACTAAATGTAAGACTAAGAGAGATAGGAAAAAGCAACAATTTAAAAAAGAGGTAGGTAAAAAACTAAAAAAAAGTCGTTGCAGAATCGAAAATGGTGACTGATTTTTTTCATGTAAAAGAATTACACCATTTTCGTCCAAACTTGCAAAGCTAAAATGTTTAGATTTATTAACAAAAATCAGTTCATGTAGTATGCTTTTCTAATGTATTTGTTGTATGAAGAATGTATCTTTTTCTGCTGATGACTAAATTGTTCAAGCGAACACTAATTTTCCTTAAAGGAGACAAGAATCAAGTGAGTTTGTCTATAGTAGCGGTTCTTAACCTATGGGTAATTTCAGGATAGAAGGTGGGTATTCAGCTGAACCTGAATATCTAGAATTATAGATGTAACAAACATCAATGTGTCACAGCTGTGGTAAAGTTGCTTTTTTACTTACACTTTTTGATGTTTTTAGTCCGTTGAGAACAAGCACACTAGCACAGTAATATTTTATCATTGTTTCGTCATAGTAATCATTTTTGCCGCTTTACGTATCTTACGTCACGCAATAGTAACATTTTTCTTGTATCTGTTAGCCTGGCTATTTTTTTATAATCAGTTCAGTTAAATCAGTTTTATGAGCAAGCTTGATGGCTGCGTTGCTGTTAGTGTTTATTTTTGAAAGCATTCTTAGTGGAGTTGTTCAGAGTAGTAGAGATCAGTGGTTCTCAACCGCCGGTCCGTGTACCGGGGCCGGTCCGCGTCAACTTTTCTGCCGGTCCGCCAAATATATTACAATTTTATATCTCAATTGCAAAATGCAAGATGTTAAAAGCTTGCTCACCAAATTAAGAACTTCGCCAGGTCCGTAATTTGCAGCATTGTGACGTAACATAAAGTTAATTGTCTACTTTGGACTTACCGTACGTTACAATGCTATAGATAGAGATTTAGAGTTAGTTAGATAACTCTTTTAATTTAAGTTGTTGTAGGAAGAATGAAGTGTCATATTGAGAGCACGCGAAATACTCCAGTGTTATAACTTTAGTTACCCGTAAAGCATAAATTTTACATTATAGTATCATTATAATAATTTAATTGCAAAAAGTATGGCTAAAGCTTAGAGAAAATACAACGAAGATTTTCTGGACTATGGATTCACTTTTGTAGAGAGAGGTGGTGAGCAGTTGACACAATGTGTCATTTGTTTTAAAACCCTTTCTAATGCTTCCATTAAGTCCCGCCAATTGAAACAACATCTTTCGAACGTCCACGAGCAATTCGCTAACAAAACAAGGAGCTTCTTAGCAGCCAGCTTAAAAAAATGAAACTACGGGACATTATCAAACCCATTCCAAGACGATAGTGACTGCATCTTATGCATTTTCTCTACAAGTGGAAAAGGCTAAAAAAACACACAACATCGCCGAGACACTGATAAAGCCCTGTCTTGTAGAGTGCGCTGGTATTTTGTTGGGTGAGGATGCAAAAGTCTAAAATAAAGCAGGTTTCTTTGTCGAATGACACTGTTAAATCTCGTATTGCAGATATGGCCTGTGATATCAAAGCACAACTCATCACAAATATCCAAGCTTCTCCTGTGTTCGGAATACAGCTTGATGAGTCTGTCGATGTTTCAAATATTTTTCAACTGATGGTGTTTGTTCGGTATCTTCACAACAATACTATTGAAAACGACTCTCAATTGGATTGGAACAAACTTGGAAGTGTTTGCATAGATGGGGCACCTGCTTGGGGTGCGATCTGGCTTTTTTCAATTTATCAAACAGAAAAATCTCAACATTATTGGAACGCACTGCATCTTTCATAGAGAAGCTTTAGCATCAAGAACTATGTCACAGCCACTTTATCAAGCACTTGATTGGGCTTGTGTGTTATTTTGAGGTTATTGAATTTCTTGAAATGCAACATAAACAAGAATTGAAGATGTATATTTCAAATAGAATGTTTCAGAACAGGGTGCCAATCCTAGCAGACATGTTTTCTCATTTGAACGAACTAAACCGTAACTTGCAAGGTGTGAATGCAAACATGTTGGTACTACGAGACAAGGTTTCAGCTTTTATTGCCAAGCTTAACCTTTGGAAAACAAAATGGCAATCTGGTTATAGAGTAGCAAAGTTCTCAATGATCAATAAAATGATTGAGACACACGGTGTCAATAGCATTATTCAAAGTGAGGCTGTTGACCATTTTAGCAGATTAATTGAGGAATTTTATCGCTACTTTCCTGGTTTTGAACAAGACACTCCTTCGGTGGCATTAACAAGGAATCCTTTCAAAGTTTTTGTTGAAAACTTTCCGAGTGAAGAAGATGAAGATATCCAATAAGAGTTTTTAAACATGATTCATGAGTATTCTGTAAAGGCTTCTTTTGAAGATAAAAGCTTGGGAAAATTCTTAGGAATGATAGATTTTGGGTAATGGGACTTTGATCTGGACAGAAATGGGTAATAAGAGAAAAAAGGTTAATAACCCCTGGTCTATAGGCCAAAATAGGTTGCGTTTCTTACACAGTGATGAAGTTATCAACAGCCTGGCTTTATCGAAAGCTAGAAAACATGTCAATCGAATATGTTTGATAACTGAATAAAGCAATGTTATTACATAGTAATTGTGGCTGGAACAATAAGGAGAATGAAAACAAACCAGGCCTCTGAATACCGTACATCCCCAGTTTGATGGAAACTACTACGGCCCTGATGTACGTTATGGAGACATTGTGAAAGCGAAATAAATTCACAACAAGCCTAAAAAAATGTTTTAAAATTGGGTATCCAAAGCCAAGTGGCGCTGACTATGAACACATAGAATATTTGTTTCTCAATTTATTTAAAAAAAATGGGATCATCCATATCGTTTATAAGTATAAAGTTGGTGTAATTCGACAAAGGAAATAATCTTGGTGTATTGTTCAGTTTTTTAAGAGGTAATCAATCACCTCGTACTTTAATTGTGGAGGATGAAAAAAAAAATTAACAAAATAAAAACGACATGGGCAAAACTTAACGTTAGAGTTTTTACGGACTATTGTTCTAATGGCATGAAGAGCAGTAAAACAGCAAGATGAACGAAAAATATACCTAATACAAGAGGGCACGGAATAATATAAAACAAAAACCGAATGTTACAAAACACGGTAATTCTGCATATCCAGGGGCGCCCGCAGAAAATTTTCCAGGGGGGTGGGCAATCAGGGGCGTAACCAAAAATCAAAAAAAGGGGGTCCTGAATTTTCAACTTAGGGAATTCCCCTATTTTTCGTCTGACGTTAATGAATAATGACGTAATAAAACAGTGACAGTATGACGTCATAGAATTGTGATTGCAAGACGTGATAAAAAAACTAATCAGAAACAGCCAAATACGTCCAGCAAAAGCGACCACGTGAGTCGTCGACAATCCTGTCAGGCGCCAGCTGCGAAATCACGGTGTGCAATCGTTAACTTCAGGTAAAAAAACAAACCAAGACCATGAAATAGGTGTGATTAATTGTGGTAGAATCACGCATAATTCGACTATCAGCAGCACAGTTTTCAAGTTCCATGAACGGAACAAGCGCTAAATTACAAACACGTCTTTCACTACCTGCAATACTAAAGAAGATCGTTTGTTCCGGATGTTATTATGCCACGATTAGCGCAACATCTGCGCCGAGCTGTGTGCCAAGTCAGCTAAATTACAAGCTGCGGTTGAGGGGAAATAAGTTGTGTCCATTGCACACTTAGCACGTGGTCTTAGAGTATGCTTGAAAAGCATAATTTTGCGTTAACCATCATTACTTAAAAATGGAGACTTTGAAACGCGCACGACAGTCACGATCTGCTTGAGTTAAACAAATGTCGATGTTACACCAACATCGTATATTTGCGCAGAGACCGAACAGCGAGGAACATACTGCGTATAACTCGACGTTTTTTAGCGAGAAAAAAAGAAAGAAGGTTTGACTTAGTGCCCCCCCTTGAGTCCGGGCATGGTTTTAGGTAAGTCCGCGGGAAGGAAATTATAAATCTTTCTTCAGTTATTCTCCAGACATGTTACATACTTTTCTGTTTGTAAGGCACTATATGTGATGCGTTGAGTTTTACAGAGCCCTTGGGTATCAAACTCTATCTTAAAATTTAAAATAAAATTGTGTCGCCTTTTCGTACCAAATCTTTCATTTATGGGTTCCTTGTTAAAAGGCGATTTTAGTCAGTTGTTTGAAAATAAGTTGAAAAATTTAAGGTTCTAAATTTTTGTTGCTACGTATTTGTTTTTTAATAATTAATTGCCTTATTCACACGAGTCAAATAAGTGGTTTTACGTTGGATTTAGCAGACTGTTTATTTATTCAAAACATACAAAATTTTAATGTCATTCCTTAACTAAAACTGGTTAAAAACCTGCGCCTAGTATTTTGTCTAATGGATAATATTTATAACCCCATTGCGACGCTATTGGGAAATATGACACAAAAGACAAAAAATATCCAATAAAAAAACACTATAAATATATCAATTTTTAGTGTTTTCTACATGTCCCAAAATATTTACACTAGTTCAACCAAACGTTCTATTATAACAAACCACAATTCTAGTTTCAAGTAACTAACAACAGGCGAAGTATGTATTTTCAGGCTGTCTTTTCAACCTTAAAAAGGTGGGCCGTCTTTCAACCTTAAAATTATGCTTTTTTTCGTTCAAAGGCAATAATAGCAGCCACTTTTTTAAATTATAAGCTTTTTGAAACACATTGACATTATTATCTTTCTATTAATTTGTATATGGTTTAAAGCAGCCTTTCTTAACCTGGGTAATATTTTTTTTTAGGGAGTAAATCCAAGGATATGTATTTAAGCTCAACTTACCTATGCGAATGTGGCTTCTCTGAATTGCTTACTATAAAATCTAAAGCACGAAACCGACTTCAAGTTAAATCTGATATTCGTTGTGCATTATCTAACTACTTTACCAGACATTGAACAACTCGCTGCCAAAAAGCGCATTAAATATACCTTATGTAATTTGTTATTTTCATTGTTAAATAAATGAGCACCATTTTATATATTGGGCGTAGATCTGATATTCATTTTTCTTAAAAGGGTAAAACATACAAAAAAGGTTAAGAACCCCTGGTTTAAAGCGTTGTGTGACGCGTGTTATGGTTCCCAACAAGAGGGTGACATTTTGTGCAGGAACGTAGCATTTAGATATAGAGTTTGCAGACTTTTCTGTTTTTTTAAACCGCTTATATTTAACATTAACGGTACAACGCTCTAGCATTTAAAAAAATACGATACATACTTTATCATCATGAGGTGGAAGTTGATGAAGAATTTGACGAACACGGTACTGGTCACCAATACTATCTTTCAGAGGAACCTTGTCTTCTGGCAACTTGCTGAAGTAATTTTGAATCTTTAACAGACAAGGTTTTTCAGGGTATTAAATAAATAACTTCTAAAGTTTTTAAGCTCGAGGTTGTACATCTCGCAGCCATGATTTTTGTGGTTTTCGCCAACATTTGCTTCTATCGGAGGTTCTGCAAATTTGAGTTGACTGGCAATAATGCTAAATATAACATATCTATACATGTCTTGTGTGACCAAATTCTCTTGGCTAGGTTATCGCCCAATTCATAGCGTCGCATAAAAGTCTATTTTTTGGTTGCGATAATATAAAATACAGTTTACAAGTTATACCGATAAATATGCATGCAATGGAATTTTAAAACATACTTGTTTGGGAGTAAGATCCTGTGGCACCCAAGAGTATTTTTGGCGTGACGAAGTTACTATATTTCTCCAATCATTTCGTTCAGCATAAAACTTTGATTCAAACGGGATCTGGTTCCCTTGTCGTTGCGGCATTTTTTCGTTTAAAGCTCTACTATTAGGTATCAGTTGTTTCTTAACTTTGCAGTGCATATTATTTGACAACCACTCTTGTTTAACTCACTATAACAAAAAGCCAACAAATTATTAGTTTAATTCTCAATGCCCCATTATAATACCTTCATTAAAAAAAATTCATTACGTAAAGAACAACAATAAAATTAAATAATATAATAAAAAATTTAAAACTATAAACTACTTTAGAACTCACTATAAGTTAAATCAGGTGTGTGCAACATTTTAAACCGGCGGGGAAAACATGTGAATCTGGATCCGGTGCGCCTATTCTGGATCCAAACGCATTTGTCACCGAGACGTTTATTAGTGAGTTCTGAGGATTCCGTGTATACCTTATGTAGGCTACAATGTACTTTTTTGATTTAGAACAGGGTTGTCCAAAGCCTGGCCCGCGGGCCGCATGCGGCCCGCGACCTCCTTCAATGCGGCCCGCCGCCTCTTCTAGAAAACTTTTAAAAATTACCGTATATCCTCGCATATAAGCCGACCCTAGAAAAACAACCTTAAAATGGTAAATTTATAAAAATCCGCATATAAGTGACATAACAACCAAGTATGAATACAATGGTAAAGAGGCATTGTTATTGTTTATTGCGTAACTTAAATTTCTGCCTCGTACGTCTTATGCTAGTTTTCAACAGTTTAGCCTAACCCTAACCGGTACAATGTAGCCTTTGAAAATGAGAAAAGTTTATCTCGAAACGTCAGGCATTTGTAAATAAAATGTTTTCTGCAATATTGGCTGTGTGCTTTATGCTGAGAATATTCTTTGTAATTTCAGTTTTACTTAATCCTCCATTACATTCTGTTTTATTCTTTCTTTTCAGACTTAGTGCCACATTTTTTACGGTGGCTCAGAAAAGAAAAATCTCTGATGAAAAACGTAAATTCAAGGATAGTTGGGAATTGAGATTCCTGGTGAAAGAACAAAGTGGTCGAGTTTTATGTTTAATTTGTAATGAAATGATATCTGTTATGAAAGAGTACAATGCACAACGACACTACAGCACTCTTCATGTCACTGGCTATGATAAATACACTGGTGAGGCGCGGCGAGCCCTACTCAATGATCTCAAATCAAACCTGCGTAAGCGTCAAGAAAACATGTTTCAATTAGTGAAGCCTTCGTCTTCTACAACCATTGCTTCTTATGATGTATCACTTTTGATGGCTAAATCCAAAAAGGCATTCTTTGACGGTGATCTCATTAAGCGATGTGCAATAGCTATGGGAAAGGCCATGGGCTTTAACGATGCAGCTCGTGGGTTTGAAAAAATTCCACTCTCGCATCAAACTGTTGCTAGACGTGTTGAAGAGCTTAGCAATTTCGTTCAGGAGAAGGTCATGAATCAAATTCAGCAGTGTGTTTATTTTTCTCTCGCTTTTGATGAAAGCACAGATATAAGGGATGTCAGCCAGTTGCTTGTCTTTATTAGAAGTATTGACTCACAGTTTAATGTCAGTGAGGAGTTACTCGGCTTACTCCTACTTTTTACCACTGCGAAAGGATCTGATATTTATGAAGCGCTGAATTCTTTAGTGAGCAAGTATGGTGGATTTCAGAAATGCTCTTGCATCGTTACAGATGGTGCCAAATCAATGACTGGAGCTAAAAGAGGGGTTATAGGGTACTTGAGAGATGCTGGAGTCGACTGCCCAATGCTTCATTGCATTATTCATCAAGAATCGTTATCTAGTCGCTGTATACGTTTATCTGATGTGATGCAGCATGTAATGAAAATTATTAATTTCATTAGAGGCGGTAATAAAGCGCTGAGACATCGTCTATTTGTTGATTTCTTGAAAGATTTGGATACAGAATTTTCTGACGTTTCACTCCATTCTACTGTTCGTTGGCTTAGTGCTGGGAAATGTTTGCAGCAGTTCTTCAGTCTGCGTAATGAGATTCTAAACTTTTTTTTAGACACTGATGGGTTTAAAGGTTTATTGCAAGACGTCAACTTTCTGAAAGGTCTAGCATTTTTCACGGATATTACTCAGCATCTGAATAAGCTCAATTTAAGTTTACAGGGTAGGAATCAAACAATTGCTTCTCTGTATGGTTTCATAGATGGCTTCCGCAAAAAATTATGTCTCTTCAAAAGTAATCTGCAAAGTAACATTCTGATTCACTTTCCAAGTTGTGACGTTATTTCTAAAGAAATAGAGGACAATAACTTCTGCTGCTTTGTTGAAACTCTTGATACCCTGATTGAAGACTTCAACAAGCGATTTCAAGATTTCCGGCACCTTGAGAAAAACTTCAATGTATTCAATGCTCCGCTGACTATAACTATATCAGAAGCCGATGACGATTTGCAGCTTGAATTGTGTGACTTGCAAAGTGACCAGTTTTTATTAAGCAAAGCTACACTGCCAATCACTCAATTTTGGCCTCTTCTTTCTGAAGAGCATTATCCTAATTTACGCCGTTTTGGATTGCACTTGCTGTCAATGTTTGGCAGTACCTACCTTTGTGAAGCAGCATTTTCCGCAATGAAGTCGATTAAATCCAAAGAGAGGAATCTACTTAAACAAACATCTCTCGAAGCCTGCCTTCGTTTAGCCTTAACCTCAGTTGACATTGACACAAAGGAGCTGGCTTCCAAAATACAGGCACACCCATCTCACTGAATTTTAAGTAAACTGTACCGTTTTACGTACTTCCTTAAATATTTTTTACGAATAAATTTATGGTTTATTCTTATTCATACTTGTCAGTTATTTTTAAGGTTTCCTGGTCTACTGACGTTGCTCAAAATTTCCAAAACTCTCTTATTCGTAGTATTCACATCTTAGCTTCTTTAATCTATTCCCCAATATGTTTTTATGATAAATATAAAGATTCATTTACACATGTACGTGTTTTACTTTACATCTGGTACGGTGAGACAGTGTATAAGAGGAAAAATGTCAAATGCGGCCCGCGATCTAATTTCCTTGCCGAATGCGTCCCGCGTCCCATAAAGTTTGGTCAACCCTGATTTAGAATAAACAATAACAACTCTTTGTTATTACGTAATTTAATGCATTGTTGTTATAATCTGGGTTAAAGAACTTAGCAAATATAAATAAATGAAGTCTCTCACTTCTCCTTCAATATTAAAATAATTGATAAAGAACACTTTTAGAAACTAAAATAAGACAAACTAAGCACAAAACTCTAAAATAAGCACATTTCTTAAAAATAAGCACATTTGTGTTTCTAAGACACTGCATACCCCAAAATAAGCACAAATCTTAAAAACAAGCACGATATGGCAACCAGAGGCGTAGCCAGGGTATTTTGCGCCCGGGGACAAACTATAAAATCTCCATGTTTAATTACATTTTTCTATTACATTAACATAATATACCTTACTTATAGCAGTGGTTCTGAACCTTTTTTCATCCGCGCACCCCTTTGTTAATTTTCCTATGCCTTGCGCCCCCTCCGAAAAGGAATTCGACATTTTTCAATTAAATATCACTGAAACAACATGAAAATAGTGAAGTGCATTGTTGGCCGCGAAAATATTTGAGTTTTATTTGTTTGAATTGGCTAAACTGCAGGTAGGGTAATTCAGGAGGATTTTCTAATTGGGCACAGAACAAATTGCTCGTCTCGACACAACCTGATTATGACAAACGTGTTATGAGGGCGTTGACTCTATAGTTGTAAGGCTGTTGAGCGCAAAAATTAAACATCGGCTTTTTTGTGGCTTTTGTAAGCCTCATTTTGGCGCCCCTGTACCTTTTTTTGGCGCCCGGGGACATATATTTGTTTAGCGCATCGCACAATAATAACTGAGTATAACTAGACTCGTTTCCAATTGTATAAAACATGTAGGTCCGCCTGTGATTAAGAGTTATCATATAATAAAATACTTATTATATTAAAACAAGAAACAGTTTTTTTTTTTTAAAACATTGTGAGTGAAAATTTATTACAGCCCGCTAAAAACGCGCTGAGTTTGGTTTGGCCCGCTACTAGGAAAACGTTGTCGACCCCTGTGTAGTTGGAAAGCATGCCCAATGCCCAAAACAAATCCGATTTTATAGCGATCGACTTTGCTAGCCTAAAAATATACTGAAGCAATTTGAAGTGAGCGGCAACATATTAAACAGAACTAGTGCCGTTATGCTTAGATTTGCTAATAAAAAGTCTAAAAATTGGCTATGCGACCACCACTTCTTATTTAAATAGACACAAAACTATACTCGTCAAGTGTAATTCTGACGCGGACTTAAAACTGAACCTCCTACATGTCGCACATCTCCTGTCGACGGGCCGCAAATCGCACACCCTAGCTTTAAAAGAACTAAAACGAGGTAAAAAAAGTTTGTTTTGCGCATTCCAATTATAAGACAGAGTTGTAACTTAGCAAAGGGCTCCGGTGCATACTCCACTATGCGGCGCCCATTTGTTCATCCGGTCCTTATTGTTCTAGATTTTCGTCATCATTGCCAGACGCCCGTGGAGTGCGGAGCGAAAAATGGCAAGCAGAGCAAGTTACGCTCACACAGTTAATCAAAATGCGTCCATCTTTAAAAGGAGAAATTGTCAAAAAGTATAGGGACAGTAAACCAAATGAAGAGAGATAAAACAAAATGTACTGGAACTGCGATATTTTCGTGCGAAATTAAGCCTTAAAAGAGGAAGTATGGCGTAACACAAAAGTAAATGATCGTTAGCTGCATGAGAGCTTTCCTATTAAATTTGTTTTTCTTGTGTATTTTTTCGCCATTTTATCGGTCGTCATTCGAGTTGAATTTACCATTTTACTGTAGGATTTAATAGAGAACGGTCATGGGACTAACGATCAAGAAACAAAGTGGGTTACAGTCCTATGTCGACCTACTGTGACACTACAAAATCAATTAAACACAAACAAAACCTAGCAAATAAAAACCGTGATTAATGCCTTTGTTGTTGCATGGTATTAACCGATTCAACTTTATTTTTCTTTAAAATACGTCATTGAATTTGTTTTCGAGGTTCGATTTCACATAGGTAAGATGCAAGAATAAATCTTTCGCATAAATATAGACACGAGCAATAAAACTACGATAAACTTAACCAAGCAGGTGATCGACTTCCAAAACCCTGTTTTACACACTATAAGCTGTAAAGCTTAACGCTCTTCGCGTACAATTTCATTTTCTAACATTTTGAAATATTGCCATTGTTTCGTACAAAAATCTCTTCGTCTTAACAGTTTTTATAAGTACTGGTGCTTTCCATGTGTATTTTAGTGCATCATTAACCCCTATTTAAAACGTACTAAAGGCATATAAGATTCGCGTGAAATGTTTTTGCATTTAGGCAATTAGGCAAATAGGAAAAAAATAGCAAAACTGTTAAACTAAGTATTTAGAATCAGCGATATCGAGCTTACCAGCTTGACATAGCAACAAGCAACGGCCATATTGCAAAGACGGTATAAATCGGGTTCATTAACTAAATTAGGTTGACAACATGTAAATCGGTATGTTTCAGAGTTTAGAAAACTGCTGGTATTTAGTACATAATTTAAAGACGGAATCCATTCGACCAAAGCGCAGAAAATCAATAAATATTAGGATAAGTTTGTTAAAATTTCGTTGGGGAGAGCACCATAATGCAGAGGACGCTTTTTGTGTGTAAAGATGCAAAAAAAATCGCGTGGAATATGTACGAGAAGACAGAAGGGATTCGCGCGAAGCGCCCGCAGGCCGTATGACATGTTGCCCAGGTCTGGTGTACAGTGTACACCTATAAGACATTCATTGCCATTACAAACTTGTTTTTTTTTAAAGAAAGAATATTGAGCCTGTTTAGTGAGATCGATGTTAAAGGTAGATTTGAACCGCTTGTTGAATCCTTGCGTGTACTGTATGCCTATTTGTTACACAAATAGCTAATTTTTAAAAATTACAAAGCTTTACGTTACACTTAACAATCTCTCGAGACACAATAGTCATCTAGTGTGCTGCGGTACACAGTTTCAAAATCACTGCTTTGCTGTATCTACAAGTTTAACCACTTTAATAATTCTACTCAATTGTCACTGGACATTTTATATAAAAAGAATATTCTAAATAATGTAAAAACCACAATTCATCCCCAACATTTGTTTTTCAACTATATCTTCGTTTTTTGAAGCATCCAAGTATCATGAATTGAGTGATTAACTGGACTGACTGCTTTAGTTATTCCGTACTGTCCCTACTTTAGTAATTCCGTACTGTCCCTACTTGTGTTCTATAGTGAATGATTTACAACACTAACTCATAAAACTAAATGGGTATACCCACTTTCTCGAAAAAAGAGTAAATAAGTGACGTTTACTAATTTGCCAAAAACTACACAACACAAAGTAGCAATCAAACACCCGACTTCTAAACTCAACTTACAGCACAAACGCCTCTAACCTGTTGTTACCGGTAACTCAATTGCTATAACAAACTTCGTTCGACTGCGTCACCAACGAGGCACGCACAAGAGAAAGGTTTAGTAGATTTTTTCTTCTCGTTTGTTTGATTAAAGAAAGGTCTCTTTGTCTAGTAGCCCGTATCTGACACGACAAAACTTTTTCTGTTCTGTGAAAAGGTTTCGCTTATTGGAATCCATGTCAAGCAATAATGGTGTTTGCCAATTTGCTTTGTTGTTACAAAACAGGTAACAATTCAGGTTGTCTTTGTCCATCTTTCGCATCTTAAATTATATTTATTTTACATGCAAGTAAATATAACGAATTAATTCTTTGCCAAAAACTCTGATGTTTAAAAAAATCCACGAACGTTTTAAAATCTGCTAAACAGCATATATCGTATAAAATGGCTATTTTATGCTTAGCATCCGAATAATTAGTTGCCCTCAAGAAATATTTCTTGCAAGGAACGAGAGTTCAGTTTTAAATTTGATTTGACTGTAACAAATTTATTTCAATAATAATTACTTATTTAATTTATACTGACCCAGGGCAGAAGATAAAGTAAAGAAGAAAAGCGTAAGCAAAAGGTATTTTCGGTAAATATGTATCGTTTCGCATATCTATGGTTCGCTGAATTAGAAGGCCACATGGCGTATTGACAAAAAAGATGAACTGTTCCCATTAAATGCGTCTTGGCAGAAAAAGTTTTATTTAGTATAGAACTGGAAATCACGTTTTCTGGCTGAATTTGACGTCTTTAAAACGTCTTGCGACTAGGGTTAGATTATCCGGATAACGGTTAACCGATTAACCGCAGTTTTTTTTTTCTATCTGATATCCGGATATAATTCTGCCAGTTAACCCGCTAAAAGAGTATCGTTGCTAATGCGTTTTACACTTTTTAGTAAGTTTGAACATTCTTTGTTACGTGGGCAGTGGTTCTCAACCGGGGGTCCGCAGCAGAAATCACATTAAAATAAACGTGTTATAAAGTAATGTGGTGTTGTCTGTTAATATATTCAACATAAGGTACACTGCAGATATATTGAATTATTAAAAAGAACTATAAACGCAGATATTCCACCATAAAAATGTAAGGGGTCGCGACCATTTGAAAGCATTAAAAAGGGGCCACGGGTACAAAAAGGTTTAGAACCACTGACGTAGAGGCTGACTCCCGCTGAGCGCAATTAAACCTTTGTTCACACTTCTATTGTCTTATACTTTCAACTGCGGTACTCGTAAAATGCACGAGTGAAATTTACTATCACGTCACAAAGAAAGCATAGTGAATGATTCTTTTAATAGAAGACTGCGTTTCCATGGCCAGGTAAAGTCTGGTAGTGTCAGTTGAAAAGCTTTTTGCGTGATTTTTCTCGTACTGCGCGTGTACGTAGATGTACAATAAAACTGTGTAATGATTTTACAATCAATTTTTCATGCAAACCTCGTGAAATCGATTGTCTCACTTAGCAGTTATTATCCGGTTAACCGGTTAGATAAATTCCAAATATACGGATATATCCGTTATCCGGATAGTAGAAATTGTTGATATCCGAACTAACCCTACTTGCGACTTTCTTTAAAACTTGCAGAAAACTTGTTATATTGCTTGGTCTCAAGAAGATGTTTACAACTTGTATATTCCTATATCTACAAAATGTTGATTATACAACCGGTAAAAAACGTGTAAATGCAACCTTAATAAAGAAAAAAAAGGTTTATCGAACGTTAAAAAGCAACGTCTCAAAAACATTTTGTTTAAACCTATTTTTAAAACATATTAGAAAATAAAGAGGGTTTTCGCTTTGCTTTTCCAAAACGGTATTTACACGTTATGTAATCGAAATCAAAATGGTTTCAATTTAAACAATTAAAAATCGTTGTTCTATAAATTATAAGAGAGTGTTTTTTCATTTATGTTTAAAAAACGATTTATAAACTTTTGGGCCAAACTTTATGTCAGAAAAAAATACATGTTTTCCATTGCGTTTAAACAAATGTTGTGTTCACGGTATGAACGAAAATCCCTAAAACGTTTTACTCAAAACAACTTTATTGATGGTGCTATGGATCTCGTTAAATTTACAAAAAAAAACATGTATTGAAATATAGTGTCTATGTTATACCTATGTCATAATAGACTCTGTTTGGTTAAAAATCTATTGTTTCATCACAGCAAGCAAAGTTTACTAGCACCAGGTGCCTGTTTCATACTGTTTGTTTGTTTGTTTTAGCACGGTTATGAGTACGTAAAAGTAAAATAAAGAAAGGGTGAAACATAAGGTTGTCCAGCTCCAACTTCTTATATCTGCGGCTACTTGCATTAATTGAAAAAATACTGCTAGCTAATCTTTCAAAGTTAAACAGAATATTTAGCAAAACTGGAGAGTACCGATTCATATTTCTGTAATTATGTCCTGGTTACCTGGACAATGTTTTATTTTGGTAGGCTGAAGGCTGGTTCATGCTAGGCGCGTCTAGCGCTAACGTAAAACGTTTTAAAAAAACGCCTTCGGTTTCGGAAAAGTTCAAAAAACAGCTAATGTGGTTGGATCCACAAGTTTGTGCTAAGTATGCCAAATTAACGGTTGTAAAGCAAACACTTCTTCCATTTCCGACTACATATTTATTTGAATGAGGTTTTAATGCCATTACAGATATTTTGACCAAAATAGAGGAACACTTGACATTTGCAAACGCGGAGATTCTCGGACAAAACTGACATGCTTTTCTCCTCAATTTTCTTTTTTTTTAATTTAAACATGAAGCTCAAGGTTCACATTAACAATGAATAACACTTTGTAAATACGTTATGTAAATTTCGTTCGGTAAAATGGTTTTTAGCATTTTTGTAATTGTTTTATAATCGTACCCTACTTTTGGAATGTTCACTGTTATCTCTGAGATAAGTGACAAAAACGCACCTTGAACATCATATCCATATACTATGAAATTTTAGCAAATATTCCTTTTTCGATTTTTTTTTTAGAGGAATTAAGAGTGTTTAAGCCTTTAAGGGGGGAATATAAAAAAACTTTGAGAACCACTATATTAGGCAAAGACGGTATAACGTTGATTCGCATATCAAATTTTTAAATAAAATAGAAATATTGTATTTATATTGTAAAATAGAAATATTAAATTGTATTTCATTTAGCAACTTTTGATTCAAACAATTTTTACTACTCGATTTGCTACTCTACTTTATATTTTGCACAGCTAGTTTGTGATTGTAATGACTACTTTGCAATTCATTTGTCCACTTTGTAATTGACATGTCTTATTTGTGATTACCTAAACAAATTTTATTTACAACTTTTAGACATGTAATAGCAAAAAAGCTTTCAAACCAGCAACTAATAAGACAGTAGCTTTAAATTTACAACGTAGCACAAGTGATTTTAACGTGACAATGCCACAATTGTTTTAAATTTATGGGGCGCCGTTTGGAAAAAAACAAATAACCTTCTACGGACAACTTTTTTGTCCGATTTAGCTTAACTCGGACTGTAAATTTGTCCGATATAAATTAAATCAGATTTAGCTTAAATCGGAATATAATTTGTCCCTTTAAATTAAATCGGACAGAAAATTTGTCCGATTTAAATTTTGTCTGATTTAAATTAAATCGGACAAATTTTCATTACGATATAACTTTGACGTGAGTTGTTTATAGGGCGTATCCAAATTAATAAAGTTTCTGTTTTGCCTTAAGTTAGAATCAGCTGTTTTTTTCTTTCGGAGCGTGTTCGTTGTTGCTTAGTAGGCCTTCCCCTCAGAATCTTTTAGTATAGGCTTGTTAAATCTATTTAAAATACACTTTTTTTAAATGTTTTTTTAATGTGTAGTTCCTAACATTCCTATATGCAGGCTGCAGGGAGTCAAAATGTTTGACTTTGGGTTTACCACTGTTAAATGTGAACAAAAACTGCTAGTCTATACCGGTAATAACATATATCAAATTATAGAACGCCATGTTAAATATAACGCGTAAAAAATAAATATAGAAGGGTGCAAAAATAAGACAAATATGAAAGTGTCCCATGAAAAATAAACAAGAACAAGGATTGGCAATGTTTTAATCTTTGGCCCTTTTGCTGTTGCCTTTTACACATTTTTTGTCTAATCCAAGTTTTTATAACATAGGTAGAAAGCATATTTATCGCATCATACACTTTAAATAAAAAGCATAATAAAAATAGGTAATATTTTATAGCTTATGTTATCGACAGTCCACACCATTCTACATTAATATTACTTCTGGGGGCAAAAGAAAACTTAAAATAATTATGTGTTTTGACATCATGTTGGAGTAAACCGTTTTTCAAACCTGTTTGGGTTCGGGCAAGGTTTGAGTGATCCAAAAACACTCGTTTCAGGTTTGGTTACGCCCAAAATCATAAAACTCCAATGTGGGTCCGTTAGACTCCCTGCATTCCTAGTTGACCATCAACATTAACATAATCTGTTGTTATTTTTATCGTGAAACTTAGATTAAATACTATTCAAATTTTTCAAGTAACCATTTTGTGAATGAATCTAATTATCTGGAGGAGAAGTTGTTGCTTGATCCAACAAACAGCATAGATCTTTTTTGTCTTCGCATAGTATAAACAATTATCTATGGCCCACTGAACGTACCACACACCACTGTAACTGTATTGCATGAAGGTACCAGCTACTACAACTGCAGAGCCTGGGCCCTTCATTTAATATTGATAACAATGACACCATTTTGCCAAAAACAAGGAATATTGATGATTTGACTCTTTGAATGTCCAATATTTGATCGCACAATTCAAGCCTTAATGAAATTCTTGCGGAAAACTTATTATATAAGTTAAGTCTTCAATTCGTAGCAACAAACATAAATTTATACTTAACGAAAAATTTATTTTAACATTCAATAATGCTATAGATGTGTAACTTGAGTAAAAGTAGCATTTTGTTGGCTTGCCCTTCTCTAGAGTAGACTATAAAATAAAATAAATCTGTACAAATCTATGATTGGTGTTTATTTAATGAAAAACAACGCAGATTTGTGTAACACCAAATCCAGGGGAGTTTAAAATCTTTATTTCCCCAAGCAATTGTCAACAAATTGCAGCATGTGTTGACCAAAGGGTATTTTGTATCATTAGGAAATTCTATTGTAGGTTGAGGGTCAAACCCCAGTGGCAGTACCTGGACAGCACCAGTAGGAAATATTAGAATTGCCTCTAAACAAATTTCCGATTCTCCATCTATAAAAAAACATTTATGTATTGTTAGAAATGAACTACACAGAAGCCCAGAATGCTAAGTTAACGCTAGTGTCACCCTTCTACGCGGGCTGCATGCATTTTGCAATAATGTAATACCATTTACGGTTTATTTCTAGTAAATCAATGTGGACTTGCTTGCATAATTGCTTTAATGTTTGGCAAAAACAGCAAGCACATGATTTTGGTATGAATATAATAGTTTGGGTAAACCAATTCAGTTGGCAAACTTTTTTTATATAATAGTGAATTAACATGTGGAGAATTTTTGCCTTGACATGGTCACAAATAGTGGCGGGTTCTTATCTATTATCCTGTAACTACATTTTTTGGATTTTTTTGTTTTTACTAGGCTTTATCCTTCTAATACAGGCCACCTTGTTGCACATGAAGTCGCATGAACAACAATTTTTTAGAGTTAGTGTTTTATTGTGTCCTCCAACTTCAGGATGCAGTCCTTACAAGGATTTAAACAGCACATTCAAGTATACAATGTCTTGTTACATTGATCAGGTTTACTTCATCTTGATTAATTTACCTTTTAACACTAATATCTATATCACATTTATTTTACATATGAACAAACTAATTTGGGGGTTTTAAAGTTCGAGAGTAGTTTTGCCATGTAACATAAGGTACCCTCAATGAACTATTAAACAAAAAATAACTTCAGGTATAAGTTCATCTTCAAAATGAATACTTTTATTTTCCATTTTTTTTTTAATCTTTAAAATATGCATAAGGTTACAAAACTCAAATATATATTTCATGTTAGGACACAAATCTTACATAATTAATAAATTGATTAAGTTGTTGAGGCCCATTTACACTACAGCTGTGTGGGGCTGATCAAAGTGTAATTTACATTTAATTTATATTGTGGCGAGAGTTTCACTCTTTGCCCAACGAAAGTGATTTTGCTTTGTCTGTTGCGCAGCAATAGTACAAGCGCAATTTAACACACAGCTGTAGTGTAAACAGGCCTTAAAGATGCTGGCTGAAGAGAGGTAAAAAATATTTATTCTTTTTCATTAATTTTGTATTGTTACCTACTTGTTAAAAAACGATCAAAAACGTATATAGCAAAATTGTCAACATTAATAACTGTAGCGTGAAGCCTAAAGAGTTTGACGCCACTTCAGAACAGAGGGTTGCCCACTTGGATGACTAAACTGTAAAGTTGCTATGTTCATCACATTTGTAGGGCTTTGAAAGTGAATAATTGGTTCTGATTATGGTACTATATAACAATTGTGATTTTTGATTGGCTACAGATCTAACATACACATAACCTGTTTAAATTTGTCATCTTAAAGGTAGCCATGGCTTGATTGTTGTCAGGTTACCTTTACACTGACTTTTCAATTGGAGAACATCGTTCTGCAGATGCAAAGAAACCACTTTTGTGTTGCTAACATATCTTCAATATATGGTTAAAATGCTTTTAGATCCTGCAATGTTTCCCATATTTAGTTGTACTTAAATGCAGTGTTGGTTAACAGAATCATTTTGTTTTATTCACTATTTTTTTCTGTTACATGTTCATTATTAGATGTGTATTCCCACAATTTTTGAGGTAAATATGGTAGCCTATTGCTAACATTTTGGTTGCAATTTGATTTTTTTTTTATTGTAATAAAAAATATAATTATTACTCGCACATTTTTGAATTATTTCTTGCGATGTTTGATGAATTGATTTCATTATTACAGCAGCAAGCTCATTATCAGCTTCAGTTATATGTTCTTTCAAACTCGCCAGACATACCATTTATTGACAAAATCAGTGCAGTTATAAAGAAAGATAATAAATTTTAATGACATTCAAGAGAACAACTTACCCATGCCTAAACACAAATCAGCATAGTTGTCATGTTTTTCCAACAGTAAATATTTAGAATTACATTAAATTATATCTATATTTTTATAGAACAATCTAGTAAAAAAATCAAAAATATGTTGCATCAAGGGTATTGCTTGGTGATTTAGATCTAAGATTGTCTATTTCATAAAACATGGCTATTTATTGAATTTTTACGCGTTGGTTTAGAACAGGGATGGCGAACCTTTTCATCGCGCGGGTCGCAAACACGACCTTAATCCTTACAAAATGATCAAGTGGGTCATATATTTAATTATTTGCTAATTTTATGCAAACTCTTCTGCTGCGTCGTTTTAAGTGTTATTGGCTTGGTAATTCAAGGTTTTTAGATAATTTCCAAATTCGGACTCTCACAAATAGTAAGAAGCTAAATAGTTAACAAATGCTGCATCATTTTTATTGAATTGCAGGAGTTCAGCAGAAAGATTTTTTAGCATGATTTATTGCTTTAACCAGAGTTTTTTTAACTTTTAGTCTGCAAACTCTTCATTTTTCTTACACCCTTTACGTTTTACAGCAATAAACAAAAGCCTTTCTGTGCACATTTGTTGAAGTGCAGTTAATTTAGGCCTACTGACCACCCTAAAACACTTTTTTTTATATTAATCCTTTTATAAAAAAAATATTGAAAACATTTTGGTATTTTTAGAGAGATTAGTGTGTCATTAAAAATCTGTGGTGGGGTCAGTGGCTCGCCATCCCTGGTCTGGTCTAGAATCTTACCCACGAGTCGAAAACAATTATTAACGGCAATTATATTTGTTCTGATCCTTGACACACACACCCGCTAACGCACACCCTAACCCAAATAATGTGAGTTGAACAGTATGTAGTGGAATCTAAAAAATATATATCTAAACTAGAATCTATAATGCATATAGTGTTAAATCTATACCAAAAAATATATTTAGAAATAAATAATGACAACGATAAGCCTGGTTCTAATTCAAGGCAAAACTTTATCAATTTTGATACGCCCTATAAACAACTCGCGTAAAAGTTATATCGTAATGAAATTTTGTTCGATTTAATTTAAATCAGACAAAATTTAAATCGGACAAATTTTCTGTCCGATTTAATTTGAAGGGACAAATTATATTCCGATTTAAGCTAAATCGGACAAAATTTAAATCGGAAAGGAATTTTGTCCGATTTAGCTTAAATCGGAATATAATCTGTCCCTTTAAATGATTTAATTTAAATTTGTCTGATTTAATTTAAATCGGACAAATTTTCAGTTCGATTTAAGCTAAATCGGACAAAAAAGTTGTCCGTAGAAGCGTATTTGTTTTTTTCCTAACGGCGCCCCATATAAATTTGCCTATGCGGCGCGTATAAATCAAACAGCATAACGTCGAATGACATCTTCGCGTTTTTCACAACATGTTGAGTAACTAGGCGAGTGGCATGAGAAAAAGGCGTGTGACTTGGCAACATAACGACGAATGACATAGCATATTTAGGATTTTAACATGCAAATAAAACGCCTAGGAATAAAATCGCTACTTTGCGATTCAAACAGCAACATGGTAAATGGCATAACATCATTAGAATTTAACAACATGGCGAATGAAACGTCTAGTTAACGATTGTAATGGCAATACTTGGAATGAAATGGCTACTTTGCGATTCAAACAGCAATATGGCATAGCACAGTGGTGGGCAAACTGTGGCTCCCCGGCATGTTTTTTGTGGCTCTTCTAGTCGAATCGTAAAATTCCCCAAAAATTGTGAAGGCTACCAAGAGTTCCGTTTTGGACGTTTCTCTCTTTTTTCTTTATTTAGGCCAGCATTTTGTTTATGACGTAACACTAGACATAAGTTAACAGCAAGTCAACGCAATTTAATTGCTAAGACAGATAAACAGTAAGCTTTAGCCATGGATCACTAATTTACACACTTTACAAGTAGGTTAACCTATTCGGTTTGTCAATCAACATGCCAATAAAAGTTTGTAGAAATTTAATTTTATCTACTTTTGAGTGGTTGGTTTAGAACAGGGATTCTTAAACTTTTTTTTACTGCGAACCCCTACATTTTGTTTTTACTTTGCGTGGACCACGATAGGCAAATAGGCATCCAAATACAAATAGACTTTAAAAGATCGGATGTTTCAGGTCAAACAATGTAAAAGGGAAATGGAGTTTAAACACATTCAGTGCAAAAACGCTTTATTTTTAATTAAACTCTTCTGTTTAGAAAAAATGGTTACTTTTCAAAAATAGATTAAAAGGCCCTAATGGACCCCTAAAATTAGTTCACGTACCCCCAAGGGGTCCATGGACCCCCTGATTGCATTCTACTGCCTTCCCTCCAGACATCTTTGGCGTGGAATGCTTGCCAAAAATCGCGCCAGTGACGTCGTTTGGCGAGAAATATCGCTAGCCTCGTGGATTTATCAAGAAAAAATTGTCTATTTTGCATATATATCGTCCTATTTTGGCGTAGGATCTCCGCCGCAAAAAGTTTTGGCGTGAATCTATAGCGGCCAAAAAGTATGGAATGCAGTCATGATGAACCCCAATTTAAGAACCCCTGGTTTAGAACAAATGCAGATGTAAGAAGCTTTTTGCAAAATATTGCAGATTACCATAAATTTAAATTAGTTAAAGTTTCAGGACGTGATAGTATGTACAACTGTTTTTTTTGTTTTTTTTAGTAAAATATTTTGCAAATGTAGTTCAGCCAGGCAAGCAGGTATTAAACTTTATATTTGAAAATATAGAGGAATAAAATGTCAACCTGATTTAAAGTTGATATTAAATGTTCAGGAATTAAAGGATAGAGAAAACATGCATACTGTTGAAAAGCAAATTATTAAGCTAGTACCAAAACTTTCCACAAGTAATAACCTATAGTTATCATGAACAATAAAGGTTTTGTGTATTTCTACAGGTAAGACATGACCACCGTGCTATCTGACTCCACTAAATCGAAACTGAACAAACTGTCATAGGATTTCAAAGTGCATACTGTCAGGTCGCTTATAGATTTATTGTACATTCACATAATTTAGCATAGCTCGCTTTCAATAAAAGAGCTTACAGCGCAGTAAAAACACGTGTTGCCAGTAAGGCGTGCATTGTTGACTGTCCTGCAGTAGAAAGGATACGACTAATATTGCAGTAAAAACGAATGCGTTGAGGATTAAAACTGGCCAGTTAACGAGCAGGATGCAGGGATAAGGAGATACGCCAGAAAGACTTCAGCAGACTTTTAGCACTACACAACAAACACAGTACTGTAAATAACAAATACAGACGCTGCTTCGCTACAGTTTTGACCATTGTGTAATCTCCGCCAATTCTTTTATATTAATCTTTACTAATAACTCATTTAACAAATTACTTTTTTTTCAAAGTATATAATTGCTTTATGAATGTATTTAAGGTAATTACATATTGATAAAATATATATATATATATATATATAAATATTTTCAGAGTATGACATCAATAAAAGAAGTTAAAAGTGTTATTCAACAACTTAAAAGATCAACTTTAACAAAATTCATTGTCTATAATAATATGGTAAATATTAATTTCCAATCAATATATATAATATATTTAAAATTAAATAATTTATATTTAGATCATTTAAAATCTGTTAAATGGAATGAAATGCACACACCGTTCAACAACGAACAAAAATTCTTGAATGTCAACATGCTAAAGACCGTAATAAAGCATTTAATGCTGCCCTTCAAGCATGTATATTTCAACAGGTGAGACATGACCACCGTGCTATCTGAACTCCACTAAATCGAAACTAAACAAACCGTCATATCATTTCAAAGTGCATACTGTCAGGTGGCTTATAGATTTATTGTACATTCACATAATTTAGCATAGCTCGCTTTCAATAAAACAGCTTACAGCGCAGTAAAAACGGGTCTCGCAAGTAAGGCATGCATCAGTTGACTGTAGTATTTAATCCAACAGCAGCGTGACACTATATAGCACAAGAGCGACTGCGATGGAAATTAGCTGAGTCGAATGTCGGCTAGATTTGCCAGAACGGCCACGAAAGGAAATGAGTATCTAGGTGAAATATTTAACACTTTACCAGGCGAACACGCTATAATTACAAGCACAAACAGACATGCGTCGTTTCTCTACAAGCACAAACTCCAGACCAGATAATGTAGGTATGGCATACCATATATTAATATTTATCAATTATTTAATTTTAAAGATTAAAAAAATGTTTCCAATTAATAATGGGTACGACATTCAATGGGATGGTTTCCACCACTAGAGGCGTTGCGTGAGTCAGATGAACAGTTGCGAGCGCCTATCTTTTCCAATGGTTATTCGTTGTTTTCAGTTATGTGTTTTCGTGCTTTGTTTTTGTAGAATCTATTGAATAAATCTATTTTTGTAGAATCTATTAAATATAGCCTGGAGCCCTAGAGCAGACACTATCATGCAAGCTTGTGCATTTGGCTGAAAAATCAGGCACTTGCTGAATTCCAAAGAATATTTTAGCTACAGAACTGAAATCTTACATCTTGTTTCACAAACTAACCGTATAATTGTGGAACAACGCCAGGACAATGAAAGAAGTTTGTCAGTTTCCAATGTTACAAACAAGTCACAACTACAATGAATCTTATCATTCTTCAAACAGTAGTCAAATCTCTAGAATAATATTGTACTGATTTTAATATGAAATTTAGTAGAATGTTTTTTACTTGTGGTTTTGCAAGCATCAATTTAATTCGCAACGTTTAGATCAACTGTATAATTTTGTTTCATTTCGTATCATACAAAAAATAAATGCATATTATGAAGTTTAAATCAAGAACATGATTAAAAGTGTTTTTTTAATGCAGGCTTGTTTGAATCTTCCCTCGTAGCAATTATATTTCCAGATTAGTCTGTTTTGATTCCAAACCTATAAAAAAGGTATAAATAATTTTTATAAGATAATGATTATTATTCATTTCAACTAAATCAAACACTGTTAAAGAATCCCACAACTTAATAAAAACTGCATATAACAAACTAATTTAATCAGGGAGCGCTAGAGGTAGAAAATAAACTTTTACCTGTTAGATCACTTGGAAAGCAGCATCTGCTTAAATTGTATTCCAGTACCAGTTTCTTTAGTTCCATAAATTGTTGACCCAGGGAGAGAATGCATAGCAGGTTTAATATTACCAAACAAGTATTTTCTAGAAGTTTACACAAAATTCTCACTAACTTCAGAAAATTATAAACAACATTATTAGTAAAAATTGACCAATATATCTAAATTCATGATGGTAAACCCTTTCACTTGGTAAATGCATGTTAGTTTAATGCACTTTCTGGATCAATAACTAGAAGCTTACCCCAAAACATACCACAGCCACCTTGCCAACCAAATTTCTCGTGAAAGATTTCGGAGTGTGACAACAAGCTAAAATCGTGAACTAACTTAAATAACAATCCAGTCTTTGATTCGGGGAATGGAAAGGGCGTAAATTACAACAATTTATTGCCAGGACAGTTTGATGACTGGAAAAAGCGATATTCATATACTTGTCTTTGCGATAAAAAAAATGGTCTGATAGTGACTACAGGGATAAACTTACCAGTGAAACCGGTCAAAATGTCGCAAACGGCCCTGATAACTGAATTATCTACCAAATAGTGCCAGTCTCAGACCTATCGCCATTGTAAAAAAAATGCGACTTCATCTGAGTCGGTCCGCGCGACCCCTAGTGGTGGAAACCATCCCATTAACACAATTCTTAAGCTTAAAAATCATCCAACTCCTTTTAAGAGAAGACTTTACATACGAAGAACTAAAAAAATGGAGCCAAAATAGCATTAAAAATCTGCTGAAGTTTCCTCAGTTTAAGGTGCGTTTTTTAAATAAATTTTGAATATTACCTTGAATGAAACAATGGCTCTCAAAATAGGCTTCAGTTTGTGTAGTAGATTTGCAAGTGGTAAAGGTTCTTTCATTTTCAGATTGAAGAAAACAGCTTTGAAAAGGCAGCACTCATTAGTAGTGCTCTTATTAGCAATGATGAAAATTTACTACAAGAATCGGTTTATTAAGTTTGCCTGCCTAGAAATGAAGATCATTCTGGCCATGTTCTTGAACAAGTACACAAAAAGTTTTTTTTTAGTTAAGTGACTGTACAATTTACCTGCTAAGCCGATATGTTTCATGATGCTGGGATTTTGTAATCCATGGATAAAATTATTGTAACAAAAATCAAAGAAATGGTTGAAAAGGGTATTTCTTTAATTCCAGAAATTCAAAGAGCATTTTTTCTTTCGAAAATATAATTCTGATTAATTCAAATTTGTACTACAATTTTCTAAGGTGATGAGAATGATATATACCTGTGATTGAATGCCAGCAAACAATGCTTTTTGTACACCAACTTTCTTGGCAGCACAGATTGCTGTTGCAATATGACTAAGATATTTGTCTTCTCGAATTTTATACTTTGAGAAAACAAAATTTTAATATACAAACTTTTTAATATGGAATAATACCTACAGATGGTGTGATATTGTGAAGTGTAGTGTCCAATAAGAAGCCGGGAAGATAAAAGATTGGAATGGTTAGAAAATGTTTTTATTCAAGAACTAGTTTTATGGAAGGCATTTTATATTTATATGTATAAAGCTATATCAGGCACTTTATTTTTAATTAAAGCAAAATATAGAAAAACACTACAAAGGTGAAAACAAGACCACTGGCATGCATACGATGGGTAGGCGTGATATTTTTGGCACATATGTTTAGTCTGCTCGACAAAGTGCAAATCTTGTGGAAAACTACATCATACTCTTTTGCACCGCGATGAGGAGCAAAGGTTAGGAAAAACATTTACATCAACCAACGTACTAAAGACTGGCGGTCCCAAACTCTCAACGAAGGCTCCCAGTCCTATGCTGCCACAGTTACTACACCCCACCTGGGAAGGGACAGAGTTAGGCTCCAGGTAATACCAGTACGAGTGTGGGGGAACGACCCAAATCGAGTAGTAGAGGCGTATGCATTTCTGGATGAGGGTTCGAATACCACCTTTTGTACGTCGGATCTGCAGCAAAGGCTCCAACTGGAAGGAAAGGAAGTTGCCAGGAGACTCACTGGCATAAATGGCAGCAAGGCTCTACAACGATACAAGGTTGAGCTATCTATGCAAGGAATTCAGGAGACTGATTCAATTCATATTGGAAATTTCCTCACTGTGGATCCTACCAACACTAAAGTAAAGTATACCTACAATGGAACAGGTGCGTCGTCATTCTCATCTGAGGGGATCGGACTTTCCAAAGTGCAGAAGTAGGTATTCTCATTGGGGCCTGAGGAAGCGCATTTTTGAAAAAACAAGTCAGCCGACATGTATGGCTATACACACTGGACTTGGATGGACCCTAGTTGGGACTGATTCGTCTGATACCACAGAGGAGAGCTTTAGTGTAAACTTTGCGGCAATCGACAGTAAACAGCTAAATGACATGCTACAGAAGATGTACAACCATAACTCCATGGATGACAAATGCCCAAATAACGTCTCTCTTGCAATGATGAATTCAACCATAAAAAAGAAAGGGAAAACATTATCAGCTTGTGTTACCCCCCATTGAACACAAAACGTTTTTAGGTTATCTTCAAATCGTTTTAATCTCGCACTCGTATTGGTCTTATGATCGATGTAACAGCGTCAAAAATCGATGTAACAGCGTCAAAGTAAGAAAAGCGTTATTTTGTGTCATCAACGCAACTATTAGTTCATTTTTTCCTAGTTAATTGTTTTGTTTATTGCCTAAACATGACAATAAATTTAGAAAGAATCTGAAAGCCTGCACTTGTATATCAGTAACATCTGTAACTAGGATTTTTGAAGTAATTAACAACTAATTACAACAAAACTATGTTCAAGCAACAACATGGTCACTCCAGTCCACTTCACATGTTACAATTGAACTGCAAGTAAATCTACTACAACATAAAGATTGGTGATACAGTTATTTGCCAACTATTGTGACAAAAAACAGTTGAAAACAAAATACAATTGTATGAACTAACTACAACTGATCATCAGTTTCAAGCAAACAAACTATTCAGAAAATACTCAAAAACACACTTCATTTCAAATGAAGGAAATATGAGCTCAATAGGTCAAGTCAATAAAAATTGGAATCCAGGATAAAAAAACAACTAATTAAGCTAAATATTTTAGGTTTGATATAGACAACTATCATGGCTTCCACAAACAAAAAGTATTAGAACAAAGTATATATAGGGAATTGGTTTAATAGCTAAAATTAGATTTTACTTAGACAACTATGAGCTACATCTTTAATTCACATCCACATTCAGTATTGTGTTTTGCGGTCATACGCAGCACTCCAAAAACTAGAATACTCCCATGTACAATAAATGTATTTTGAGATTTTTTTCACTTTTGAGAAACAACTTGAAATAGTTTAATCAACAAAAAAGGTTAAAGAGCCACTGAGATCATTCATTTTGATGCTTTATTGAACGCCACAGGCTAGTATTTATTTTTATGCAACATCTTCTTATGTTCATATTTTTGTTTATTTTGTATGAAGCAATCTGTTCTAATTTTTGCAATTTGACTTTGGGTTGTGAGCTAATTAATTTTTTTATTTTTTTATTTACATGGTTTTAAAATATATGAAAGCCCATACAGATGTAGGTATCTTTTTGAACGTTGTGAATAGCCCTTTATTGATTTTTAACATGACTACTTCTGTATGGGCTTTGATATTCTAAAGCAGTGCTTTTCAACCTTTTTGCTGGAGTGGAACCCTATGGAAACATTTCACTGGCTCGAGGAACCCCAGTGCAATAATTCCACTGGCTCGAGGAACCTCAGTGTAATAAACACACCTCAATTAGCTAAACAATTTAGAAATTGCGGAACCCCTGGCCTGTACTAGCGAACCCTTAGGTTCCGCGGAACCCTGGTTGAAAACCACTGTTCTAAAGTATGTCCTACTACAACCTCCAACCATTATGCTCCTAAATTTATTTTGTTTTTAATTGTTAAAATGGAGTTACTACTAAAGGTATTTAATGTAGAATATCGGATACCAACTAAATTTGCTGGTTATATCAGGCAAATCTAAATTTTATGTGAGTGGCCAGTTTCCAATAAGGTTCATGTTAGTGACAAAACAAATTTAGTGCTTGCTATAAATACTGACATGGAGTGCGGCGTTAGCGTATTTTGAGGAAGGCAACCAGTTGCTTACTAATAACCTTTACTCCTGAACTAATTTTAAAAGTTTTATTCAAAAGTTAGTGGGGCTAACACTACTTTTTAGTGGGGCTAACACAAACACTCAAAAGTATGATATGTGGTTGGTAACCTAAGGTCATCATTGGGCCAATATTCAGCTTATTTGACTTCCCAATTACCTTGGAAATTTGTAGTAAAGTAGAGCTATAACAGCGGTTCTCAACCTTTTAAGTATACAGACCGGTAAAGTTTAAAAATAAATTTTGCAGACCGGTAAACCTTCAAAATTTAAAATCAGCCCAAAATTTAATTATTCTACAATGGGCAACTAAAACCCTTCTTAGCTTTCACATACAACTGGTATTCAACTTTGAGACTTAAACGGGTTGCACGTTGCAGCCTACTTTTAAAAAGTGAAGCAAAACACTTGCAGCATTGTGACGTACAATGAAGTCCAAAGTAGACCATTAACTCATATGTTAAGTCGTCAGAATGCTGCAAATTATGTAGCTGGCTGAGTTCTCTAAATTTGATGGATAAGCCTTCAACATCTTACATTTTGTAATTGAAATATAAATTTGTAATATATTTGGCGGACCGTGAAATTTACTTACATTTAAGCAATGCTCCATACAGTGTCATACTATACAAAGTTAAAATCTAGTTTAATTCTTTAGCTCAGCAATTTTGGATGTGGAATGCAAGTAGTTTTGGGTGGGTTAGGTACTCTTTACTAAGCCATAATGATTTAGTTTGGGGTAAATAGAAGCCATGTAAAATCGCTGTGAAATGATGTGTTTAGCTGCAAAAAGTCACTGAACACAACATTTTTTGTCGCTCCAGTTTTTGTTATAGTCCTACCCCTGTACAACTTTAAGAATCACTTTAAATATTAAAGCCTCACACATTTATGCATAAAATGTATACCATTCATGCTAATATTTGCATTAACTTCATTACAGCCCTGTAGCCAAGTTTAAGCTACCTAACAATTTATCCTACGCAATACTCAAAAGTTCAAGCTTTAAATTCAAAAGATCTCAGAGTTGACGATTTTCCTGCTTTGATTTTAAAAGGAAATTTGGATGTTTTTTTATAACAGGGAGTCGAACTGAAACCCAACCGGCACTTTATGAACAGGTTTTGGGCCAATATTTTCCGAACCGTTACAGAACCCGAACCGTTTTTTGTAAGATTATAAGGACACGTACCCGAACCTTAACCAAATCCGAACCTATCAAAAAAATCAGTTCACTCCAACATGACGTTACAACGTGTATTTTACTGGGTTAAGTTATGCCATGTTCGAAATTGTATGAAATTTATTTTTTGGATATCTCAGTAACGAGATGATGTTTTTTCAATATGTTATGTAACTTAATAAAATTGACTTACAATTCAAAGATTATTCTCTACAATATTAACCAACATTTTAAGATTTAACGGAACTTATCCAAACTGGAACTTTACTAACCGGTTTTGAAATACTGATGGTCGAACCAGAACTTTTAAATTAATCGAAACCGAACCAGATTTTGAACCCAAAAAGTCAAACGATTCGACTCCCTGCTCTATAATATTTATTTTCCCCACAAAAAATTCTCATGAAACCTACTTCACTAGATAAGAGTTTGTCCAAAACTAACCTAACCCAGTACCGCCTAAATTCAACGCGTGTGGCTACGACTAAAATTAAAAACAAAAAATGTAACAGCCAATGAAAGACTCTTGTAACGGGTAACACTAATTTACGGAATGATGAATGGTCGGAACGCTCACAGTATTATAATAAAATATAATAACACTTGACCCACCTTCACTCAAACGCTAACCCCCACCCTAACTCAAATATTGTGCGTTGGTTTAATCATTGTTTTAACGGGGTAACACTTAAATTAGTGAGCGTTCCGACCATTCATTATTCCGTAAATTAGTATTACCCCTTATAACTTACCAACAATTGTTTCTCAGGCAGCATCTACTTGATTGCTAAATCGAAGATAACATCAACAGCAGCAAAGCGTAATCCATCAGATTAAAAAAAATAGTTAAAAATAAGACGATATTAACGGACTTATACCTTAAATTGGTTGTCGTTAAACGTCCTGTTTTGAGCAAAGCTTTTATCCCTTTTCCCGCCACTCACTTTTTCAACGTTCTATAAATTCGAAATTACGTCATAGCAAATCACATGTTGCGTGACCAATCTTCATATTTTTATGATCTTAAAGGAGACACATTTTTTAATTTTTAGTCGGGTACGAAATAAACCATTGTTAAATATGTTATTGCACTAATGTTTACACACAAGAATTATTATTCTTTGATTAGCTATCCATTTTAAACATTTCTATTTAGGTTTGTGAAAATCGCTTCATTGGTCGACGTAAAAAGTTTACAGTGAAATCCTATTAATTTCCTGTCATCGAAATACGTTTCAAAGTAACGAAATTGCATGGGCGCCCGCATAAAATTTTACGCTTTTGTTCGCCGAAAATGCCACGAGAAAAACAAACAAAGTTTTAGCAGTAAGTTGTAGGACAGGACACAATAGAGTTGAAAAAACACCACTGCGATTTTTTGTGTGTTGATAATATTTCACGGGCTTGCCGCTGTCTTCTACAAACCTTGAACTGAGACGGTTTCCTTTGCAAAGAACGTGGAAGACAATATAATATCTTGCCGAAAATGTTAAAAAGGTATCACGGATACCAAAAAATGCTCTCTTCCCGTAATTTCTAAAATAACGTGTTGTCGTCGTTGTACGTAAAACGTTTTAAAATGTTTTGGTTTGAAAATATACATTTTATATTGGTTTAAGAATAAACGTTTTAGGGAAATTATGGCGTGGAGCGTTCAATAAACGTTTTTTACACAAAAATTAGAAACGTTTTTCTATAATTTCTGTAGCAACGTTTTTCAGTTGTTTTAAGTAAAATGTTTTAAAGATTTGTGTTCGCAACGTTTAATTAACGTCTTTCAAACAGTAAGTAAAAACCTTTTAATTTCCGCTAAGAAAATACGTTTTGGAATGGTTTTTAACAAAAGGTTTTAAAAAGGCCGTTTTTTAACGATTATTAAACCTTTTTTTGACGAATTATAAAAACATATTTATTTAGGTTTAACATGTACGTTTTTTAACGGTTTTTAAAAAAGCGTTTTTTACAAACCGATTGTTATACAACTTGTAGAGAGGTCTTCTTGAGACCACACAATATTCATAATTTTATTGTATTTCGTAAAACGTGTCAAGACGTTTCTAAGACGTCAAATTTAAGTCGAAGACGAGTTTTCCAGATGTACACCAAAATAAAACGTTTTCTAGCCAAGACGTGTTCAATGGGCCTGGAGGAATAAAGACGTCAAGCTGCCTTACAACTGTGAACCAGCAGAAAAAACGCCTGTTTAGATTAAAGAAGCGATTTTGATAAAGAGTGGTATTTCGACTGTGCTGTACGCCGGCACCTCCCTCAATGAAAATCTGCTTCAGGAACCTGATTTGACAAACAACCTGGTTGGCGTTCTTCTCCGTTTTCGCCAGGAGAAGATTGCATTAGTGGCTGACATTAAGGGAATGTTTCACCAAGTATTTTTTGACCAAGCTGACTGCGATGCTCTCAGATTTCTGTGGTGGCCTAATGATGACCTGCCCAAACCACCAGAGGACTACCAGATGCTGGTTCACCTTTTTGGAGCTACTTCGTCACCAAGTTGTGTCAGCTTTGCATTAAGAAAAGTTGCTGAGGACAATGAGAGCAATGCAACAAAGGAAACTACTGACACTGTGCAGCGGAATTTTTATGTGGACGATTGCCCGAAGTCAGTCAAGACTTTGCAGGAAGGCACCCGGCTAGTTAAGAAATTAGATAAGCTGCTAAAATGTAGAGGACCTAGATAGTTTGCCTGTTAAAAGAGCTTTGGGGGGTGTACTGGAAACCGGTACAGATTGCTTCGAGGTCAAAGTAAAGCTGAAAACGAAGCCATGCCCAAGACGCGGAATCCTGTCAACGATAAGCCAGCTGTTTGACCCAATAGGGTTCGGCCAGCCCTTTATCTTTCCTATTAAAAAACCTATGAAGGAATTGTGCAAAAGAAACCTTGGTTGGGATGAGGCTATTCCCTTGATAACCTCTCAATGCTGGAATCTATTTATATCCCTGTACTACACAAATGTTGAACTCAATTGCTTTTGTGATGCAAGCGAAACGGATTATGGAGCGGTTTGCTACACATGCTTGTCAAACGATGATTCATGCCACTGTTCATTTGTCATGGGAAATCAAGGGCTCCCCTTTAAAGGCAGTCACCATCCCTCGCCTCGAACTTACCGCTGTTGTGGTCGGTGTAAAACTGGCACAGTTTGTCACTTATGAGCTGGATTTTAATTTCCAAAGGGTTGTGTACTTGACAGATTCTACCTCTGTACTTCATAATATCAGAAATACATCTTGCCGCTTTCCAACATTTGTTGCCAAAAGCCTTACCGTCGTTCAAGCAGTCACAGAGCCGGAACAGTAGATGTGGATACCAAGCAAAATCCTGCTGACATTGTCTCCAGGTTTTTTTTTTATCCTGATCAAGTCGACAAGCAAAAGCATGTTTTTCTGGCCCATCCTTCCTGTGGAAGGACAAAGGTTGCTGGCCAGAACAGCCAGTTGTGTTAGAAGTGCGTGAAGACCAATAAGAACACGAACAGGTTAAGGTCAACACGGCTGTAGTTGAAGTTGTAGAAAATGGTTTGGACAACTTACTGTGCAGATACTCGCCGTACAATGCCTTACTTAAGGCAATTAGCAAGATACTTCGGTTCAAAGGGTATATGATGTGGAAGTATTTAATTAAATCACAAAAACCTTTACCCAAGATAGGTCTGCTGACAGCAGAAGAAATGGAAGCTGCTATCCATAAAGTGGTTAAACTCGTTCAAAATCAAGAATTTGGATCAGTGATCTCGGGTCTTAAGGACTACCAGGACTCCACCCACTTCAGGAAGTCACAACACTCAAATGGGCCACACATTCGAAATCAGGCCCTTGGCAAACTTAGACCCATGAAAATAAAGGGCACTGTGAGAGTTGGAGGCCGCCTGCAACATGCAACTCTGCCAAAAGACGTGAAACATCCTATAATTCTGCCTAGTCGTCACCATGTTCCTGGCTCATTATACATCATTACCATCAGAGAGAAGAGTGTAGAGAAACGACGCATGTCTGTTTGTGCTTGTAATTATAGCGTGTTCGCCTGGTAAAGTGTTAAATATCTCACCTAGATACTCATTTCCTTTCGTGGCCGTTCTGGCAAATCTAGCCGACATTCGACTCAGCTAATTGCAGTCGCTCTTGTGCTATATAGTGTCACGCTGCTGTTGGATTAAACACAACAGTCAAGATGCATGCCTTACTTGCGAGACGTGTTTTTACTGCGCTGTAAACTCTTTCATTGAAAGCGAAATATGCTAAATTATGTGAATGTACAATAAATCTATAAGCAACCTGACAAGTATGCACTTTGTAATGCTATGACAGTTTGTTTAGATTCGATTTAGTGGAGTTCAGATAGCACGGTGGTCATGTCTCACCTGTAGAAATATACAAGAGCACAGTGGAACTCAACATGTTCTAGTGACCACCCGTACGAAATGTTTGATTATTAATTATATCAAAGGCCAGTCATCGGTTCGTCATTATCTAAAGGAATGCAGAAAATGTCGTTTTGGGAAGGCACAAGCTGGTCAACACTTAATGGCACCCTTACCGGCATGCCGTGTTGAGTCTGGTCAATCACCATTCATCATACAGGGGTTGACTATTTTGGCCCTCTAATGGTCAAAGTCGGACGCAATCATGTGAAACGGCATGGCTGCATTTACAGAGACAACATTTACATACAAATAAACTGTAATAATAAAGATTTAAATATATTGTGTGTTTTTTTTTCAACTTTTACTATTATCATTCCAAACGCCCCTTTCTTATTTTGTTGGCAAATCTCTTTTTAAACCTGTAGATTGCTTATTTACCCTGTTAAAAACATTTTCGAAAAGCTTTTTACTAAAAATGTGTCCCAACACCCTTTTCAAACAGCTTGACAATAAACCATTTTTTTTTGTTACATTCTATGCTAGGTACATAATAATTAATACATATAATTAAAAACATATGAGCACCATTCAACAGGCATCTTTAAATGACAATTTTATTTTTCCAACTTGAAAAAGATAGACTGAATTCGACGTAGTTTCATTTTAAGGTGCACATAAAACGTGAATGATTGGATACAAGTCTTTGTACTTTTTGGAGGCCTTTTGTATCCAGCAACATATAATAATATTTCACTTTCAGCTTTATTTATATAATAGGATTGTAAAACTGTTTCTTCTTTGTATTTGACAATATTATTGATTAAATGTAAAAGTTGCTTTACAGCTTCCAAATGAGGTAAACTTGAAAATAACTTATCCGCATTACAGCAGTATTTCGGATATTTTGATATTACACAACCTGGTTTATTTTTTCTTAAAAATAACTGCAACCAATCTGTAACTACTTCATAGCCAAGAGGCAAAGCTGAATCTTTTCCGGCAGAACAAGAGACACAAAACTGATAGTTTTTTCTGCTGTTGGCTTGATTAGTGGTTGCAATTCCACTTCTTCCGGAACGTTAAGCAGTTCGCCTATTACCTCGCCTGTCAGTTCAATACTTGACATGTTAATTTTTTAAAGTGACAAAATAAAACTGGATAGAATTAGAAAACTTACTGCATTAAATGAACCGCTGAATAAAATACGCAAAATAATTCATCTCGGTAAAGCTACCACATTTTTGGTTACTTATTTGCTAAATATTGCCATAATTCTTATGACCGTGACTGAACTGTACTTTTTGACTGCAGAAGGGCATAGTTTGCCTTGTATCGATAGTAACGCTCACGAGCGCCGACTTCGAACACGCGAATTTGCGCTGCAGTACAAACACCTTGCTCGCGTCGCGTCGCTTGTAGTGTAAAAGGGCTTTTATTTAGACCAGTGGTTCTCAAACTGGGGTCCGCGGTCCTTTTGGGGTCCGCGAGACAATTTTCTGGGACCGCGAAGCACCTAACAAAAAAAATCAACACGACGCTTCCGAAGAACAAAATTTTTGAGCAATAAAATTTTCAGGCAACTTACTTTTCCAAACCAAGCTCATTAGTTTTTATTCACATTATTGCACGCTTGAAATTAAATTGTGCATTGTGACGTCATAGTGCTGCACGAAATAATTTTTTTTCAATTTTTAGAAATTTTAGATTCGCATACCACAATATCACAATTTTCAGTTAAACAAATGATTTTAACACTATTATCTACAATTATGCAGTAATGTATTATAAATAAATATTAAAAAAACATATTTTAAACAAACACACAAGAAACTCAAGCAATAATCAGCAAAAACATAAAAAAAAAAAAAAAAAAAATATAAAAATACTGTATAAAGGAATATGGAATAAAATAAGTTCCTAACACAAAAAGTTCATAAAAATCACTGTAGATATACTTCAACGCAATCTCTACAAGATGAAACTAGTCTCCCAGTCTGCTAATTCAGAAATTTCCAACGAAATTAGTCTTTCGAAGCTTACTTAGAGCAAAAATCGTAAAATTACGAAAATTACGGTGGGGGGTGGGGACAAAAGTGAAATAAACAAAAGTTCCTAACACAAAAAGTTCATAAAAATCACTGTAGATATACTTCAACGCAAGTTCTACAAGATAAAACTAGTCAGCTTGTGTTGAAGTATATCTTCAGCGATTTTATGAACTTTTTGTGTTAAGAACTTTTTTATTTCACTTTTTTCCCCACCCCCACCGTAATTTTCGTAATTTTACGATTTTTGCTCTAAGTAAGCTTCGAAAGACTCATTTCGTTGGAAATTTCTGAATTACCAGACTGGGAGACTAGTTTTATCTTGTAGAGCAAGTGTTGAAGTATATCTACAGCAATTTTTATGAACATTTTGTGTTAGGAACTTTTTTTATTCCATATTCCTTTATACAGTATTTTTTCTTCTATTTATCCTCTCTACAGTACTTTTCTTTTCTTTTTTGCTGAATATTGCTTGAGTTTCATGTGTGTTTGTTTAAGATATGTTTTTTTAATGTTTTATTTATAACATATTACGGAATAATTGTAGATAATAGTGTTAAAATCATTTGTTTAACTGAAAAATGTGAAATTGTGGTATGCGGATCTAAAATTTCTAAAAATTAAAAAAAAAATTATTTCGCCGAAATGACGATGGTGTTTTTACAGCTTGTTGCGCTGCCACAGTGAGCTCAATGTTGTAGGTCACGGTTTTAAAACTGTTCGTAATTGCTTGACTCAAATAAAGTGATTTGTGAGAGGTTAACAAAGCCGAGCTGATAACAAAGAAGCAAGTGCACCCGTCCCATTGATACCATTATAAACAACGTGTGATTTTGTGTATATTTTTAAGGACCGTGAGCAATAATCTCAAATAAACACAAAAAACTTGAGCCTTCCCTTTTGTTATCATGTGACAGGTGCAATGGTAAAAGTCTGTGTTATATAACGCATGACGTTTTCACGCCGATTAAAGATTTTTACTTTTCCGCGATAAAAGCTACCCATAGTACACCTACTCCTAGCAATAATTATAGAATATTGAATTGGCAAGCAGGGATCTGCAAAGTTAAATCCAGAGGTGTACTGCAATAATATGTTTCGAATATGGAATAACGAATCCAGAATATTGAATCCTAATAAGCTTTAAAATAATTATTTAACTTCTATTTTGGGGGATTGCTAAAACAAAATTTAATTGCTAACATATGCATATTGTAAATGAAAAATAAATTTACAAATTATTAACTTTCTAAATAACTGCGACTTAAGAAGTTGTTTAAAATACAATGCATAACTAAAAGGACATAAAACGCGATTGAAACACCAGGTTGTTAGAAAAACTTATTTTTTGCCCATATAGTGAGTGAAATAAAAACAATGTTGTGTTTTAGTTATACTTTATTAGAAATGTGATAAGTTAATTTGGCAGTTAAATAATATGCTGCAAATAATACATAGTAATTACCATTGATGCATTACTATTACTAGTCAATTACGCTGTGCATAACCTCGCTGATTATTGGCCTCAAGTTGACCTTGAGTAACCCCGTAGCGAACTTTGCGCGTTTTACGCTAGAACACTTGTTTTGAAACTTAACATCTGTACCTAGTATAACACGATAGTTGCCCGCCCAAAGCATTTGAAGGACACCTAATAATTAGGCGAAGGTTATTGGCCAGGATAGGTCGCCCGAAAAAATCGCTTTTGCCACAGCGATAGGCGACGTTAATCTAAATTTTTGCGGTAAAACGAACAAATTACATCGTTTTCAATTACGGTAAATAAACAGCAGAAGTTTTGTAATATCATAACCTAACTTAAGAGTAATGCCCATGGCCCCCCAATCACCACTCCGTGGCCCCCTAGGGGGGCCGAGGGCCCCGGTTGAGAAACCTTAATTTAGATCTTATTCTGCCGTGGATGCTACTGTTATGTCATTGGTCTTAATACTAGTAGATATTTTTGCCGGTTCCCGTTATTCTTGTTATATTATAAGGTGCCGCTTTAAAATAAGCCATTATTGTTTTTAATCTAAATTGCTAAAACATTGTTATTTACTATGCTCGTTGTGCGTGTGGTAAACGTTCTTGCGTATTTCCTTTCCCATTCATCCTGCTGGTTAACTGGCGAGTTAATCCCCAACGCATTCGCTTTTACTGCAGCGTTAGTCGTATCCGAATTCTACTAAAAACCAGTCAACGATGCACTCCTTACTGACAACACGTGTCTTTACTGCGCTGTAAGCCAATTTATTGAAAGCGAGCTATACTGCATTATGTGAATGTGCAATAAATCTATAAGCGACCTGACATTATCCACTTTGAAATGCTACGACAGTTTGTTTAGTTTCGATTTAGTGGAGTTCAGATAGTACGGTGGTCATGTCTCCCTGTTGAAATATACAGGATCATAAAAACCTGCTGTATTATACAAAGGTTCGGTGGCTCTCTAAAGGGAACATTGTATCAAGAGTCTTTGAGCTTCGTGATGAGCTAAAAATCTTTTCAAATTATGTGAAACCGGAGTTAGCAGTTCATTTTTTACTAAATTCAAAATCCATTGCTAGTTTGGCATACTTGGTAGATATCCTTAATGCTTTGAACACTCTTAATCTAAAAATGCAAAGGAAAGAAAAAACATTGCTTTTGTAGAGAAATTGTCAAACTTGAGACGTAAACTTCAGAATCGCATTTTTGCAATGTTTAGCAATCTAGATGACATTTCCGAGTTGGATGAAGCGCTCAAGACCTATGTTGTTCAACATCTTGAAAATTCGGAAAACGAATTCGAATCATATTTTCCTGATGCTGTTGGAGATGACCTATCCCTTGCAAGAAATCCGTTTCGGCTTTCCCTTGAACAAGTAAAATTTGAACTGCAAGACCAATCGGTTGAATTGAAAAACGACTCAAGTCAAGCTGCCGATTTTCATTTAACTCGACGTGGCTATGTCAATCTGCCTTTTTAACACTTGTAATTAGGGTTCCTCTTTTTCCCGGATTTAATGAAACTTCCCGGGAACCCGGGATCCCGACAAAAAAATTATACATAAAATTACGTCACTATGACGTTGGAATTTTTTTTATTTTAGCTCCAAACATTTAATTAAGCTCATTTATGGGCGTTCTTTCACTTATGTACGTGGAAAGTTATGCAAAAAAAACAAAACAAAAAAATACGGCATACCACAACGCATATTGTTTGGGATAGTGTTTGGGCGAAGGTTGGTTAAGTATTATTATGTTTGACCAACCCTCACCCAAACGCTAACCAGCACCCTAACCCAAATAATATGCCTTGTGGTATGCGGTATTTGAGGACCGTTTTTATTTTTATTAATTTATACGTTTATAGCGGAAGAAGCGCCCATTTATGTTCTGTAGTATTGCTTCTGCAATCTTACAAGACCTTCTAGTATTAAAGTCAGGACACTTATTTGTTTTTATTTAAAAAAAAGCGCATGCATTTTTATTTTTAGAATAAATTTAATTAAGTTTCTCCGCTGTTAAGCGCGAATAAAGCAACTCAAGCAACGACTTTAACATGGTTGGTACTACTTTTTTCTTTATATTACTGAAAAACGACAATATTTTTTGAAGTTTTGCTATGTTTCCGAATACCCGGGATTATAAAAAAAATTTTGCCGGGATTCGGGATCGTTAATTCGCGGGAAATCCCGGGAATTTCCCGTCGAAACATTCCCGGAGAGGAACCCTACTTGTAATATGAAGTCCAGGCAGCGTAACCGTCTTGAAGTAGCCAAGAGCAAGATATTCGCTGTGCTCTGTCATATATACAACCAAGAATTCCTAATCTTTGTAGCTAAATTTCAGAAGCATGTATCACATTAAAAATAAATTGATAAAAAACACTTCGCCTGTTTTTGAGTTTTTTTTTAATTTTCATAAAAATTGTTTGTGTATAGTTACTAGATGAAATACCCGGCGTTGCCCAGGTTAAATAGAATATTTACTAATTTTTCTAACTAGTTAAAAACTAATTACACCTAAAATAACCACCATAATGTACGAAGTCTACCTGAATTTTGTGTGGTTAAACAAATAATCCATCATACTGTGGGCTCTTTATCACTATTGCACATTACGTTGTTACATGTTAAATTGCTAGCCTCATGTCTCATGATTATGGAAGATAAATGCATTTACTCCAAAAGTAATGTTACGGCTTAAATAGGCAAAAATAATAAAAGTGTATTTTTTAAACGTCATAACTAGGGCGATTATTTTTTGACTTGTCAAAAAAAGTCAAAATTTATACGTTAGGTTAAAATTATTTATTTCTTTGTTTTATTTCATTTCCACAGCATTTAATTTATCATTTTTTAGGTCAAAGCATAATCGCCCTGGTCATAACAAATTTGCTTATGCCTAAACGTTTGCACTGCGTGTAACAAAATATAAATTGCAAATCACGTAATGTGTTTTTAAAATCATGTCATATCGTGTGTCTAAAATCGGTTAACCTAATGGTCAGTGTACCCTCTAAGAAAAGTTTCTACTACGCAAATATTTTTTGTAGTGCCTAAGAATATTTTAAGCCTGCGTTGGCAGGGGCCCGGGGCAGATAAATGTTCTTGTATAGGGGCGAGGCGTGAAAATTTTAAAGATGACGTCAAAAAACAATTTTTTTCAATTAACTTATGTGCAAGTGCAATCGAGTTAACTATGTTCAAGGATATGACAACAAAGCGGTCGCGCAAAAAAAATATCTTTATATTTGGGTAAAATTGACAAAATGTCTAATTTTTTAAAATAGGATGCGTGAAGCCTTTAGCGCACAATCAAGAATCACGAGCTATTCGCTCAGCTGCATTTATCAAGATCATTTTGTCAATTTGTGAGGGCCGTTATTGCCCCACAGCTGTATCTGCTCAGTAATCGTGTAAAACCTGCAATTGTGAAAAATTACGTCCTAAAAAATAAATTTTGATTTCATGATCCCGAAAATTATTGTCAAACACTCCACTGCTGTGTTCGGCACTGTTCGAAACTCATTTTTTTCTTTCAGCTTGATTTTCCTGAGTAGACATTTAATTCTACGTGAGATAAAAACATACAGCGTGGATGATAAAACCGATTAGACACAGTAATTTATTACGTTACAATAAGCCTCTCTACATGAGCGTGTTAGCTGACCCGTGTCAGAAAGCGCGCGAATGTCTACAAAAGCGCGGGAAAAGGAATTGATCTACATGAACCACATTATGCGCGTCAACTACAAAATGGCGGAAACCCAGCGAACTTTAATCCGTGTTAATCGTGAACTCCTAGGCACCAATTATCAGATTTTGTTTATATTCATCATTAGTTTGTAGCGATATGTTTATTTTTGTAATTACATCTCTAATGTGCAGTACTATTTTCAATAAACCTAATTCAAATGGTTAAATTGTGTGGAAACGATAACTGTTTATTATTTTCTGCAAATTATATTAACAATACCCATTACCTAATGTGTCCAATGTCCATATACCTACTATAGCCCAAAGAGATTATAACCATGAGGACAAACTCTCACTTTTGCCTTTTTTCTTTTGCCTTTAAGCAATGCATTCTACTTTCGACAGCCGTCACGGTCTGATTCATAATAAGAAAATCATCATCTTTTCCATTTAAGCCTGTTATAAAAATGTACGCTTTTGGCGTAATTTGTTGTTTAATGACCCCTAGTCCTAATTTAAACCGTTTTCTGTTTATAAAATTGACTTGGTAGGACAGGCAAGGTTATCACAAGTTGTATGACACTTTCTTAGGACCTATTGTACATTTTTGAAAAGGTGTACATTTTTGAAAGGTGTATTACTGTTAAAATGTACGCAATTGAGTTATGTTGTTGATTGCGGGGCTCTTTCTATTTGGTACGTAGAAAGTAACGCAAAAAACAGTCTACAAATGCCGCATAACGCAACGCACATCATTATTTTATTATTAATAATAATGCTCGACCAACTCAAACTTAAGCCCGCACCGTAACCCAAATAATGTGCGTTGCGGTATTTGTTGTCCTTTTTTTGCGTTACTTTCTACGTACCAAATCGATGGAGCGCCTTGGTTTCCACTTCTAGGCGTTAAGATTTATGTGAGGAATTAACCTTATAAATTAAATTAATACCAGTTAGTTCAGTGGTTCTCAACCTTTTTTCTTTCGTGGCCCATTTTCGTTGCACAAAAATTCTGTGGCCCAATAAACGTTTATGAAAAAAACAACTATGAAATAGGTTTAGAACAAAAAACAGAAGAACATGTTTCAAAACAGATTATTTCTTTAACCGTGCATTAGTGAGATAGTAGCTGCTGAACAATAAATTTAAATTCCTTCCCAAGCCATTATTTCTGTAAAATTAAGTGTAGTGACACAAATAAAACTTAATTCTTCATTAAATCTAGCTTTATGAAATTGATCTGTGGCCCACTCAAAATGTTCCCATGGCCCACTGCTGGTTGAGAACCGCTGACTTAGTTTGTTGTAAATCCCAAGGTGCCGAACTTATTAAACTTAACTGCATGGCAGTGTTAATTTTTAGCTTTTTAATGTAAATAATATAGGTATTTTGCATTGTACATGGAGCCTAGAAAAAGCAACTTTTGGTAAACCGAACCCATAAATGAATTAGCTTTAGTGTACAAATTTTAGTAAAAATTAGTAGAATTCCAAATTAATGAGTGTGCCGCAAATCAAAATTGTTTTTCGAGGGCGTCTCAAAAAAAGTTTCCGAACCATTTTCTTACATTACTATTGGAATACAAATGTATCTATTTCTATACTACTGTTTAAGATCCCAAATTTAGCGGTGGGGCGCAGTGGTGCTATGCAGCTTGCGAACAATTTTTTGAAGTGCAAATTTTGTCTGCCCCTTGGTGGTAATTGAGCTTAAAATTAGTAATTTGCCAGCTTTTCTTACATAAAGTTAGTTGGAATAATATTTGGTTGTATACCAATTTAATTGAAAACAAATTTGCTGTGCTTGGTAAATGGTAACAGGCATCGCTCATTTAGGAAATGTTCTTTACGCAAATATATCCTTATCTCAAAGAATATTTTCCATACGGTAATTTTTCTTTAGTATGTCAGTCTTCACTGCGCCAATTAAATTTATGCTGTACTGCTGCTCTAAATAGTCTTCTATATACTTGTTCCAGTGTTACAAATTAAGACACATTGAAATTGATACAATAAACTGAAAATTAATACCAAATTCTTTAAAAGCATCGTTACTGGTGGTGTGCTGTTTGTGCGAGTGAAGCAAACAATTAGCATTTGTAAGGTAGTTCCATTTGGAATCAGTAGTTACCAGATGTCACTGAATTCAGTAAATAATTTTGCAAATTATATTATATTGCTTAATAGTATTGGAGTATGTTATTATAACGTTAAACTTATCCACCGTTTATTTTTATAGAACTTGCTCATATTTACTAGTTAACTATAATAAGAAGACATATTCGTCTATAACTGTGATTCAGTCATTCTGGGATTATGTTGGATATTGCTTAACGAAATAACAATAGTACACTGGGAAAATAAAAAAATAGTTTCTCAAAGATACAACAAACCTCTGGTAAGATCATTGTGACAATGAGATCATGGTGTAATGTAGGGTTTCCCAAACTTTTTTGGACCACGGACCACAATTTGTAAATCTGTTTTTTCGCGGACCGCTATACAAAGCTAAAACTAAATAAAACCAAATTTTATATATTTACAAAACTGACACCATCAATGGGATGGATGGGATTGCTTCCCTCTGCTCAAATCATCAATTCATAATAAATTCAATGCGCAACAAGTAAGATTTACGACACTGAATAGCAAAAGCTTTCAAATTCAATAAGTTGTGAATAACTGCGGCAATTTAATTATCGTTGAAAGTGTACACATACTGTACAGCAGGAGTCGGCAACCTTTTTTTAAAGGCGTATACTGGCATTTCTTTCAAATTTCTTCTTGCAAGTTTTTATTGCATTTCAAAAATAAAAATTAAAACTGTATGTCCAATATTTTTGAATACGTTTTCCGTTTGTACGCGACGCACTTTGGCACATGACAGTCAGTCTTCCACAGCGCAACAAGCGCTAATCTAATTCAAACGGGTCGGATAAATTACATTCGCAGGCCGATCCGGCCCGCGGGCCCCTGCTGTACAACGTATATGCGTAACTTTTTAATTTATTGTCATATCGCCACAGACCACCTGTGCAGTCGTCGCGGACCACAGTTTGGGAAACCCTGGTGTAATTGAAGTAATGTGCATTACAAAATTGGCCATTAGCATACCAAACAGAAAAAATAACAATTTCATAAATGTAGCACTTTGTACTAAATTTAACTACATGAGCAACCCCCAGTTTGGGAAGCCCTGGTCTAGTTATACAAAACTTCCGAGTAATTTTACCAATGTTTTGTTTGTGACTTGCTGGCATATTTTAAGTATTTATTTATTTAAAATCTTTTTTTTTAATTTAGTATGTTACACTATTTTTCTATTATACAGGTTGGAAAACTGATTGGGAACCTCCACTTAAAAAGTTCTGGTCACAGAATGAGCATATTATTTACAGAGTAAAGCACAATAAATTCCTTCAAATTTTCCACCCTTTTACCATTTGATGTGCTGTAAGAAGCCTATTAATTAATGTAAAACTTTATTCTCTTGTGGATAACATATGACACTGCTTTACACAAATTCCTACTGGCAATTTTTGGGGCTTTTCAGTGATTTTGATTTCTTAAGTCAAAGTGGTCCAAGGTTTCACAATATATTCATATTCTTTACGGGCCACAAAATAGGCTACATGCATGCCAGGTGTGGATAAACAATTTTCGTTAAGCATTGTTAAAAAGTAACTGTCGAAAGATATATAAGCTGCACGAACTTTCTGCTATCACCAAATTGTGCACAAATAAAATCGAGCGATAATAATCAGACTGGCAGAATGGTGCGCTCCAAACACGCAAAATTGCATATTTGACAACACTTCATTTCGAAAAAGACTGCAGTTATAAGTAAACACAAATATAACTTGTATTGCAAAACGCCATTTTAGAAAGTTCCACATAGGACGCACTGCGACTTTTAAACCTGTCTGACACACAAAAAATTAGGCTTTGCCAAGTGATAGCAAACTGGTTTATTTAATGGTGTAATCAAAAAAATGTAACCCTAACCAAACCATTGCAGTATGCTCGCTGATCGTTGATCACGTATATTTTTTTTAAATAAACCCTGTTCACATTACAATAATTCAACAGTGCTTCGCGGGCCACAAACAATGATGTCGGGCCTGGGTTTTGGACCACCCTGCCTAAGTAATCAATTTTTGTTAAAAGTGTCATTATATTTCTACTTCTTAGTACACCTTATATGCAAACTCAGGCAAACAAAACAAAATAATGTTTATTTAAAATTTATTTCGTTAAACATGGTAAGAATTAATCAATTTAAAGAATCAGATCCAGAGGCCACTTCAGTATTATATTCTTTTGTGTAGTACCTGGTAAACAGCGTATGTAAGAACACAATTTATCGACCAATATATTACAAATGTTTTTTATAATTTTATTAAATTGTCTCTTTGCACTGATTTATTATATTTATATTTCAAAGTGTGTATTGCAAAGTAAACGTTTTGTTTGATATGAATAAAATATTTATAAATTATTACTTTGTTGTCAAAAGAGTTGTTGAGTTATTACTTATTCTGAATAAATTTCAGGAAATAAATTATAGCTTTAAAAGTATAGTGGCTTAATTTAGAGTAAATAAAAAAATCCACACAGAACTATAGGTAGCATATTGCGCAGGTTTGAAATCAGGACTGCGGAGTCGGCCTCGAGGAGTCGGTTTGTTTTGCTGGATTCGGACTCGAGTAAGACCATGTAAAACTACCCGAATCTGACATGCGCAGTACCAAATTTTAAAACTAATATGACCGCTAACTGAAAATTGTAGAGGTGGAATAGCATGTGGTGGAATATTTTCCAATCATATATTATGAGTGAATGAATTATATGACACCCCTATAAGTGGATAGCTGAATATCCATTTTATTTTGGTTACGTAAATTGGCGGAATACAGGCTATTTAGTCAGGGCCGGACTCGGCGAAATGCCACATTTAACCGGAGTCGGACTCAGGTTATTTTTAACCGACTCCACAGCCCTGTTTGAAATAGATATTTTTTGTCATTTTCATTGTAAGTTTGCGAAAAGTATTTTTTACCTTGAGTGCTTCTCATCTTTTCTCCCTAATAGCTGATAACAAAAGTTTGGAGGTTGTAGTTGAATGAATATCAAATCCCATGTATAGAAGTAGCTGTGACATCTTGTAAACAGCTTAAATATATCTTTATTCAGTTTAAACTTAATTGAATAACTGACTGTAAAAGAATAAAGGTTATTATTACATTTAATTTCAACAGATTACAAAGCTGCAAAGTATACAAGTCAATATAGTCTGGTGCTTTCCTTTTTTAAATGAACAATATTACACACTAAGTTTGTGTTCACCGAACCCTATCCACTAAACTGGTACCAAAATGTGTAATATTAATATTCCTTAACACCAAAACTAAAGAATAATTGAATATATTACAAGATCCCTACTCTAATTTTCTTTAAACGTTTTACTATAATGCTAAAAAAGAAGAAACTGGGGCAATAAAAATAAGTTTAAACAATATTGTAATATTTTGTTTATTGTATCATATAAGCGAACACAAAAAGTAGTACCGAAGGGCTTACTAGTAATAATAACAAAATGTAAATTCCTCTCCGGCACCCCGGTTTGGAACCACTGGTCTACTCTACAGCAACGCGTTGGACGCTGCCGCAGTCATTAACTAGACGACGTTGGCGTGCCAACGAGTGTGTTACCATATTATATAGTATTTATGGTCAGCTGATATTGTAAGCCCAACAGGCTTTTTTAAGTGTATTTACACGAAACTCGGCAATGAAAGTTTGACACCTAATTCAAGCATAACTTTAACCTGTCAGAAATTTCACACCTTAATATACATAAGCCGGTTGCTCCAAAATTTTAGCTCACCAACATGCAAGTCAAGCCCAGTTGTTTACGTTTTACTATTATGCACTAGAGCGAAACGCTGTCGAAAATGGGCTACGTCACAGTTTGTCCTCATGGTTATAATCTCTTTGCTATAGCCTAATATGTATATATATATATTAAAATATTGGTGAAAATATATTTAATAGATAACTTTATATAAGTAGGATGAAATGAATTATAATTTTAACAACAAATCGCGAAGTAAACGCCAACCCAAGAGATAGAAATTTGCTTAACACACTTATTAAGCGACTAACCTACCTCTTACGAGCGTGCTAGACTTAGCGCGCTTTAGCACGATAAAAACCAGTCAAGCGAGGCGACGTCGCCGTGCGTCATTTTAAGCGTGTCAGACAAGCGCGCTAGCTCACTTATTTTGCTCACGTAGGGAGGCCTACTGTTAATGCGGATTTGAAATGTTTTCTTGCTTCTAGCTACAACCGTCAACGAAAAAATGGCTAATGCATGCTCAAACTCAGTTATTTTTTGCTAAATATATGCAGTTAAGGGCCTGTTTATTAATCCAGAACAGTTTTTTGAAGAAATTAGGTTTACATAGTGTTGGGGCAAACCGGACCCCAAACAAGATCGTCCGTTATTACTCGTGTAACTCAACTTAAAACTTTACTGTTTGTTTTTAGATTTTTCAGTAAAACATTTTGGAACTTGAATAAAATTACCAAAGATATTATTATTTTATGTTTAGGTCAGTTTTGCAGGACGGCCAAACAATGATAAATTTTAACAAGATCTGTTGTAAAAAAGATCGATTAATATTTCTTTGACTAGGCCTATAAATGTCTGTTTATGTACGGCCCATTTATAACCATGTAACTTATATATTGATGCAATGCTACTTACATATTATTTCCTTCTTGGTTTTCTTAAAAAAAAATTGTATTTTCAACTTAGAAGGCGCCATGTATACCAATAATGGGATTATGACGTCACATTGTGACGCAAATTGTACCAATATTTCTGAATTTTTTGTATGCGCCTCTTAAACAAAAATTCGTCATCCTGCATTTTCGAAAAATAAACCAATTAATATCGTGATCTTTTATCAGTGGGATCCGTTATGCCCCGTGCAAAAATCGTCCACAAATGTTAAGTTGTTCGGAAGGTATGCTTGTTTCAGAAGACCTTTGGGTTGCTACCCCCGGATGGGTGATAAAAACCGATTAGACAAAGTAATTTACAGTAAAACATGTATTACTTTACAATCGTCAGTGCGGATTTGATTTGTTTATTTGCTTTTAGCTACAAACATCAATTAAAAATTGGTTAATGCGAAATGTTTAAACGGTTGTGGCAAAAAATTGTAGATATTTTCGTTTTAATTTGAGAATGATATAAGCTCGCAAAAGGCGAAGTTTACTGCGCAATTTGGCAGGAATGGCTGTTGCGCACCTTAGGGGGAACACTGCTCATATAGTGTATTACAATGTATATTTAAAATTACATTTTCCTAACCTTACAGCTAGCAACACCCTACAAAAATCTAACCTCACAAAATTAAGGGCCGAATTTTGCCAGGGCCTAAGGCTATATCAGCCTAGTGGTTAATCCGGCCCTGATAGCACACTACACTTGACGAAGCACGTCATAGATCTTTTAAGTAACGAAAACCTGCGACATTTGTCAATTAAGAATAACTCCCAAGTATTGCGTGGTTAAACTCATGGTAAGAAGCCATTAGGCTTTTGGATAATAATGTTACTGGGAAGGCTTGTTGTACGATATCCGTGTAGGTTTTCTGATGTTTAATCAAAATATGTTTAGGATACGACCCGTGTGGTAGCAGTATTTGTTCAACGAAAGAAAACCTCGTTCGAAAAGTAAATTTGCTTTGTGGTCAAACTGCGACAACAAATGCGATATTTTTCAAACTCTACCTAAATTTTGCGTGGTTAAACATACTGCTAGAATAGTACACAAGCACGACCTGGTGTTATAATTTTACATTAAAGTCAACGCAATATAAACACAATAAAAAATAACACGATTAGCAATATGCACGACAGACAGTAGTTTAAAATTACAAATGAAAAAAAACAACTTTTCTTTTATACTAAATTACATTTGATAAAACTCAGCGCAACACACGAGAAATATCTTCGATGTGTCAAGGTTTGTTATGACGAACCAATGATTTATTAGACATGGAACCAAGCATCGGGGTGCGATTATCAGTGGGCGGGGGAAATGTATGGTTTATTGGAACCGAAAATAGCGTCATTTGTCTTTGAGGTGAAAATCGACGACTTGTTGGAGAGTGCTGAGGAGCTCCATTATCAGAACTTGGCAGGCCACGAAAGTATTCGGAAGTTGGACTGTAACGTCGTTGTGGAGGACTGCCACTTCGCTGGTAAAATGACGACTGTCTCGGGTAAGGTGGGGAAAAACGGAGTCGAGAAGGGATACGTGGAACGTAACTGTCTTGTGGGGAGTATTTCGTTTGAAATCCTGTTTGGGCTACGTGAGGTAAAGAAAATGCTCCTCGATCGGTATCGGAAAGGCGAGAAACCTCCATATCGCAGTGACTTGCGTATGACTCCCTACACATCAAGCGTATTAATCAAGTGCTATGTGGTTTATTTAACATTTAAACAAGAAAAACAAAATATGAAGAAAACACCAGTTAACCTGAAGAGCAATAAAAAGTAACACACGCTACAGTTTACAGGCCACATATGAACACGAAATGACATGTTGCGTTGTTAGGCTAAAGTCGGCTCAAAATGATTTAATTGAAAGCAACACATTAGGGTCGCTTGCCAACTGTGCCCACGCAGACTCCGGAGTATCACCCGCAAATACAAGATAATTCACCTCTACCTGTGCTCTGCAGCATCCAGGTCATACTGCGATAATAACTCAACATAAACTGTATATATTTTTACATGTATATATTGAAACGAAAGTGGCACTCACCAACGTTTGCCAGATATCACGACTGCAGCGGATAAAAACTCATCAGCTGCAGTATTTTTATACTTGCTATTTTTCCGGCTACTCTCAGAACTATTTTTGCTACAATTTATTAAAATCCGCTACAAGTCCTATAATCGATAAATATGAATATTATAGACATTATTTTGGAAATATATAATGTTAACGCTCAAAACTAGGTAATAGAAATGCCTAACGTGTTTACTTTTCGATCTATCGGTGGTCTAACACAGTGTGGTCAACTGCAGGCCCGCGGGCCAAAGGCCAAAGTTGGCCCGCGAGCTCCGCTTTTTTGGCCAGCGAACTGATAGTCAGCTTTGCTTCTATCTAGCAATATCACTTCAATTTTTGTTATTGTAATTAACAAAAAAACTTCGTAAATGATCCTTTGTGATTTCAGCTGAACAAAGGTGTACATTTCATAAAGTTAGTATATATGCCATAGGCCAGCGGTTCGTAACCTGGTCATTTTTTGAAACAAGATAACGTAATGTTTAAATCAATGTGTCGAGCACGAGCAATTTGTTGTGTGGCCAATGCGAAAAGCCTCCTGAATTTACAGTTCAGCGCCAATTCAACCAATTAAACTAAAAAAAAATTTCGCGTGACCAACAACACGCTTTACTATTTTCAAATTGTCTAAGTGATATTTAATTAAAAATTCCGAATTGCTTTTTGTAGGGGGGCGAAAGGCATTGGAAAATTACCGAAGGAGGTGCGGCTGAAAAAAGGTTGCGGCTGGAAAAAGGTTAAAATCCACTGCCATAGGCTATGTATAATTTGCCAGCAATAAGCCTAAGAATCGCTATTTAAAAACATTGGCCCGCAAGATAAAAAAAATGTTTTTGGCCCGCGATGAAAAGAAGGACCGCGCTGGTCTAACACAACCGCCGGCCTGCCAGCCGACCATACTTTCAGAATTTCAGGTATTGAACAATACAATTTATTCTTGGCAGTGCTTTGCAAATTAGCGTTAGTATGATGTTTTGTGCTGTTATAATTAAATTTCTGGTATAGGGCGATCATTTTTGATTTGTCAAACAAAGTCAAAATTTACACGTTGCCCCTAGTCAAAATCGATTAAAAATGCACATAAATTGTTTAAAAAATTAAGAGCTATGCTCAGCCTTTTATAACTGTCATTCAAGGAGAATTTTATAAAAAAGTTAGTTTTGCGTAATGTTTAACGACATTTTAACTGTATTATGTCTTTATTGGGGCAACATAGGCTACGGTATATGCGAGCTTGCAGAATTAACCACTCAGGCTTATAGTTTATCGCATTAGGCTTAGCTCGAACTATTTTGCATTATATAGTCGTTTATGAATATACTGTTGCTGCCAGGCATTATATCAATTTTAAAAGAAGGTTCTTCTGACAGGTGATACCTATTCAGGCAATCTTCTTCAGGGCAAATTAACTTGTAACCTTGCAAAAGGGTATATTACAGTGAAGAAAAACGACGAAAAACCAAGGTGGCAAAACGAAGCGAAAAAGGGTAACAAGGCGCGAATAACGAGAGAACTCGATAACCGGATGCAACCTTCTAATGGCCGCTACTGCACAAAAATTGATAAGATTTATTCTGTGCCGACGTTTCGACTACCTATTCAGGCAATCTTCTTCAGGGCAAATTAACAATTTTATGCGGTAGCGGCCATTAGAAGGCTGCAGCCGGTTATCGCGTTCTCACGTTACACTGTAAAAATTGAGCCATTGGTCGGACTGATGGCCTTTTAGCAATTTTTGGTGGCTGAGCTAGTTTTGTTATTTAAGATTCATTATGTGGATGTAAATGTGATAGCCGTGCAACGTTCATTGCACAGTATTTTTTAAAGTTAGTGTGGCAAAAAGTTTTTATTCTGGGTTATTGCTGCATTACAGGGCCAAACGAACCATGTCCCCCCAAACTATGCTTTTAGCCAAGTTTAATTATGTTAACACAAAATTGTTTTGTTTTTTTACTTTTATTCGTTTAGTTATATTTCATCATTCCAAAGGCGCTATGCATACCTATGGCATGTTGCGACGTGGTGATTCAAAAACTCTACACAGTGCAATTCCTGTTAATTATACTATGAAGGCCGTTATTTGAAACAAAATTTTAATTCTGTTGTTTGGGCCTTTAAATACTTTTTCGAGTTATTCAAAAAAGTTTGCCAACCACTTAATTTAGTAACCACCTATTTTTTCTAAGAAAAGAAAAAACAAAATTGTAACAGTCACCAAGATGATGCACAATTATTGCAGAATAGTCTTCAAGCGACCATTTTGCAAGTAGGAACTGGAGATTAACGTTGCAGGTGGCGACAATTTAAACTTCACTATGCTGTAATTTTTCACAGGGTCGTTGTAAATCTGTATCTTAATATTTGTTCATACGAAATCCTCCCCAAACTAAAAGACTTTTGACACTTGGATGTCCTTTTTTTATTACACTCAGATACTATTTTCTAACTCCTGGGAAAATGTCAGTATTATTGCTAAGGAAAATGTCAGTATTACATTCCCTAAGGTAGTGCTTCTTAAACTTTTTTAGTTTTGTTTACCCCCAAGCATCTATCTCCAGATTTCATTCACCCTTGTTTCATGATATGATAAAACTATCTCTTCTATATATAACAGCACAAATTACTTAGGTTATTTTGATGTAGTGTTATGAACATCTCAAGCTAAGTTTTTCCATTACAAATATACAATTTCTCTAGTCCAGAGATATAAAACTACAAAAGCCCAAAACACAGTCACCAAATTTTTGTACTTATACACTCGGTGCAAACCAACTTCATTAAAATAAACAAAAATAACACACTAAAAAAACAACAGTTCAGTAGTCGATTTACTGCAGAGCTATTATCCATTTCTGACGGTTCACTCTTATTTAACCCTTTTGGTTGGTTCATCCCTGAAAATTTTTTATTCACACTGGGGTGAAATATTCACCTGTTTAAGAAACACTGCCCTAAAATGTCAGTATAACATTCTGTAAGGAAATGTCAGTATTAACCTGTAAAACTATGTGTTCTTTGATAAAGCAAAAGTGAAAGATGAACGTTTCAGAACCGAAATTGCAGGCACCTTTCGTACTAGTCATGCTCGGCACTTTTAACTTTTGGTAAACCCAAATGGTAGGTAATAAGGCTGTCCTGCATGTATAGAATGATAATTTCTTTGTTTAGTGTAGCAACACAAATCTCTTTTTCTGCTTGATAAGTAAGCGAAAAAAATTCTCTTTAATTTATCTCAAATTTTGTTACTCTGTTAATTTGAATTGATTATTTAAAAATGTGTTAGAAAATCACCAACAATTGATTTTAAAAGTGTTGCTGGGTGCAGCCAGCTTGTTTATCAATATAAGGAACTTCATACTGCTGTTCATATGTCGGCAGTCCACTCCGAAGAAATATAATTTTAAACCTATTTTTCAATATGTGTGGCACCAAACACAATCAAAATAAATCCAAGGGATTTTCTGCTGTAGTCCTTTTTATACATTTTAACTACAGAAGGTTATTTCTTGCTTTAGTCAATGTATTTTACACCAACTACTGTCATCTCGTTTTAGAGCTGACCTGCCTCTTCAAAGAGGTCAACCCAAATACAAGGGTTGTTATAAATAGTAAATTTGTGGTAAACATGTTTATGTTTAAGTGGGTGTTTGAAACAACAATCATATAACTAAGCTACAGCCAAGGTTGGCGACTTTTAAATGCGAATTAAACAAATTGACCAACAATTCTACTAAAAAACATATTTATTTGAGTTGGATGTGTTTTAGGTGATATATACATCAGCTGCTTACACAAGCTTCAAAGTTTAATTGGAGAGTTTCTTTATTGCCTTCTGTGAAGATATTTGGTTGCATGGTAGCAACGTTTTGCTATTACTTTGTTTTGAATATGGAGTATTTCCCAATTGATTTATATTCAAAGGTACGACAAAAAAATGTATAAGGTTTACTTGTCAATTAGTTAAACAATAATTATTTGACTTTTTTTTGACTGCTTATGATAAATGTGTTTGTTTTAAAAATAGGCAACAAAAGGAATCACCTGGTAAAGTATTTTAATAACTATTGTGTAGACAAAATAGTGTTTATATAAAACATTCTAATTTAAGAACTATTTATTTATGTTTTAATTTATATGCATGTAATATTTTTTTTCATTTGCAAAAATTAATATTTCAGGGACAAAAGGTGCCAGCAAAGAGATATTCAGTGACATAAGACTCAGCTCTTGGTTGCATGCAGCATGATAAATAAAAAAACTGATCACCGCATCGTTATCTGGATTATTCTATTTTAGTTTAAGTTGATTTGTCAGCATTGGGAAAACGTAACCTATATGCATTGGTTTTTTAAACAAATTATTCTTTTCGCATGTTTGCTACTATTTACACTAAAAATAGTTGTACCTAAACTTCTGCCAGTGCTTTTTACTATAAATGTTTTAACAGTGCATGCCACAGTATGCATAAAATGTTTGGGCTTAATATATTTTCTTAAAGCGGACGAAAATAGTTGAGTGAAGCGCAAATTTTTTATGCGCATAGTAAAAGTAGTCATAAATATAGTTCAAGGGGACCTGGCCTGATGCCACCCTTGGTTACACCCCTATCCACTTGCATATTAACTATCAATAAATTATGGTAAAACATTACCTTTCATGAGCAATATTTTTTCCGGTACATATTCGCTAGTCTGAAACAAAATAATACACTGCTCAAAAGCAATTTTTCAACAGAGATGTGCTAATTCTTAAAAGGGTCGCACTGTAACATAATCCAATAGTGACATAATTTATGCAGCATTTTATCTATGTCTGAGTGTCATCTTAGATAAGAATAGTATGAGAAACAGTGTTCCCTCTAATTTTTTACCATGTGCACCTGCACTCCTATTTAAACTTCTCCACAGAATCCTTTATGCAGTTAGTGATGGAAAAGGTTAATTATTTAACAAAACCATTTAAAATATGAAATCCTGTCACCAAGGTTTTCCGAATGAGGGAATATTTGAATACACCTGATATATGTTATATCTTGATGACCTATATTTATTTGTTCAAAAAGGGATATGTTAGACATTTTTTTTTCTCAAGAAACACAAACTTGCCAAAATCTTTAAAATATAATGTGCCACAGAAAAACCAAAAGCAGTCTTGGAATCAGTTTAAAAAATACATCTTCAATAAAATACATTCTCCAGTAATTTTGCTGAATGATAAATTAACAAATTTAACATCAGTATGGTTTATCTAAGTAAAGAGCACTTGATTTATCCTGGCAGAATTACTTTTTCCCTTTTGGTTACGTTGATGTTGTGTTACTTTAGGGAGGAGGTGCAAAACCTTACTTGATAGATATTTGTACAAACGAAAAACAAGAATATTGTTTATTGCCTAACTATTTTTATGGGGTCAAAAAGTTAAGCACCGCACAAGTAGCAAGTCGTAAGGTCGTACAACTTAATAAAAAGTTATGTAATTGTTTATGTCTTGTGGTGTGCTAACGAGAGATGAATGTATCAGAGATGAAATGTATTTTTTTGCAACTTTTCGTAACCCTACTGCTTTTAAGATTATATCTTTGACTGCAACGATGACTATCATTTGAATGTCCTATGATCTGTCATTAATACAACAATAAGGACACCAGATGGTGGCTGATAAACATAATGTGGCACCATTAAAATAATTAAAAATTGCCGCGTGTCAAATAAATATATCAAAATACAAGGATCAATATGCAAACATATAAAAGCTTTTCTTTATAACCTGTACCGTGATGTCATCTGTGGCATAAATACTGGTTCCACTTTAACAGCACGATTATCCTCTTCGAACTAAAGAAAACGAAATGTCTTTTAAAAAACTAAAGTAATTGGGAAATAGTTAAGTCAGCCATTTTATTAGACACTAGATAAAACACCTGGCAGTGCCCAGGTAAAATAGTATTTGAGTATTTGCCAGTTTAATTCTAACTGGAAAAAAATTAATTACACCGACAATAACCACGATAACGTACTAAGTCAACCTGAATTTTAAACAAAAGGAAACGGCACATTACCTTGTAACATGTTAAACCGCTAGTCTCGCGGTATAGTTCATGATTATGAATAAATGTGGCAATCAGTATAAAACCAAAAGGTAATGTTATGTATAGTCCATGATTATGAATAAATGTGGCAATCAGTATAAAACCAAAAGGTAATGTTATAAAATATTTTACAACATGTTACTTATGCCTAAATGTTTGCACTACATGTCACTAAATAGAAATTTAAAATCATGTGTTGTGTTTTTAGGCTTCATGTGGTGATCGAAAGGCATTAGGCCTACACTGGAACTGGAACAAAGCAAAGGCGCTGGTCTTCCCTATTCTGTTTGACGCTAATTGTGTCTAAAATCGTTGAACCTAATGCTTCCCCACAAACTAACAACCTACAGCCTGTGTGAAAGCAGAATTAATGGCCAATGGTGTGTATAATTATTATTATCGGACTTATCTATGTGGCCGAAAAAAAAAATAATAATTCTTTGTCTCCGTAAATTTCGATATGGAAATCACTAACAAAGTACAAAGTCAAGCTTTCTTCTTTTTTATTGCTAAAAATCAAGTTTTTGTATTAATTTGCCCCCTGAAAAAACGAAAGAAGGGATTCATAGTATTATTTTTATGGTTTACTAGCGATTTAGTTTACATCAATAGCATATTGATGAACATTACAAACCGAAGCTATATTTCTAGATATTACTGTCGCCTGGTAGGTGTAGAGAGCTTCAAATAACTTAACATCACACTATTTTATAGCGAAAAAATAGAATATGTTAAAGAATAATAGCCGAATATGTTAAGTTTCAACTTTAAATTTATGAGTACCAGATTGTAAACCCTTAAAACTGTTTGAGGCGCAATTAATATCGCATCGCCATGAACGTGAAAAAAAACAGTAATTTTTTTCGTACGACCCACCGGTGGGCGGTGGGTCACATCGCAGTAGCCAAATGTTACGCATGACCCACTGGTGGGTCACATCGCAGTAGCCAAATGTTACGCATGACCCACTGGTGGGTCGGGTCGCATCCCAGTAAACGTGTTATAACTCGATTCCCCCTTAAGAAAATTATTACCTGAAAATATTTCAATACAGAAGATAGTAAATTCTCTTTTAAATTGTAAGCGTTTGATTTGCTATATAAACTGAGCACACAGGGCATTGTGACATAATAATAAAGAACTTCTCACGCTTGCGAAAAATACCTCTACTTTTTAGATTTTGTTAATTGATACAATATATGCACGCAAATATTACCACGGACTAAAATGTGTTTTTGTAAGTAAAATTGGTGTTAATATATATGATTTTAGTCCAGTGCTTCTTAACCTTTTTTCACTTGCGGCACACCAACAGAGCGAACAACAATATCGTTGGAATAAAACACAGTTTGGAATAAGCACAAAGTAGACGTAATAACGTCTTAATTGGAATAAGTCTGAAACCCTCAATAGGACCTAAGGCCTAGATAACAACCTTTAACCTAACCCCACCCCTAAATTTATCATTAACTTCCCTAATATTACAACCTTAACTTAATTTCGAACCACACACATTGACCACAAACGTCCCAATGCCGAAACAGCAGCGCCATGATGGCGTGTAAATTAGAGCGAAAACGTTAACACCAAAACATCCGACACCCGACCGATGACCGCCAATCATCGTGACCTGTGGTGTATTCAGTAGGGGTTGGGGCTTAAATGTGACTGTCTTGCACGTTAAGATGCCATTTTTTCGTTATGTTAAGGCAAAATTGTCTGTGAGAAGCATATTCTAAGACCACGTGCTCAGTGTGCAATTGACATTATTGACGCAACTTATTTTACCTCAACCGCAGCTTGCATTTTAGCTCACTTGGCACACAGCTTTACGCAGATGTTGCACTAATTGTGCATAATAACAACCGAAAAATGATCTTTGTTCAGTATTGCAGGTAGCGAAAGGCGTGCTTGTAATTTAGCGCTAGTCCCATACATGGAACTCAGGATTCAGGAAACTGCGCTGTTAGTAGTCGTAATATTATTCTACCAAAAACAATCACATATATTTCACGGTCTTGTTTCAGTTATTCGCCTGAAGTTAACGATTGAACGGTTAGCGTAAGCAGTTTCGCAGCTGGCGCCAGTCAGGAGTCAATGACGCACGTCGCACGTGTTTGCTTTGCGTCTAAAAAGAAAAAAGGGGCCTATTCCTGTTTTAGATTAATTAAAAATAGCGTGTTGCGCATCCCCAATAAGTTTTTCGAAATTGTTTTGTCTAATATTTATCCTCCTTCGTTTTAGTTCTGCCAAGAATCTAATAGTTTCTTCCTGAATCACTGCTTCCAAGACGTACCATCTAACATGAGGATCGGTTGTGCTTTATAATTGGATTATCATTGTTCTTATTTTCAATTACCATTATTCTTATTTTTTACTTTTACCGCTGGTCCTTTAATGAGGATGTATTAAATTTCCAGCAGCCACTATCGCGTTATGTGGTCGGACATTATACCGGGAAGTATGTCAACACTTTTGACGTTTAGAACAAGTTTTAATATATAATAGCGATAAAGAGCCCACTCAAAATAAACCTAACCTCTCACAATTTAGAGAGATTGTGCAAATTTTTGCGGTTAACGGAGTTGTAATTGGTTTCCATCGAAGGAGAACGCCAATAGTCACTTACCAGGTAAAATGATACGCGTTTATTGCTACAGCTTTAACAGAAAGCAATTTTCGTTTTCAAACGGGACTATTTTTACGTTTGGTGCAGTTGGGTAGTCATACAACAATTGCCTTTTGGTTACATACTTGAATTGTATAAACAAAACTGTGTAAAAGAGTAATTGTAATCTCACAAGACAAAGAATTGAATTTGAGTTTTTACAGTAACGCAGATTGGAGGGATAAAAACGCCAGTCGATTCAATGTAGATTCCACACAGACCTTATCCTTATAAGGTGATATAGTCTAATGGTGGGAAAGCATTAAGTAAAACCGTTTCAGATACAATCAGCGGCAAACAGTCAAGAAACAACAAGAGCCTTTGCTGTTTTACAATAGGCTACACGTTAAGGCAAAAAACACATCACATGTTATGAAACTTATTGTTACCGAACGTGTGCAACATTTCAAGTAAACACTAAACTTTAAAACTTTTAGCAGTAAGTTTAACTACGCAAAATTTTCTTGCAAAATATCGTGTTTGTTGTTGCAGTTTGAACAGTAAGCAATTTATATTTCAAACAGGTTACAGGTTTGTCTCACGTTGCACGCAACTTAATATGGCTTTTTAGTGCACAGGTTTGGGAATTTTCACTTTTAAACACGAGATGGATTTGTCTTACGTTGTACGCGATTTGATTCCAGGATTACGTGTTTGCTTGAATATCACACAATTTAAACAAACACTACTACCATACGGGTGGTATACTAAAGATACATTGATTAAACACCATACAGGATATCAACAAGGATATCAAACAATAAATCTTCCCCCCAAAAAAATTGATAGTGATTGAGACCAAAAGCCCGATGGATTCTTACAAGTTACAATGTATTTAACCAGACAACATTTAAGCAGAGTTCGCAAAAAATTGCGTTTATTAATCCCAATTGCCAAACGTCACAGGTTTTCGTTACTTAAATGATGTATGATATGCTTAGCCAAGTGTTGTGTGCTATAGTGCACTTTGGTTGCATGTTAAATCCAAAGGGCGCGCATGCGACTTCTGCAAAACCTCTTTAAGCCAAAGGATAAAACGTCCCCAAACATTTTTTGGGCAATAATTGGCGTGACCGTGAAACTCAAGTCAAGTACAATTGCCTCAAGTGTTAAACTAAAAATTTAATGTGGCAAGGTTTGAGACAGTTTGTTTAACCATGTAAAAGATAGACGCAGTATGGTACCTACCGGGATGACGTATTTGCTCGAATTTTGCGCATTTTAAACAATTTCTGCTACGACTTTACGTTTGTTAGTATTTTCGATTGATATATGTAATGGGTTTTCGTCACGTAAAATACGCGAGACAAGGTTGTGTGTTTAGTACCTCCATTTAAAAAACACACAACGTTGCAATTTGGTTTGATGTTAACTACCCCAATACTTTTTTTAAATTATCGGCTATAACATGCGGCTTCAGCAAGCTTACACAAAGCAGGTAACACGTGAATTAGTAATTAAATAGTCCCAGGGCGTTCGCGACTTTCCTTAGGTAACCTATTTCAGACACAAAACTGCTAGGTTGTACGCTAATTTTTAATTTTACACTGTTTTAACCAGATGCAAAAATTAATGGGAATTTATGGAGACATAGAATTAGATCTTTAAAGCCATGCAGATAAGTTACCTAATTAAATACGCCATTTCATTAGTGCCGCTTTCACACAGGCTGTGGGGTGTTACTCTGATTGTAGGAAAGCATTATGTTAACAGATTTTAGACACACGGAGACATAGAATTAGATCTTTAAAGCTATGCAGATAAGTTACCTAATTAAACACGCCATTTCATTAGTGCCGCTTTCACACAGGCTGTGGGGTGTTACTCTGATTGTGGGAAAGCATTAGGTTAACAGATTTTAGACACATGATGTGACATGAGTTGAAACACATCATATGATTTGCAATTTGTATTTAGTGGCACACAGTGCAAACGTTTAGGCATAAGTAAAATGTTATGCAATTTAAAAAAAAATTTCATTATTTATGTCCTCTTACGGAGATCTTACACTATCCGTAACATTACTTTTTGGGTATTTGCTGATTACCACATTTATCTTCCATAATCACTGGGTATAACACGATGCTAGCAGTTTACCATGTTACAACGTAATGTGCAATGGTGATAACAGGTCCACAGTATGACGGATTGATTCATTTTGTTTAACTAGACAAAATTCAGGTAGATTTCGTACATTATCGTGGTCATTGTAGGTATATTTATTTTTTAACCAGTAAGAATAACTGGTATGTATTCTATTTAACCTGAGCAACGCCAGGTACTTCGGTACATCGTAATATAATATAATGGTGATATCCAGCCAGCTGCTTAATAGCTTTCGAGTTTTTTTTAACCTTGCAAAAATCGGGTATTGTACATAAAATTATGAGATTTTGAAACCGTTATATGGCTACATAAAATTGTGACAGGTAAATGCCCTTTATAACCTAATTTTTAATAGAAAAAGGTAAAAAATGTCGAATCATTGAGGAATTAACAGATATGTACTTAAAAGCCAGGATAATAGGTTTTGAAAAGTCTAAAGGTATGTTAACCAAATATCAGAGAACGGATAGGAAACCTAGAGCTCGCGAACAATATACAACTCTTTCGACGCCATATTCTTTTGATAAAGGAATCTTGCTTGCAGATAAATCTAAGCTATCATTCTAATATGATTAGAAAAAAACTTCACGGGGCCATGGCCCTTTCCAAACTGTAATTGGTACTTATTTAAAACAAGTATAGCAAAAGTTGTTCAGCGCTTCGCGTTAATCCTATTTGTCTGTTCGTGGCTGTTAGTCTGTTTGACGAAATATATTTTGTCCAAAAGGCCAAAATAATCTGTTTTATGGCTCGCTTAGCTAAAAAGGTTCCCGACTCCTGAATTAAAAAATCATAAATATACATAACTGAATTGTATGTCACCACATGGCTAAGAGGCTTACAGTAAATTCTAATACGTGAAAAGCCACACGATGTAAAAGATTAGGAACCAAAAACTTACGTGGTTAAGACGATCCACGGAAGAGAGTACATGATGCCGTTGATGTACATTTGATCTATAACACCATTAATAATTTTACTAATGCAAAAATCATGACAAAAAATAGCTAACCTATAAAGAAAAATCTGCTATTTTGTTCTTTATGTTTGCCAACTGTTTCTAATACAAAACGAACATATTTATTTTACAAGACTTATAAAGCTAAGTACTGAGGTATATTTGAACGCAGATAGGTGATTATAGTGGTAAAACACTTATAGTGTTTGCTTTACATGTGGCTTTATTCAGAGAGACGCATTACTTGCCGAATTCATACTCTTCGGCTAATCAGTATGGCAATCAAATGTTATTACCTTTGTATTCAAATTTACTTTAAAAATACCTCTATATCAGGGGTGGGCAATTACTTTTAGGCCGCAAGAGAAACTTACAATGTTGTGGCGGGCCGGGTAAAAAAAAAAGGATCTGAAATACACGAAATACGAAGTCCTACTCTGACGGTATAAATCAAATAAGCTAACGAAATTTGTTATGACGCTGAAGTTGTGCCAAAATGTGCAATTTGAGCTGAATGTAAAAAAAGCCAACTAAGACCTCGCGCGAAGCGAGAAAAATTTGCGACTATATTTGTATGAAAATGCAAACTTCAATTTAAATTTAATAATTTTGTAATTTAAATTTAATAATTTGGTACAAAAAAACTCGTGTTTTTAAAGCTTTAAGTTATCAATATGTTACTTGCGGCACAACGGTCATATTGCTAAGACGATATTAATTTGAGAAACGCACAACATGACACTAAAATAGGTTGACAAAATGTGAATCGGTATATTTCGGGGTTTAGAAAACGGTATTTCGTTCATATTTTAAAGACGGAATACTTTCGACGCGCAAAAAATATATAAATATCAGGCTAAGCGTGTTAAACATTTGTTGGAGAGAGTGCCACAGTGCAGAGGACGCTATTTATCTGTAAAGTTGAGAAAAATTCATGTGGAACATACGATACGAACATACGATTAAAACAGAAGAGTTCGCGCGAAGTGTGAAAACAATTTCCGTTTTAGGCTAAAAATCGATTTTGTCGAAGTCTTGAATAGTTTTCACTTGGCTTATGAATTTTAAGGAAAATAAGCCGCGGGCCGGATAAAACTGCTTGGCAGGCCGAATCCGGCCCGCGGGCATATGTTACCCAGGTCTGCTCTTTATTCTACTTGGAACATCTTACCATATATATTTTATGTAATAAGCTCGCTCTCTACTTAAAAGTCGAAGTGGCATTGTGTTTAAAATGTATTTGTTTCCCAGCTATAGCTATGTAAAACGATGTGCCTGCCTGCCTGTCGTTATTACCTTGAATACTCAGAAGCAAGACATTCGTCTCTGTTGCGATCTAGTGGCGAGAAATCTCGCATTTTTGTCTTTTGACGTTTTTGCTTTTTACTTCTTTTCTTACGACGTTTTTTCCTTGATCTAAAAGAAAACACGTTACAATTTTTCATACAAACTTATAAGGCCTAAAACACCATTATCTATGTACCATAGTTATTGACTCTTGTACTGTAAATAAGTTTATTTTTACTTGTTAAACATTGTGGGTGGTAATTTCAATTAAGGTTTATTTGGCACTTTGATAACAAAACACAAAAATAATGTTAATTCTTTACTTCTAATTTCGTAAAATGATCAACTGCGGTAGGCCTCACTTCTCGCATCACGAGATTGGACAGACAACATTTTTAAAGTCAAAGTCCCGAGTCCGGCCCAGACTCTACAGCCTATATTCCGCCAATTTAAGTAACTAAAGTAACGTGGATATTCAACAATCCACGTATAGGGGTGTCGTATAATTCATTCACTCACAATACATGGTTGGAAATCATTCCACCATATGCTATTCTACCTTTACAATTTCCATTTGGCGGCCATATCAGCTTTGAAATTTGGTACTGGGCATACGCATGTCAGACTCGGGACTCCCGAGTCACCAGTCCCCAGTCCGAGTCAGACTCTGCAGCCCTGGTTTATACAATAATGTTGTTAACTAGTTTTTCACTGATATATAGCAAGGGTTGCTAACCACTTGGTATCTTGTAGCATGTTTCAACCAAGAGCTCTATTCCTTACTTTAACTTACTGAGACACAGCATACACATGTGCAAAAATTAATTTTTCCAGGTTGTTTGTTACTCATATATATATGTTTGTTTAGTTTAACAATTATAAAGGCTACATATAAGACTACATATATGTGAATTGTTATATACAGCTGGAGATTGGTTTACAAACAACTTGGATTGTGATGATACTATCAAAGCTTCTAACTTCTAGTGAGTGGGTTAATATTGGCAACACTTTTTTTTGAAGTGATTTCTCTCGTTAAAAAAACTATAAGAAAAATCACTATTTTCCACCAAAGCAATTAACTTTAATGAAAGTAATTTAGTTGTGAATGCATGCAAACATAAATAAAGCAAAATTTGTATATAGTGGCGTTTGAAAATAAGCATCCACAGAAGAGCAGTCATATTCTGTCTATGTAAATATATCTGTATAAGGTCAACCTTAATTGGTGAATTTCCTCTTGATCACTTTCAACTTCTCTTTCAGTTAATGGACTTGATTCAATTTGACCACTATCATTGCTGCTGTCCACACTACTAATGAGTTGCCGCCCTCCGTGTTGACGCATGTTCTGATTCTTATTTTCACCATGTTGATCTAATATTCCAGCAAGCTAAAAAAATGATGACGAATTAAGTGATACATAAAACAATTGTTGCAATTTTCAAATCATAAAATAACAGAAAAAGATATGTTTGTTCAACAAGATATGTAAACGAAAACGCAAAGTGTAAAAGTCCAACTTAAGAATAAAAGCATTTTAAGAATGAAATAATATATGTTATTGAAAAGTCAAAAGTAAAACAGATTTTCCAAATCATAATGCACATCACAGTTTATCATCTATTGTTAAGAAGATATTATTTTATTAAAAATTTATATTAGTTTTCAAATTTCCAACAAACCTATTTGAATTTATAAAATAAATATTGCCATAAAATGAGTTTTAATTGCTTTAGTAATATTTCACAAAATAGAAGGATTACATAGTTTAGCTAATTGAAAGGCATATCACTTCTTTAAAAGGGAAAACAAATTTTTTTAAACAATTTAAAAATAATAGTTGCTATTCAATAAAGAGAAGAGGTGAACCAAACCTCGGAGAAAGAGTGCTCCGTGGTTATCTTGTTAATAAAATTAAGAAAAAAGTTTTATACAGTATGACGCTCTATAGCAATTAATTTTAAAAAAAAGGCTATTTATTCCTTTGTTGACATTCAGATGGATTTTTTGCCAAACTTTTAAATAAACATTACAATTTTTGGGTAGTGGTTAAGAGTTTTTTTGTTAAGGCTACATAGTAATATTACTAGTACATACCTCATTTATTTAACGTTGGCAACGCCAGGTATTTCACATAATCCAGAAGTATGTGGCATTACCATTCATGACAGCAGGTCAGAGGACCAACAAATATATATTACTAATGTTTTTACATAAGGTATTATATAATACAAAACGAGATAAAATACCCGACATTGCCCAGGTTAAATTGGGAATTCACAAGTTTGAACAATAACCTAACATTTCCAAAAAATTGCGAAGAAACTTCTTGAAAAGGGTTTTTATATGCAGCATGTAGAATACACACATTTTTGAAAAACAACTAAATTAACTTATAAGGCTTGGCAAAAATTGTACATGAACTAGTTTAAAAGGTTTAACTGCAGAAAAAAACATAACACACAAATAAGCACGACAATAAAGTTGAGAACCAACGGTTTAGAGAAATGTTTACCAATTATAAAAAACTAATCCGTATTTAGCTGTATGTAAACTATATTTACTTTGCAACTTTCAGGACCAGAACCTTCCGATAAACCTTCTGTAACAATAACTTCATCCAACCCTGTAACACATAAAATGAGTATAAAATGAGCACCATTTTTAAAGCAGTGGTTCTTAAAGTGAGCGATATCAACCCTCTTGGGAATGAAAAAGAAAGAATGGCTGGCGAAAACCATGACCTGATTAATAGCGCATATAAACCCAAGAGACATTATTATCTCTAGATTGCAGAGGAATCAAGTTTCCCAAACTTTCATGTTTCATATAATACTTAAAATTATACCAAAGCTATAGGTGATTTTAAACTCAGGTCAAAAGTGTTCGAAAAAATTTAAATAGATTATTTTAAATAGATTAGTTACATTAATTGCCGGGTTGACTTATACCAGGGGGGGCAACATACGGGTGGCGGAATTCAAACCATCCCACACTAATTGCTTACTACATTAAATAATAGTGACTGTAAGTATTCATTCATTATTAGTTTTCTTTTTTGACAATCTTCCACCTAGGCAACGACATTCTAAATGTTTCAAAGATGCAAGATTTTTGGTTACATTGCACAAGTCACACTGCCCTTTCACTGCCAATTGTGGTCACTACAGATGAATTTTGTAAACTGTGCCTAAATTTTTGAGTGGTTAAACATACTGGTAATAAGCTATTACGCTTTGACCAAAATCCCTTTTTTATCCTAGGGTAGGGTTGCTGTAGTTCTGCTTATTTTGGTAGCAAACAGTTAAATTTAAAAAACTGTGCGAAAGTAAAAATTGCTTATTGTTAATGCATCACACTTTTCTCAAATTAAGCATTGTCTGTGATTATTGAAAAGTAATAATTGCTTCGGCATTGGATGGCTACAGAGCGCTCACTTGGATAAGTCTGCCATAAAAACTACCAAGGAAAATTACATTACATACAAATAGAAAGAGAGTTAAAAGTATTGCATTTAGACATTGCATTCAGTGCTCTCTCTCTCCCCCCTTACTACAAATATCTTCCAGGTGGACAAACCAACCCAAATATATTTAGATTTAAGGATGCATATCTAGTGGTCTAGCCTATAAACCTATTGGTTGTATAATGGAAAAATAGTTTATATGGCCAAATTAAATCTTGGTTGAGCCAGAAGTTCCTGGTGCCAGTTGTGTCTTCACATTCTGGTTAAGAACAGCAACTGATTTCATTAATTTGCTTGGTGAAAGAGAGGCAGTCAAGACAACAGCCAGTAACAAAGAGGACAATAATAATTGTATGCCTGTCATTTGTTGTATACCAACATGCAGAGATATTTCATTTGTTCGAACCTCTGAAAAGGTTTACATTGTAAAAAAAGAATGATTATGTCGAGGACCTTCTCATCATTAGACACCAGAAACCAACCACGATATAGGTATGCATTAATTAAAAGGGCTTGGTGAGAATTGCTTGTTTCTTTTTGTATCGATAGAACATCATAGATATGCACAAAAATTATGTTATTAATGCACTCTTAAACAGAGGAATTGAGAATAGAAAAGCATACAAAATTACTAACAGTTCGTTCAAGGCTCAACATCAAGTACACTGTTATGGGGCAAGTTAAACTTTAAGTACTGTAATTGTAGTAGAACCTATTCATGCACATTTAGACTGAAATGTTCATCCCAATTCAGGAAAACATATAAATAGTCAAAAAGGATTTTCACAAAGTCCTGAAATTTTTTGCAAGTATTTAGTTAAAACAACCTAAAAATATTGTTTGGCAGGGTACGGCCTCATACTGAATGTGTAGTGCACATAGTACAAATTCCATAATCCTCATTAACACTAAATCACAGGACAATTTAGACAAAACCTGCATATACTTTGGCCTTGTTGAACTTTATGGTAGCATGTATTTTTGTTCTAATTAATTTTTAAATGTGTTTGATCGTGTTTTGCTTTAAAGTTAAAATGTTTGGTTATTTAAACTAGCTTTTATTTTCTTTCTACAGGCTAATTTTGTTAAACCCTAGACATAAATTCTCTAAATTTATTTGAACCTGATTTAATTTACTTGATTTACAGTACGACTTTTCAACATCATATTTTAAAGTTGTTATGCCTACCAATCAAGCATCTTCAATCCATACCTCAGGTTTGTTGTAACATGGGGTCGTTTTAAAAACTCTGTCCAGCCAAAGGAGTGCTAGTACAAAAAAGTTGGGAAACACTGCTTTAGATAATAAGCCAAGAAAATGAAATAAAAGCTAAATAGCCTAAATTTGCCTCTATTTTGAAAGTCTCAAAAAATCTGCCTGAATTAATATAATTATAAACAGAGAAAAGTCAAGTTCACACTGCCTAACGCTAACCTAAGCCTTTAAGCTGTGGTATTAATATATGTTGTACCATCTGAAAACTAATGGATCCGATCTGATACTGAAGACTTGATCAGTTAGGAATTTATTAAAACACAATAGCTTAAACAAGTGGATTCCTTAATTCGAATGAATCGATACAAAACAATGTTAATAAAACAGAAACAGAATCAGTAAGTTGAACATCATAGCCAAACACTTACAAGTAACTAACAATATGAGCTCATACCGCTACAAGGTAGTAACACCAACTGCAGTAAGGACAACTACAATGTCAAGGCACCATGTGCTCAGTGACTTTGACCGCAAGTCATAGAATGATTACAGAATTAAATAGGTCATAAAGCACTTAGATGAAAATGCGTTTATGCAAGCTCACAGTTAGTCTTAACATCATCCTTGTGGAAGTAAAAAAATAATTGTTTGAGTCCTCTAACAAACATGTTATGCCATTGTTTAGATCAGGGGTTTCCAACTTGTGGTACGCGTACCACTAGTGGAAAGTTTTTCAGGTGGTACGCGAGTAGTTTCCGTTTTTTTAACAAAAACCTGGATTCACTACTTTATATTTTGTTTATCTGGTTTTGTTTACAAAAAAATTGCCGGAAGACTATTCATTGTTACATAACTAATCCCTGTTGTTTCGTACCATTACTATTTTTAAAATACAGGTCTTCTCAATTGTCAACAAGTGCACAGTTGCTTCAAAAAGCTGTACAAAGCTGTTGGGACAGTGGGCGGTAATTATGTCAAATGATTGCTCTTGATAGATATGATCTACTGTTTTATAGCTTAATCTACAAATAGCGTTGAATATGGTCAGTTGTAGGCTAAAAATAGATAAACTTATGATTCAATCAAATTAGTCGTTCTGCAAGAAGTGGTGCGCATGGCAGTACAGAGCGTCCAAGTGTAACAAGATCAAAAAAGGTTGGGAACCCCTTGTTTAGATGTTTAATCTCACAAACATATTTCACAATCATCAACTATAACATGAGGCTCTACCAACTTACTCAGACATGGTACAACATAATAATATGCAACAGTGAGTTAGAGTTCACAGTTTCATTTAGTTTAACCACACAAAATTCAGGAAGACTTCGCAAATTATCACACTGCAGTAGTAATTGTATTTGAATAATATGTGATAAAATGTTTTAGTGCTTCCGTTCTAATAATTAAGTTCGGCGCAAATTATATAATTATTAGAATCCACAATTGGCATTTTGGCAATTGATATTGTATCTGGGTGTTCATGCACAGTTGCACACCTAACAGTTATCCATCTGATTTATAGTCTTTGAAAATTTCAACATTTAGATAATTAGGAGTTTAAAAGATAGACAATCAAGCAACAACTTGGATATTAAGTAATGTGGACTCAGTGACCTAAGCCAGTATTGAAAGCAAAATTATAAAAATATATGTCAAAAGCATTTTCTTTGGCCTGCAGCCCACCTTGAAACCATCTATGGGGCATCAGAATGCCATGGCACACCTTTGAAGCGCTGACTTATGTACCAGAGATCTCTAAAAACTACCTGTTAGTAACACTAGTTATTCATAGATTTACATAACAAAGACAAGCATAGTTTTTGTTTGGATGTTTTTTTTTCCTAAAAAGGACTTTCATGGCTTTTATTTAAGAATGCTTTTTAACTGTTTAGCAAGCCATATTTCAGGATTGTTGTAAATCTGTTTTCAGCTGTTAAAAACAATGGGATCCAATTTGCCTTTATCTGACAATTAAAACAGCAAAACTTTTTATTTCATTTCACAAGTCAAATTATATAATATTTAACGAATATTTATAACATGTGTCCTTTTACTGGGGGGCACATCCCCATGAGGGGGGGATTAAAGGGTTAGCAAGGGGGTGTGAAGCCCTCACTCAAAAAAATTGTTTTTTAAATAATTTAACATGTTCACTGCAATGCGGCCCACCAGTGGGTCATGCGTTATATTTAGCTACTGTGTTGTGACCCACCGGTGTAAAAAAAATGTCTGTCTTCTTTCACGTTCACGGCGATGTTAATTGCGCCCAAAACGTTTTTGATGGTTTATAATCTAGTACTCATAAAGTTAAACTTTAAAACTTAACATAAAATTTTCTCTTTAAAAATTTATGTTTATTGGGTATATTGGTTTAAAATTATAAGCGGCTATAAAATAGTGTGATGGTAAGTTATTTGAAGCTCTCTATACCTACCTAGCGACAGTGATATCTAGCAATATATCTCCTGTTTGTAATCTTTGTCAATATGCTATTGATGTGCACCAAATCGCTAGTAAACCATAAAAATAATACTACGAATACTTGTTTGTTTTTCAAGGCTGAACAACCCAATAATCGGGTGATTTTATGGTAAATTAAAAAGGTTGTAGATTTTTGTGGTTCGGGCCCAAGGGCTGGGGGTGCATTTTTTTTATGGGGTTAAAAAAAAGTAAATCTTAAAAACATTGAAAACTGTAAAACAAATAAGCCAAAGTGTAATATATAATATTACAAAAATTAACCTCGTTAATAACCCTATTTATAATGATATTACCTACAATCTATCACGCAAGCACATAGTTGAGCTTTACTCTAAAAGTTGCTTAAAATTATGAGAGCCACCGGTGGGTCAAATCGCACTGGCTACAATATAGTTTGTGTTTAACGCGATTTGACCCACCGGTGTACAAACGATTAAACTCTCTGAATAAACTCCTTAAAGCGAAGAAAACATGTTGATGAAAATTTGCTCTGGCAGCAGCTAATGGTACAGAAAGAATTATGCATGGCAGGTTGCGCTGAATGAACTCATATAGAATGGAAATTTTTGCAAAATTATTAAATTGGAATATATCAAGTAATATGACAGTCTCAATTTTGTATCCAAAGTGTTATGTCTTTTTACATTTAAGTCTATTTAAACCTAACAAATGAAATTTCGCATGACATCATTCTACTTAACTTGTGTTGCATATTTGAGCACAAGTTCGTTTAAGACAGAATTTTTTTCAGGATTAGTTGTTTTTTGCCTTAACGACAAAAAGTCAACATTATGACATAAATTGCATACAACCCAAAGGCCATAATATTTTACTAAAGAAAACCACAAATTTAAAAAATTATAATTTAACAGTTTAATATTTTAAGCCCCTCTTTGCACCAATGGCTATTTATACTGATATCAAAACACTGCCTGTATATTGTAGACTGTAAGCACATGGGCTTTGTCAATTGAAACAACCTTGACAAAAATAAATTAATCCGGGTTTTTTAACAGAGAAAATATCACTTTATTTTCCTCATGTTTGACATTTTGTGTAAAAGAAGGTCGAAGCATATAAATAATAAAGATACCAATTAAAGAAATGTATTAAAAGTATTCATATTTTGATTTATTTCTAAATCACTTTAACTGAAGATGATAGAAGTATCGAAAAGTCTTAATCAAAACGAAGGCCATCTACTTGACGTTTTTAGCTTTACAATTCATTTTTAAGCTACATTACAAATCCGTGTAAAGTGTACCAAAGAATTTAAATGTTCTGCAACTTTAAAGAATATAAATACCTTGCAAAGAATTTTGAACAAACAAACATTCTCCATCAAAAATACTTCCATCTTGCACATCTAAAACTGCCACTTCTTCAATCTGTCATGGAAAAAAATAAATAAGAAAAATTGTATAGCATAACAAATTTAACCATTGTTTTAGCAAAATGTGATAAAATGCTTCAAGTTTAACAAAATTACATTATTGTTGCTTATATCGTAATATATTAGGCACCAGCATTTTAAAAGTTATTTTTTTTGTGATTTGGTGTCAGATTTCAAAGCCTTAACTTTAAAAATACTGTAAGAGCCGCTTTAATCAGCATCATTTAAACTTACCTCAACATCAATTTCCAGTGGGTGGCAGCTCTGAACAAGGTCTTCTTCTTCTTCTTCCATATCGTTCAAAGAAAATTTTGTTGATTGCAATGCACAGTTATCACTTAAAAAAAAAAGGAACAAAACTTAGGCGAAACATTCCACAGGTTAATGCATGCCAAGTCATGTATCCAAAGAAATAATATGCTTAATGTTTATGAAAAAGCACAGCTCAAGTTTGTAACAGCACAACGTTTGTCAAACAATTTTATTTTATCTTTCATGTATTTTGTTATTTTATCTATTTATTTTTTTGTGTGTTAGTGGGCCGTTACAAAGCGCTATTTATCAGGATTGCTTTCAAATATTATTAGCTTGACTTTGGTTTGTGGTTTAGCATAAACATTTGCATTTTATATTTTCCTTAACCTGTTTCTGCAAGCAAAAACAGATATGGGCCCAAAAAAAAGACATTAAGATGACTTGCAGGAATTTTGTTTGAGCAATATGATTCAGCTGAACAAAAATTTCTTCTAAAACTATTATTTTGGCCCACATTGTTAGAGCTGTTCAATCCTTAGACTAACCACCCTTTTTGTCCTAGATTTTTATTTACTCCATTGATACTATCCTGCTTTGGTGATTTGCTGCATCGGAAAAGCGACCCGGGATGACTGTCACAAGTTGACATACACTAAGTCTAAGTCACTGTTGAACATTTCAGATATTGATGAAGAAAAAGGGAAGTGATTCTGTGGAGTGCTGGGTTAAGAGGAAATAATAACTCTGCTAAGAATGTATGTAAGCATCGCCATGCAGTGTTTCACGAGTGTTTTAAAAGAAAAAAATTTCTTGCTAAAAATATGAAAGGAAGAATTTAAAAACAAAACCGGCATGGAAAATACATGCCACATGCTAGAAGCAGCTTTTTTTCACCAAAATATCTTTAGCTTTTTGATTGACCAAGATTGTGGGGTTAATGTTAGCACCTGTATTCTTTCGTGATATGGCACTGTGGATAGTTTTTCCTTCAAACAGCATTTTCATTAAATCATTGGAATGTTTTTCATGCTGAGAAATAGTACTGTCAATCACAAGCATCTATTCCAAGAACAGAACCAAGCGAACTTTGCAAGCTATGTTTGGTTGCGTGAAGTTTCATTTTCGCTTTACTTAGTCTTGCATATTTTGGCAAGCTATGTGTTTTAAAAGGAAACACCAGTTTGCATTTAAACTGTATTTAATGCGTTTTACTTGCGTAACTGTAAAATATGTTGTTTCGTAAGAGCAATAAGGTATTTTACTAAGAAAAGCCTATTTTTAAAAGGCAAGTTTACGTGCTTAGTTTTACTAAGACAGGAAACCTCGCACAATAAAAGTCTAACGAACGAGACAATAAAGCGCAGCAGGCGTCCAGTCGCGACATCACTTCACAAGCTGAACAAACCAAGCGAATATGAATAAATTCTGTATTGAATTTTTTCTGCCGCTAGATGGAGTCGATAGCTAAAGAGAGCTAAAACGATTCAATCAAAATATTTAGGTTTTTTGTCCCCCAAGCGAAGTCACCTGGGGGTGCAGACTCATAAACCTCTTATATGCACCTACATACCACTCTACGCCTTGTCTCAAAATTTGAAAGTTCTACGATGTATACTTTTTCTATAAAGCTCCGGACGAAAACCGGTCAAAAACATACCATAGCAAACCACATTAACTATGTTTTAACTACATGTATAAAAACTGCTCACCTACACTTCTAACACTATCAATGAAAATAGGTTCATATAAACCAGGGGTGGCACGCAAGATGATTTTTCAGGGCATGCCAATCGATTTAACGCGACCGTTATATCACCTTAAGCGCAACCATTACATCACTACCACATCATTAACATTATTTGGGTACACTATGCACGAATCTGTAATGTAGCTTAATAATAAATTTCAAAGCCAAAACGTCTTAATCAAGATGCTGTCGATCTACTCGACCTTTATGGCTTTGAAATTTATTATTAACATTATTATTATATCACTAACACTAGTGCTTACTACATAGTTGCACACATTTCCAGTTCGTGTCACAAATAAGTGTCTTAACTATTGTATGTAACATATTTTTGTGAGCGTTAAACTTGTTGTTTCTGACTAACCGTTCGTATTACGTCACAATGACCCAAAAGTGAAGTTTACTGCGTTAAAGCAGGGCATTTTTCATAAGAGGTTCTCAACTGCCGGTCCGCGTCAAATTTCCTGCCAGTCCGCAATATATGTTTCAATCTTATATCTCAATTGCAAAATGCAAGAAGTTGAAGGCTGCTTAGAGCTTGTACATCAAATTTAAAACTTCAGTTCCATAATTCGCCAGTTCTGTAATTGGCAGCATTGTGATGTAACATAGAGGTAATGGACTATTTTGGACTTTATCGTACGCCACAATCCTGCAAGTGTTGTTCCCAACTGTTTAAAATTAGGCTACAACTCGTTAAGTCTTAAACTTTTAAGTCCAGACTTAAAAAACTTCAATAGAACCACGTATGATATCAAAAAGACAGCAGCAAATTACTTATTAAATTATAGTTTCCGTTATTTGATTTTAAGTTGCATAGTTTTGTCGTAATTACATTTTGGGTTGATTTTAATTTTTAAAAGTCAAACGGTCCTCAAAATTTGATGTAAAGTTTTACCGGTCTGTTCTATATTAAATGTAAGCACTGTTCTACATTAAAAGTAAGCACAATGTTTTTGTGAAAAACCATCGAAGTATATTCCAAAAAATATAGTTAAATTACTATAGATGTCAGATCGCAGTAGGGCTGCGGAGTCGGACTCGGAGCTCGAGGCGGACGTGTGCGCATGTCAATAAAAAAATTTCAGTAAAAACTGGAAATTGCCAAGGTGGAATAGCATATGCTGGTGGCATATTTTCCATGAGCCCTATAAGTGGATTGCGGAATATCCATCTTGTTTAAGTTACGTAAATTGGTGAAATTCAGGTTGTAGAGTCGGAGCCGGACTCGGGACTCGATGAAATCGCATATTCGGCCGGAGTCCGACTCAAGTTGTTTTTAACCAACTCCGCAGCCCTGATTGCCAGTGCAAAACTAAACATAAAAAAATAGTTTGGCACACGAGTCGTTAACATTTTGACATTATTCATTAACTGGCACACTGAGTACGAAAGGTTGCCGACCCCTGATATAAATTATGCTATTTCACTTTGAAAAGCATAATATAAACAATTTTTTAGGGTACAACCTATATTCTTTCTTAGTGTATTACTTATATGAATGTCACAGCTAGCAACTGGGATGAGTATCTATCTCACATTAAAGTTGTTTCTTATGTCACAATTATCAACTGTATTAGGATAAGTTGCAGACGAATAATTGTGCAAGCTTAAAATAAATGTGAGGTGAATTATATTTCAAGTGAAGAAAAGAAAAAAAATTGCAGTTTAAGTTGATTCCTAATAAAACTTATCTTTCTATGTCATCTCCACACAACATATTTTTCCCCATATCCCTACTTTGTAAAATCATTAACTTTACTAGTGATTTAGAGTAACTAATAGCGCGAATATTTAACTTCAAAAATAAATTTATTTCAAGTCAAAATTGATCAAAATGCACATAGGTCGTTTAGAAAATTAAAAAGAGTACATTCAGGCTTTCAAATTTGTCTTTCAGTTAGAATTTAATTAAAATTTAGCTTTTAATTGTATTCATTTTTAACTGTATTAAATCTTCATTAGAGCAATATTACGTTATATGAGAGCCGGCAGAATTTAACTCCCAGGTCTAATTTATAGCATTAGGTTAAGCTCGTTTTGGATTTATGTAGTTTTTTTTTTTTCGATTTGTACAAATTTATCAACAGTATTTTCTGTCTTTTTCAGCTTGTGGTTTTCCATTATCCCATTTTCTATTTCAAAAAAAGCTAGGTCTTTACTCATTTGTTGCAATTTTTTTGCCTCGTACTTCAACTGTTCACACAACATTTTCTAAAATAACCAGAGTCTTGCTTTTCTTTGTATTTTTATAGTTGTTCGTCTTTTTGAAATGACAAAAATATCAAACAGGCATTTTCATGAATTTTGCATAAACCCGATAAAATAGCTGATTTGTAGTCGACCTTTAGTAAGTAAAACTTCAAAAACAGGTGTCAATGTATATCTAATAGGTCAAATATTTGTAAAAAAATTAATTTTTAGGTAAAAATTTCTCATTTTTACGGTAAAAAAAATAATCTCCCTAGCGCAGTGATTCTCAGCCTTTTATGTTATGGCACCCCTTAAAAATAATAAATAAATTTTTGGCACCCTGACTGGAACTTTTTCTTCAATGTCACTATAAACAAGTTTGGAACAACACAATTAACTTAAATCATGTTGGAAAAGGTCATTTGATATAATGGTCTCTAATCGTACACAAATAGTTGTATCAAAAAGCTTACCGATAGAACAAAAATCAGATTCTTAAAAATTCTCAAATAGTATTGGCACCCTTGAGCATTAAAAATGGACACCAGGGAGGCGCAGCACCCCAGTTGAGAACCACTGCCTTAGTGATTAACATCAGACTGAAAAGAGGAAATTCCTTCAACCTTTCTATGATATATGGATACGCCTACTAGAAAAAATCCCTGAATCAGGACTGTCGCTCTTAAATTGGATGTATGGGAAGCCCCATAGACAGTGAAATAGTTGCTGCTGTCTTAACTAGCATATATTAGGTATCAAATAATTATGATTCCGGCCCACGGGCCGTAGGTTGCCGACCCTGTCTTAGAGCAACGGTGTTCACTCTGCGGCAGTACGGCCTTCGAAAAAAGGTACGCGGCTGTTAACACATATTTTAATAAGCATATGTTGGTGGCCATGCCCGTGCTGGCTTGCGTTAATGGTTGATATGACTTTTGGGAGTGCAGTTATTTAGATCAATCCGCGCTAAAACAAATTGATATCTTGATTGATTGATGCAAAAATAAATCAGTATAGAAGATGCGTAACAATCTGAATTATGATGTCACATCAAGATAAAATAGGAATTGATGATACATAATAATTACTGGCCAAGCAGACTTGTGTCATGAGAGTTGTAAGTGAAATTAAGGCAAAACTATGGAACACGTTGAGCGTTAGTTATAGAAACCTTGTTAGAAACCATTGTGTAAGTGATTTTCAAACTGTTATTGAGCAAATGGAGAGAGAATACATTAAGGATTAAAGAGTCAGACACAAAATAATTCCGTATTTCGTTAATTACAAAAACCAAAGAATATTAAATCATAAACCACAGACAGTAGGCCCGGGGTCCCAGATCAACAAAAATGGTACCACCCTGGAACTGCATGCGCGCCGTTTTGACAACCAGCCAGTCAGCTGCGTCACATGTCACATTTAAAAACCAAATAAATAAACCGAATAAACAAATTTTTTTCGTGGTTCGCGTGATTAGACTATGTGTCAGTTCTATATTTTTGCACAAGATCGTTAGACAACAACAAGTATGTTTAAGAATAATTGTTCTATGCCATCACGTTAAGATTCTTTCTGACGTCATCTCTAAAAAAATTTTACTGGTGGCCATGGAATAAATAAACACTGTCAATGCGTCAGTCAACAGCCAAAAGGTTGGGCACCACTATCTTAGAGTTAGGCTTTTGTTTACAGGAGGCAAAAAACAAATAAATACAAAGTCAATATTTCTTGGAGCAGAAATCATGAAATAAGTGTGACATAGACTTATAAATGCTTTTGGTTCTATACATCTTTCTAGTGTAGCAATATCTCCAAATAGAAGTGTTTTTTTTTGGCTGTTTTTTTGTTATGTTTAAAATAGTTTAAAAACCCAAGGATGTTTTTTATTGTTTGGGGTGGTCAAAGTTTTCTTTTTGTTACTCTGGAATATTCAAGTTATTTATTTATATCTATATATTTTTTTAGGGGAAGGGGCTGGTATTTTTTTATTATGGGTGAGGTCAGAAATTGAAATTTTATATTATGATTCCTGGTGGGTGTTGGAAGATTTGATTTGGGTGAGGATGTTTGGGGATAGGCTTTTTCAAAACGTTTTAAGTTATGCATTAAGTTTGTTTTTCTATTGAAGATGGAGGTAAAAATATTTAAAAAAAAAATGTATTTTTTCTTTGTGGAATGTTAATTATGTGTTGTTCAAACAATTGACAAAGAATTTCAAGCCCTTATCCGCTTTTGCTTACAGAAACAAATCAAGAGAAAGATAACATGCAGTTTACTAAACCGTTTTAGGTTATGCATTAAGTTTGTTTTTCTATTGAAGATGGAGGTAAAAATATTTAAAAAAAAAATGTATTTTTTCTTTGTGGAACGTTAATTATGTGTTGTTTAAACAATTGACAAAGAATTTCAAGCCCTTATCCGCTTTTGCTTACAGAAACAAATCAAGAGAAAGATAACATGCAGTTTACTAAACCAACAAACCAAAGTGAAATAGATAATTTTGAAAAATCAAGCTTGTTGCTGTAATATAATGGCACATTTACATGGACAAACCACCTATGCAAAACTTACTCCTGAAACTATGCCTACTGGCAAAATATTTAACAACCTCAGACCTGTCTAGCAAATTTAAATGCAAAAACAATTTAATTTTTGGAAAATATCGTGTTTATGCCAAAATTATAAGGGCTGAAAATTTGTTTTCCTATATTTTTTTTTTCTTTTTTTTTGGTTTTACTTGGTTACCCCATTTTTTAGGGTTTTGGTTTTACTTGGTTACCCCAGCGTTTCTCAACCGCGATGCCGCGGCACCCTAGGGTGCCATTTACATTTTGCAAGGGTTGCGCATGTTATTGCACACTAGTCCAGAAAACGGTAACAGGTTGTGATGTTATTGTGTAATATCAATGTTTCTGGTCAATTGCACAATTCACTTATAATGAAAGCCCATTGTGATGTCTTAGGCTGTCTCCATATAACTAGTTGTTTCTGAATTAGATTCAGTTTAGGAAGATTTATTGTAAAGAGAACAGGTTGTTTGGTAGAGAAGCAGCAAAGTGTTTTTCATACAAAAGTTTACTTTGGTTTATTTTAAAGGAAGTCAAGTGATAATGATTTCTGCAGTAAAGAAAAAATAGCTTTTGAAAGTGGAGGACATTAGAAAAACACAAAAAAGAAAGTTCGCTTATATTGCAACAGTTATCTAAATATGGGCTTCACTTGGTGTGGTGATGGAGCCGAGCCAACCTTTACCAGATTGCTGAATGAAAGACACACACAAACATATGTGTTTAATAACATCTGTGATCTAGCCCCTCGGAAGTTGCTTTATGGCCAACGATTACGGCTTCCGTATCAATAGTACATATGTTTGTGTGTGTCTTTCATTGATTGATACGAACTGTTGATCCCCCAGTGTGAAGTTGCTTGTACTAACAAAATGTGCAAGTATTGGCGCATGGTTGTTTCTCGACTCGCTCCTCTCTGAGCCTGCATAGCTCAGTTGGTAGAGCGACGGTCCCGGCATGACCGGAGGTCGTGAGTTCGAACCTCACTGCAGGCCAGTTGTTTTTCTGGCTTGCTCTGCTTGCATCATAGATCGACAGATTCGGCAAGTCTGCGATGGCTTTTCGGTGTACTATTTACCAGATTGCCTTATATGTAATACAAAATTGTTAAATGAAGGTATGGTCATAGGCACAGGGCGTTTTTTGAAATCAGGACAAAATGCTTACTTGTCAGCAGGGCTGCGGAGTCGGAGTCCGGACTCGGTTTGTTTTGCCGGAGTCGGACTCGGGACTCGAGTAAGACCGCGTAAAACTACCCGAATCCCGAGTCTGACGTGTGCATACGCAGTATCAAATTTTAAAACTGTTAAGGCGGCAAAATGTAAGTTGTAAAAGTGTAATAGCAAATGTAAAATATTTTTAAACCATGTAATGCGGGTGGATCAATTATGACACCAATATGAGTGGATTGCAGAAAATCCACCTTAATTTAGTTGCGTAAATGGGTAAAATACAGGCTGTATAGTCAGAGCTGGACTCGGGACTCGACAAAATCTTATCGGACTCGGGTGTATTTTTTGACCGGAGTCGGACCCAGAGTCGGGCTTGTGTGGTTGCTGAACCGACTCCGCAACCCTGCTTGTCAGCAATCACCACCATAACATAACAGTACTTGAGAAACCGATTTAGTGCTTCTGTGTTTTCTATGCGGGCTCTAAAACGATGAAGGGCAACATTGGCAAACTACTTATTTCACAACAAAGAAATTATATAAGCGCTTATCCCTGTCAGTGAACAATATAATATGTCCGCGATTATTTATTCACAATACTGAATGGTAAAGCGTTTAAGTTTAACTTGACTTTAAAGTCGTAACATACCTAAAAAAGTCGAAATTTTTGTGGTATACCTGTATTATTTTTTAATAGTCTGCAAGTTTTTATACAAAGGCTTTATCGCTGCGGTATCTTTAAAGTATTGAACGACAAATTTGTTTTATGTAGGTTGTGATTGGAAGCTTATGTTTTGGTATTGAGCGACCGAGCATCATAGCGTGTTTTAAGATTTAGGAATTGTTATGTCACACAAATTGTGTAAAATGGAGTTCGGCAACCTTTTACTAGACTCGTATTAAAAGTTGCCAGTTGTCTACACTTTGATGGTTGTAGTTTCAGGGTACCCAGATGAATTAATAAAGGTCGCGAAAAGCCCAAAAAAATGCATTTAGGTTTTTCAAAATACCTAAAAAAATATACGGGGAACGGCCATGGCCAGTTTGTAAGAAGGTTGCAGGCTGGATATTTTACATTGGCTGGTTGTATAATTTTGCAAGTTGAAGCACTTTATAAATGTGCGAACGGAAACTGTAAAACGCTGTAAGTTTCGCACATTATTTTGGTGAACCTGAACCGTGCAACTGTTATGGCATATCTTCCTTATAATTTTTGTTTAAAGTAAAAATTGCACACTATTTACAAGGGTGGCTTGGTCAAATTCCAGGGCGTTTTAACGCCTTGCCAAAAATCCAGGGCGTCTAAAAACGCTCTGCAAACCCACAATCAGCGCCTATGGCTATGGTGCCAAAAAAATTAAAAAGGCACTTTTCAACAAAGCATTGACACAGGCTGACAGAATCTTGCCAGTCTTCTGGTGACAAGCAATTTTGGCAAAAATTCTTCGGTTTTTGGTTGCGCCCCTAAACTTAAATGATGTGTTCGCCTAAGGAATGTATGAACCTTGCCATGTTTTGGCGATAAACAAGGCTATTAACAATAAAATCAGACAACAAAACGTAGCGCCAAAGGCGCAAAAATTTTTGTGACATTAAGTTATTAACAAATACATAAGGGACATGTGAAGGTACAACCTGGGGCCTGGGGGAGTACGTCTGCTTTTCTTGCTTTAAAAGTGTTACATAGATAAGCTGTTTTCAGGCAAACTTGTGTGAAAACGTGCTGCTCAAAACCAGATTGAAAAGCACGAAAAAATATTCTTTTGATAAATTTCCAATTTATATTGTTCGAAATAATGATATTTATAATAAAATTTAATAGAAATTGTCACAGTAACAGTGCAACATGCCCCATAGTATGCATATTACCTTTGGGTTAGATATGTTGAAAACAAAAACACATAAACCTAACAAAACCAAGTTTGCGCAAAGCGCGAAAAAATTTTGCATTTGCGTAATTAAACAACGAAAAATATACTTTAGGCCTTAGGTGAAAAAGCATAGGCTGGTACATCCTTAATATGCTGATGCGAATGTTATACCTGTACATTGAACAGGAATTGGGAATTTAACTCAATATACAGTAAATCAGCTCAATATATAGAAGTACTTGCCAATTCAAAGTAAAACTGCCAACACGTAACAATTGTATGATTAAAAGTGTGTACTTTTTAAATAATAGACAACCTATATGCCTTACACTGGCTTTTTCTCACTAAACAACGTGCTTTACACTACCATAACTTTTTTCAAAATGACACAACAAAATAAATTTCTGCCAATTGTAGTGTGTAATGTTATTACTTATTACATATTTCGGCGTTTCAAAACTATATGTGATTAAATATGTGTGGAAACAACCACAAGGTATTTTGTAAATCTTTTTTTTTAATTAAATTTTTTTTGCACCAATTTCTTCGGTTTTCTGGCTGATTCTCCGGAAGACATAGTCGACAAGTCACCAGCATTCTGCCATACTGCATTGACACCACCTGTCTGACAAACCACCAAGCTATTCCTAAAGATTTTTGGTTGAGCGAAAAAAACAATGTAAGACATTTACCAAAACGTTTAAAGTTTCCACGAAATTGAACAGGCCACTTATCTGGTAGCAGAGGTAATAATAGCTAAAATTTTAAAACCTCACACGGAAGCAGAGAGTGTAATTCTTCCTACCAAGGTCGCAGAAGGCAGCTGAAAAAATAAAAATAGATTTCTATGCAAATACCATTTTTAGACTTTTTTGTGACATGTCTACCCATATACAGGATACCGTAATTTCTTCTTTAAAACAAAGCAAAATCTTTACAGTGCAATTTGACGAATCAACTGATATCAGCGGGAAGGTCCAATTATTGGCTTTTGATAGGTTTGTCAGTGATTGAAAAATAGTTGACCAGTTTTTCTGCCGTAAAAAAATTTAAGAACGGATGAATGGTCAAGATGTTTTTGATACTTTAGGTAAGTAAGTGTTTACTGATGGAGCCTCATTAATAGCTGGGTTAATTAAAGGTTTTGTTTTACTTGTAAATATAGTGAAATCATAGCAACACACTGCTTCCTTCATCCTGTGCTTGTGGGGAAAACATTAGACTCAGATTTATACAAAGTGCTAAAAAAAGTTATAGAGATGGCAAATTATATCAAAGCTAGACCACTTCCAGATTATTTACCAAGCTTTGAAAGGAGTGTATATTAGCTGAAGGAAGAAATATTAGCTTTTTTAGGCTTGAAAAACAAGGATAATTTTATGATTTGCTTTGTGATGACATGTGGCTCTACTAATTAGCACTTTTGGTAGGTATTTTTGACCACTTAAATAAGACAAATTTTAAAAGGAAGAGTAAAAATCTCTTATCTTCAACTGACAAAATAAGAGCAGTGCAAGAAAAAATAAGTGTGTACAGTACACGAACAGAGAAGGAAATTTTGGCATTTTCTCTCATTTCTCTGACACGAATAACAGAAAAATCGTTCTATTGGTTATTGATCATCTCAAATCTTTGCAAGCAGAAAATTAAACAATTATTTTTCAACTCTACACACAGAAAACTATACATGGCTAAGAAAACCATTTTTGCCTCAGGGCACCCATTTTACATTAAATCCCAAAGAAGAGGAAGCACTTATTGACGCTTGTAATGACCCAAACATAATAGCTATTCATCCCTACCTTGCGGTAGCAATGTCTTCAATACAGGATTTGTTACGCTTTTTTATATGTCCCTATTTTGTTGTGTTCTGCAATGTACTATTCATGTTATTCAAATCGCTAGTAAACCTTAAAAAATAACACTGAAAGCGTTACAATATTTTTAATGGATTATATATTTATCCTGTGTGAGTCGGGGATGTATTTTGAGATGTTGCACGGCCAAGGTTTAATAATATTTAGAGCGGGGCATAACAAAATAACATAATTTTTATTGTAGATAAAATTAAGGCAAGAAATAATTAGGCTTACTTTTTATAAGGTAAGATAAAATAATATATTTGCATTTGTAAGTGTTTACCAAAAGACCTACACTAAAAATAGAAAATCTATTCCTTGGCAAACTACCCTTTTTGCATCTAAACAATAAGTCAAGTCGGAAAATTTTTGCCTTTTGTGCAGAGTTATATACAAAAAGCATAAATCGCAAATCTGTTACATTTTTAGGCATGTCGCAGAGTGGTATGTAGATGCAGTTTTAGGAGTTTAGAAGTCTTCCACTTACGAAACTTTAATTTGGGACTAAAATAACTGTGCTGTTATCAAACAGCTCAAGAGCACTTCCTAGTAATACCAATGTCGTATAAACATATCGGATATATCTTTTGTTATAGTTATTTATTTTTTGGGGGGAAATGAGGGTTATACTTTTTATTTTTGGTTAGGATTTCTTTAACAACACATGTTGAAAGATATTTTTTTGGGAGGAGGGATGCTAGGAGTTTTTGCTCGGGTTAGGGTAAACACTTATTTTAAAATTGATGTGCAAAAATAGTTTTTTGTAAATATAAAAAATTACTAGTCAGGTGGAAATCTATTGTATGAGAGGGATTAAAATAAAATAATTTTTTTTAATGTTGAATATTTACCTGCAGGGTAAAAAATGTTTTGAAGGGTGGTAAACATGGGTTAAGGCAGGGTTTCCCAAACTTACACGGTGTTACGTGTTCACTAACACATTAAACACCTAATTAAATTAATTGCCATAAGCCAAATCTTAGGGTTCATTAAGTGATTTTATGAATTGATAAATAGGGTTTTAGATTTGCGCTTTCTAGCTTTCGCATTATCCAATGCATTATTGGTTGAATAATATAATATTTCATGATGTAACGTTTTCCGTATTGCGTTCGCTCGCCTCGTTTCAAACTTGACATGTAACCTTTAATCTCGTAATCTATAACTATCAGTCTTGCGGGCGGTGCTCACATTCTGCAAAACAAGCCACTTGTTTTGCTGGCGTCTGACTCCCGCTGCAAATTGGCCTTAGAATGGCCGCTGTAATGCCTAGCCATGTTTTCAGAGTGCCGGCCAGTCTCATTGGCCAAATATGACATAACTTTTGTGTTCTTTTTCTTCCTACATGTTGGCTATATACATGCTTTGCAGCTTTGCAGCATTCTTAGAGAAGTCTTTTGAAGAGTCTTAGCCGACAGTCGCTGCAATAGGCGGTGGCTGTCTGTCTCACATTAACTTGAAAATAAATATACATTCACTAATGCTATTTGATAACGTTTTACTGCACATTGTAACAATATACTTTCGATTGGAATTTCAGTTGTGGTTATGACTGGTAGCATATCTGACCAGAAACCTTCGCCAAACAATAGAACTCACGCGGTTGCGTCCCGACGATCAACTGCATGGGGTCAGGGGCCAGGCCCCAGTGCACAGGTCGCGGCGGGGCGTAACACACAGACCACTATTTATCAATCTGTTATTTCGTGGACCATAATACAAAGCAAAAAAATAACACCAAAAAGGCAAACCTATAAAATGAATATTTTAATTGTAAAGGCATTTTAATTTTAGGAATATAAATTGTAATTTTATGCATGTGTGTGTGGGGCTTTTTAATTTCTTGTCATATCATCACGGACCACAGTTTGGGAAATCCTGGGTTAAGAGATTTTGTTGGAGGGGGGGGGGGGTTCAAGGCAAACCTATAAAATGAATATTTTAATTGTAAAGGCATTTTAATTTTAGGAATATAAATTGTAATTTTATGCATGTGTGTGGGGGGGGGGGTGGTTGAAAAATTCAGTAAATGTTTAATTGTAGATAATTAAGGCAAGAAATTATTAGGCTTACTTTTTATAAGATAGGTAAAAAATGCCAATTAAATAAATCATTTGTTTGTAAAATTACCAAAAAAAAAATTCTGCATAGTCTTTTTTAAAAGACCGATACTGAAAAGGTATCCGTTGGCAAACAGCCCATATCTGTTTTAGCTGGAAAAAACAGGTCATGGGAAATTAAACACACAATATGTAGCATAAACCAACATACCAAAGTGAAACATAAAATATTGAAAAATTAACCAGGTAAGTAACCCAAGTTATAACTGTCCACTCACACTGTTAAACCACTCATGCAAAACTAACCTCAGAAAATATATCTCCTGACAAAATATACACCAACTACAACCCTGTCTAGTTATATGGGGTGAATATTAATTTTTGGTTCATACATAATTATATTGCTTTTGTTTACATTCTTTTTTGGTTGGGTTTGGTTTGTTTCAGATCAATTTTTTTTACCGAACTTGTACATAAAAAGCAAGAATTGTAGAAAGTGTATACTTTTCGAGGAAAATCGTTCAAATACCTATGTTCTGGGAAAATTTATTTAATTAAATATGGAAAATCTTTGTTGGATCTTTACCCATCAACACCCGATGCTACTTTGCCAATATTGACATGCACAGTTTTATAAACATTTAGCCTAGACAAAGCAAAGTATTCATGTAGTGTTTATAAATTCTTACACAATTTCTGAAGATAAAATTTCTTCATCTGATTGCATTTCTGTATTGTCGGGATCAGAATGGTTTTCACTAGTGTACTGCTTAAAACAAAATTTAACTTAATATATGTCATAATCCTAATAAACTAACCAACAAATACCCACATAATTTGTTGCATCTGGAGCAGGAGTATCATATGATGATTCAGACGACTTTCTTGAGGAGGTTACATGAAAATTAACAACATCATCACTCTCATCTTTGATCTTTGTACCATCTGGAGTTTGTGAACAAACTGTTACCCGAAACATAGATTGGACTATCATTATATATGTTTTTATTGCAGTAAGTGGTGTGAGTGTAAAAAATCAAATAAACTCTTTGTCTTTGCAAAATACAATCTCACAGAATTTTGCAAAATATATGAAAGGAGGGGTGCCTTTTGCTGTAAAGATGCCAAAAAATGTGTAAACTTTTAAGCGAGACAGACAAGATTTACAGGTCGCAAAAAAATTAAAAATTTCAAACCAGGAAAAAATAAGAGCTTGGGGCAGCATGCCTGGATAACTCCTGCTAAGAATAGGATATATAAACTTAAAACAAGCCATGCTTATTTTTACATGCTTTACTGACTTCATAGTGAGCTTAGTGTTAGAATAAATGTCATGTATAGAGTTAAGAATGCGTTGTCCCACTAGCGTGGAAATTACTCTATTTTTAAGAAAAGTAAACTGTGGGCTGATTAAAATAGATTGGCGGTTCTGATTTAACCCACAGGCTAATTTTGCCCAGGTCTGCTTTAAATGAATGTTTTCTTACCCTAAATTTATACAATGTCTGCAGACAATGCAGAATGGCTTTTTATCAAAACTCCCTTAGGTCATTATCAAAGGCAGAGTATAATGCAGTTAAATAACAACACAACAAAGCAGACTTATTGGTACTCCATATATTTATTACTTCACCTTATTTGGTATCAGAATTTACACTTTCTCATATATCTTAATTATAGGCTACATCTTACTAGGTTTAAAACAAAATTGTAATATATGTAATAGCTTAAGCTGATAACAGTTTGGATTTGGAGTTAAAGCTTCTCTGGTAAAACACATGTCAGCATTTTTTTAATCGACAATTACTTGCCAATAAGCTGAATATTAAATAGTCAAGTAAGCTTTATTGGACGAGTGACTAATGTATGAAGCCAGGTGCAAAGTTTGCAATTTTCTTAAATGCGCTAAGTTGCAAAAGTAACATTCTATAGTGAAATGTGCTGGCCTTGGTTGAACAAAATGCTCGATTGGCTTACTCAAGGTGAACTTAAGGTCAATATTCAGCATGGTTGCAATCGTCAAGTAATGGTTTCGAATTACAAGCAGTGGTAACTTTTTATTCTTTGCAGCACAATATTTGGTTGCAAAATAGATTAACAAATTGGTAATAAAGTAAAACTTAAACAAAAGGGTGTTTAACAAAATGGACTGAATTGCTGAAGGGTTTTTTATGTGGCATTTTACTCACTATATGGCAAAAAAAATAAGTTATGACGAAAACAAAAGCGTTTGTACCATAAAACATACACACAAAAATATGTACCACAGCTTACGTAGTGTACAAAAAGCCACGGTAGACTAACAAAATCTGTTGATAAATGATGCAAGCAAGGCAGTGTCTCTGGTAGGGATGTTCAAAACTTTTTTTTTTTTAATTTATGTTGTCTGCTTGATTTTCCATTATGTGTCAAATAAAATCAGTTTCATAAGTTTACAAACCAATCGGACCACATTTAGGGGTCCTGCATACATCCCAAAGATACAACGCTAAAATTTCTAAAAACTGGGACTTCCCCTAACACAATACTGTACATGTTTTTCTTTAAAATCACGGAAACCTTATACATTGATATAAAACAATGACAATAAAGGATCACCAATAAAATTTCCAGTTTTATGTAACCTAAAAGGTATTCTTAAAGCCCCTAAAGCCCTACGCTACCCCATTTTACAGCTATTATTTAATTTATCAAATATTTAGAATAAAATATATTTTAACAAATTGTTTAACAAGTGGCACATTTTAATCAACAGCGGATAAAGAAGGAATATAACAAAAGTATAACAATGTCACAGTTCAATAAATGTAGTAAGGAAACATCAATGAATAGTTTCCTAATTTTTTAGCGAAGGTTTTTTTCAGAAAATCTGGGTATGATCGCCTGTGATTTTTAACAGCCTGTGGCAAGCTTGCAGGTTGCTGCGGACTATTGTTAATATAGCAGCATATTCAGTGTTTAATTTTTTAACGAAGACATGGTGGGCATGATCATGGAACTTGTCCATAATCGCAGCTTTGACTTCGCGATCTTGTGCATGCTGACAGGAATTGGTGCAGTGTTGAGAGGACTCTCAGCTAGGCCTGAAGTGGAGGTTAAAGCTCAGTGAACACAAACGGTTTTGGCTGCCTTCCACCTCAATACCAACTAAGCTAAACTTGAGCTGAGGATCTTCCTATCCTAGCAGGCATTCAGTCCGCTGTGCTTCAACGCAGAGGAGCGACATTATGTTTAGATTGCCGCCCCCTCCTGGGGCAGCACCATCAACCTCAACCAGTGGCTACCATCAAGACGACCCTTTGTACCGGCTGCACTCAAATCACTGCAGGAAAGTGAAAGCTCTGGTGTAGCTGAATGGCTGGCCACCAAGTGGAACATAGAGAGCGGGGAAGCAAGATTACCCCTCTCCACAACTATTTTCCCATAACCTCCAATGAACCTTTTGGGCTGCCTATGCGGGCCTGGACTCGCCTTAACAGTCTGCAAACCGGGTCTGGTGTTTCAGGTCTACCATGAGCAAATAGGGCATGGCTCCTTCGCGGTCTGCGATTGTGGTTCGGAGTAATAGACTGAAGATCACATAGTCTCACGGCATTGGGCACCGTGAGACTAAGTGGGACAACTGGCCTGCTGGCTTCTTAACTGCTGCCAGGACGCATTTGAATTGGAATTATATGATCGTCAATATGAAAAAAAAGACGATCAACCAGGTGCAACATAGAGTGCAAGGTGGATGGGACAAGTTTTGAATTGCCCAAAAGAGTTTATGAGGTTTGACACTATTTTTCTAAAAAGATGTCATTGTTCTATGTTCCATTTTGGCTTAAAGCTAGCATTGGAAGTAATGCACCAATCAATGACCTAAAGCAGCGTTTCTCAACCGGTGCACCATGTAAGGCTGCTAGGTGCGCCGCGAGCGAAAGGAAAAAACATGTCGAAATAAGTCCAAAATTAATCGGATTAAGACTTTAATGGACAAAATAACGTTTTTAGTCTCAAAGGCTGGAAGTCCCTTCAAGACATGCAACTATAAAACCAATATAATAAAAAATGCAGTTAATTGAAGAGAAATACCGGTACACCTAAAAAATTTCGCGCTAGCTTCGCTTGCAAGGTGCGCCACCAAGTAAAAAAGGTTAAGAAACACTGACCTAAAGTTTGTCCATTTAATGCTGGCATACAATGCAAATGATAAGGAAGTCGGTGAGGCTGCCTTTAATAAGCTTTATCTTCACCATTGGTATCGTGTTGAAGAAACTGTCATATTTTCCTTGTTTAGTCGTCACTCACAAATAACCAACGGCAAGAAAGCAGCAACTGCCCTAAATATTCTTGCAACTACAAAACCTGAAGAGTTTCACCAAGGCTTTTCGGTTTTGCATCATAAAATCAACAGTTGTTTAGAAGATTTGGTGGTTTACATTTACGCAAGTCAATCAGGAATGTTATTGGCTAAACAATTCTCCCGATTCACTGTCCTCATATTATGGGTACAACAAATTAAACTTGTTTGTACGTACTGTTTAAGTTGTGAATGATACCCCAGAAATAGGGGTTAAACTAAACACTAATTATGCTGCTATATTAAACCGATAATCCACCACAACGTGAAAGCTTGCTGCAGTCAGTTGAATTTCATTGTGTATATGTGATAAATTGAATGACAAGTCTAAAAATGGGGTAGAGTGGGACTTTAAGAATGCATTTTAAGTTGCATAAAATTGAAAAATATATTAATGATGCACTATTGTCATTTAAGATAAAAATTACAAATGGTTTTATGTGTTTTTAAAGAAAAATGTAGAGTAACTTGTTAGGGGAAGTCCCAGACTTTGGCATGATTTTAGCATGGTAACTTTAGGGTGTCTGCGGGACCCCCAAATGTGGTCCGTTTTAAAAACACATGAAACTTATTTTTATGTAAAACATAATGGGAAATCAAGCAGGAAACATAAATTTAAAAAAAAGGTAAATCTGAACAGTTTGCTGACTACTGCTCTAGACACAAGTCATTATATTGCAGGACTAAGTGCACACTTCCATTTCCATAAAAAAAATCTTTATGAGCAATACAAAGGCTTAATGTTTGTCTCAGTGGTAATGTGTGACAAATATCAGAAAACCTGGAAGTGTACTTTTACATTAATTATGAATAATAATCATTTTGTGGTGATTAAAAAAAACACCCTATAAAGCTAACAGTACCTAACGATCACCAAGTTATACCCTCCGTTTTGCTGTGACACAATTTTTTTTAAATAAATACAAACAAATGCTTTGTTTAAATTAATAACTACAATGGCCTTAGTTTTTATTGCAGCTTTATCACCTATTGTCAGTAAAACAAGAATGAAAAGTGAAATTAATGTATCCTAGCATTCAGCGTAAGTGAAAACATGCATTTTGAGTTTTCTTGAGGTAATTAAAATTGTAGAGCTTAAGTTTTATTTTGATTTTACCAAAAGAAACTCTGAATTCTACATTTTTTTACTGTTACATTTTTTCTACTCTTCTATATCATAGTTATCAATTTATAATTTACGCTAATCACCTGAAATGTTGCTTTCATCTGTGAAAGCTTCAATGTTTGAAGGATCAATTGCTGGTGAAATGTCTTAAAAAGTGATCTGGTTTTAACATCAAAGGAAAAACTGACTTTACCTTAAAATTGCTTTAAGACTCAAATGAAACAATCATAAGTAAGTAATATTTTTCTTAAATTAAAAAACTGTAAAACCTTGTGTATGTATTACTAAGTTATGTTACGTACCAAGGAAAAGTAGTGCATATGGTGCAGAACACCATAAATATTTTAAATTTATTACGCAAAACAAGCACAATTAAAGTGCGAAGCATTAAATAACTTACTTTGTTGATCAGTTAATCCTGCAGGATTTGTCTCTTTATCTTGTCTGAAATAGAAATACAGTAGTAAGCATTTATGTAAAAAACACAACAATCTTCAGGGTAAACAGCATATTTACAGTTCAGGGTTATGTAAAGTAATTACAGTAATTTCCCGCATAAGTCCGCACCCGTTTAAGTCCGCATCCAAGTCCACAAAAAATCGGGATTCAAGTTTCACAAAATTTTTTTTTTGTTTCGCGAGTTTGCACTCTGCTAACATAATGTCACACGAAACTAAAAGCACACAAAACGCATTGAAAACAGTTTAATGTATTTATAAAGTTCACTGATGTTTAAACATATCATGCATCGTCAACTGCTGCATATTTTTCACATTTTTGTGCTTTGCTTCCAGTGCCACATGACATGGAGTTTTTTAACAGCTTTCAAATGTTGTTCTTAAATTGTCGTAACTATCTCCTGCTATGGCTTGCACATCTTTGCACAACAGCTGGTCCTCAATTTCGAGCGTTTTTTTGTAAAGGTGTTCAAAGCCACCAAAAATTACCTCGGTCTCCATTGATGTGCAGTAATCATTTTCGCCAGTTTCACTGCTTGATTCTTCGAAAGCGTCATATTTTCCGCTTGCATTGTAACCAGCACTTTATTAACATCTTCCAAGATTACCTGTGTATACTCTTCGCTATTTTCGTCATCAACCTGGTCAAACTTTTCTAGTTCTTTTTGGTCAATTGCAATATTCAAAATATGTAAACTGTGCAAAAGGTCACTCATCAAGTCGACATTCTTCATCAACGCCACATTCCAAAGGTAATAGTAATTCAGCTTTTGAGTTTTTTATGGCTGATTCCGATATTGATTTCAATGCACAGTTAACATAGTTTGCTGCATCCAGCAGATGAGCAGGTTTGCCATATGCCCCTCTGGCTAACCTTTTTGCTTGCTCTTGCTTGCGTTCCTTATAGTATCGTCTAGCTCGTAAAAGTTAAGAACATCCCTAAGATACAGGCACCTGCACCTTTTCTTTAATGCTGCAATGATACCCATATCATATGGTTGTTTCTAGCTAGTGCAGTTGGGAGGGAAAAATGCCACCTTAACATTGTTTCTTTCAAAAGTTGAAAAATGACCCGGAGCATTGTCCATTAACAATTAGGGATGTTCAAAGTAGAATCCCAAGGTATTCTAGAATAATAGGTTTCGAATCTAGAATAACGAATCCAGAATAGCAAATCCTAGTAAATTTTTATTAAATTATCTAACCTTGGTTTTGTTTGGGAAAGGAATTAATCTTAATCTAGCCCACAGGGCCTATAATCACAGCAATAAATCGCCCGAACAATTTGCTAACATGTGTACATTATAATAAAAAAATCTCCCATATGTTTAACATTCTTAACAAAGTGTCAGTTGAAGCAGTTCTGTAAACTGCATTATGTCAACTGTCCAGGTTGTTGCCAAAACTTATATTTTTGCCAATAGTGAGTACAATGAAACACTGCACAGTCTGCACACAGAAGTCTTAAGCGATTCGGTCCTGTTTTTCAAAGCATTGTTGGGTTTTAGTGCTTCTTTTTTGACTAACATGATCTGTTATGCAGTCAAATAATGTACTGCAAAGAATACAAATTTACTATTGACATAACAAATTCTTGACAATTACGCTGTGCATAACTGCATAACCTCGCTGAATATTGGCCTAAAGTTGACCTTAAGTAACCCTATAGCGCATTTTATAGACGGCCAGCACGTTTTAGAACGTAATATTACTTTTGCAACTTAACGCATTTAGGGCCATAGTTGCCATTCTAGATTATTTTAATCTAGATTTAGATGTTTTGATTTGATTCTAGACGTAGGATTATACAATCTAGATGTTAGATGTTTTTTGAGATTATTGTAAAAAATATTATATAATCTAATTTAGTAACAGATTCGCTATCCAGGTTAAATATTTCAGTAATTTAAAAAGTTTAAAATTTTGGCGAATTGAAAAATAAATAATGAGGTATGAAACCAAAATTTCAGTAACTGGTCATGTTTAGTAAAATTTTTTTTAAAACAGAAAATCTTAGATCTAAAGCTTCTAGCAAGACTCATTATGCAATTTTATACAGCATTAAGCTTTAAATGTTGATTTTTTTGTCAAAATGTATTGAATATTTTCAAAAATGCTTTTTAGATTATTTTTTAGATTTCTCTATAAAAAATCTAGATGTTTTTAGATTAAATTTATTGTAATTCTAGATGTTTATCGTAAGCAAAAAATGGCAACTATGTTTAGGGCAATTGCGAACTCCACACCAGACATTACACGTTAGTCGCTAGCCCAATAACGCTTGATTGGCGCTTAATTACTAGACGAAAGTTATCGCGAGTGCGGTAATTGGTCGCCCGAAAAAACGCTGACACTGCACTACCAGGTTACATTTAAAGCAAGCCCTGTAAATTGGTCGCTGCAGCGAGAGGCCAACTTACCACAAGCGTTTGTACAATTAGGTGCAACAATCCGCGGTAAAACATTAAATTATATTGGTTCCAATTACCCGAAATAAACGGCAGAATTGGATTCGATATTCTACTTTGAACATCCCTATTAACAATAGAATCTGTTGACCTGTTCTCTTCTTCACTTCCGGATAAAACACCTCATTAAACCATTTCCAACATGTGTTGACATCGATCCAAGCTTTGTCCCGACTCAGATACTTTAAAGGCCAGTCTTGATTCCTGATACAAGCCGGAAATTTTGGTTTCCCAATCAATACACAAGGAACTTTATGAGTTCCTGTGGCATTTGCACAAATAACCAGTGACAATCGTTCTTTAGCTTTCTTTTTACCTCGAGTAGTGCTGACATCTTCAGATGGCACGAGCAGGGTGTTATCTAGGCAGGAGCCAATAAAACAAGCCGGTTTCATCCATATTATAGACATTCTCGGGATCATACTGGGCGATAGTAGCATACAAATCATTTAAGGCAGCCAGTAGCTCAGGGTTTGCTTGATCCACTTCTGCTCCTTCACCGTGAAGAAGAACTTTATGTAATCCCTTTCGAGCTCAGAATTTGCTAACTCAGTGTTGTAATGACTAAAGTCACTGTTTTTAAATGACTTGAGTTGACTTAAGTCATTTGGGCAAAATGACTGGACTTGACTTAAGTCTTTTGGACAAATGACTTGACTTGACTTAAGTTTTTTGAACAAATGACTTGGGTTGAAATAAAGCATTTCTTTAAGTATCTTATTTATAAAATTAAGCTATTTGTCCAAATTTTTGCACAAAAAACAAATTACTTGCTATATGTTCCGTTTTCCTTATTTTTTAGTTCAGTTATTGTTCATATTCATGCGAGTTTAAAAATTCTAATAGTTAACGTTTTATTATTTTTTTTGACAAGAGGGGGGGGGGCATGACTTGAAGTTGGCTTGCTCTAATTATGACTTGACTGGGACTTGACTTGCGCAACTGATGACTTGGACTGGGACTTGACTTGTTTTTTATTCAAAAAGACTTGACTGGGACTTAAGTCATTTTAAAATGACTTGTTTACAACACTGCGGCTAAACCACTGCCAAGCCTTAAAGTCATTCTCTGATATGGAGAGCTGTTCCGCGATTTGCTTTGCTTTTAAAATTGCCAATGAAGGTGGAACCGGAAGACTTGCGCAGCGCATGATATTAACCCAAAGAAACAGCATATCTTCTAATTCAGAAAATTGACCAACAGATGCTCGAAATTGTTTTTTTTTACCCTCTTCTGACATCAGAGCAGATCGTTTTCGAATAGCTTGCTGATTTTCCCAAACCCTTTAGATAGCTTTTTCATCTACATTGTACTTTCGTGCAATACTTCTCTTACTAGGGTGGCGAGTCACTCAATGTAGTAATAATTTCCAGTCTCTGAGATTCACTTAAACGCTTGCCTTTTCCTGACATTTCGTGCAGTTAAAATAGTAGCCTAATTTACTAGCGTATTACCTTCACTTCACGCGTTATAGAATCAAATGAGGCAACACTGATTTTACTTTATTATAGATTTGCTGCCTGTCCGCTTCAAAAGTTTCAACAATAATTAGAGTAATATGTTGCTTATTAAGCTTTGCTTTGTTTTTGCTTATGTAATCTCGCGTTAGTAATTAATGTTTCCTCGCCTTTTTAGGTATTCGTCTTGAAGCAGCGTAACATGTCACAGTTAATTAGTTAATAAGTGACAGGTTTGGCAGAAATCTCAAAGAATGTCCATTAGCACAATGTGAATTATAATTTTCAAAGACGTGTAAACACGTACCAATTACTATGACTTGAAAGAGTTTATTGTGCTGAGAAATAGCCTATTTTCTTTGCGCTACCTATTGTAGTGTGTGTACCCGTAAAAAAACAAAAAACTTTAAGTCTGCACCTACCATGTAAGTCCGCAAAAACCTATAAGATTCAATTTGCAGACTTAACCGGGAGATTACCGTACTGTTTGTTTTAAAAACAGGGTTGCCACATATTTTTGAGAATTATTTTTAAATTTATCCAAAGACTTTTAAAAAAAGACATTTTTAGATCTTATTGACATGTTTTTAAGGTAATTTTAAAATCAAACCAGTATAAATGAGTTAACACTATAACAAAGTACCAAAGCACCATTTCTCTTAAGCTTCCCAAGTTTTGAATTAAGCAAACCCACGTATTTACTAAAATTATTTGCGATAAGACTGATCAATTTATTAGAAGTTCCACCAGAAAGCAATAAGTACAAAGCTATAAAAAAGCGATTACTGAGCAAGTTCAGTCTATCCGATTATGAATAAGCAGCAGCTTCTGCCATTAACTGAGCTTGGAGAGCTAGCTTCTGCCATTAACTGAGCTTGGAGATTGCAAACTGTCGCAACTATGGGATGAAATGCTGTCAGCAGTTTACTGTCGCCAAAATCAAGATAAAAACTACATTGACAAAAATACAAATGAAAATCAGGTAGTTTCTTTTAGGAAAGATTTAAATACAAAGCAATAAAATGTCAGCAATGTTGTTTGTTTCAGGGAAACAATTCAGCCAGTCACTACAAACTGCTTTAGCAGCTGGCAAAAAAAGTTCCTCTGTATGGAATAAAATATTCGCAAGAATTTTTTTAGTAAAACATCAGCAGAAATCAGGATTTACCCGCCTCGTATATTCTAAAATAAAAAGCCATTCTGTATTGCAGCCAACTGAAGTAACATAAACTATATAGAAAAATCAACATATATTTTTCTAGTATCTAGTAAATTTCACCGGAGTTTTACCACTGTAGCAAAGCCTCTTTTAGATTTTTTAAGAGCCTGTTCTCTTATGGTAGACCTCAGGCATAATAGGCTGATGAAAACTAAACCATTTGTCAGCAATACCAATCAGCAATGCAAAAGCAAAGTGCCGTAGTTGGACAACATCGTTTCTGGCCACAACAAGTACATTATAGAGAAAGCTGAAAAAGTTTCCAAATATAACAATGCCAACACTACTCAGCTTGGCTCCAAAGCATCATGTGGAACACTTTATTCCAACAATAGGCCCACCAGTGAACACAATGGTCCCTTGAAAAGTTGCAAAGAACAAATTTCGGAAAATTAAAAGTTGCCTTGCAACTGTAGACCTTGCGCTGATTACAAGCGATTGAATGTAGTTACCCAATCTGACAGGTAAGCTATAGTGCAGTACTGCACATTCAGGATTTCTCTGCACCTTTAGCAGAATCAAAAGATTTCCATAAATTTGATTTCCAAAGACTTAATCGACTTGTTATCAACCTAAACACATACCTGTTTGTTAAGTCTATACTTCATTTCCTTGGCCATCATGTTGACTTAAATGGAGCAAGACTACTCCCAGACAAGGTTTTTAACAATTTGGTTTACCAAACCAAAAACATTAAATATTACCTAAATTTGCAGGTATGGTCACTTTTTACCACACATTTAATCCATTTGTAGCGGAAATAATGTCCAAGATTCACATAGCATTGTCTTTAACAGCAAAACTCCAGTTTAGACTAATGAACTACAGAGTGCATTTAAGCAAGCAAAAAGTGTTTCATCTGAGAGCAGTTTCAGAGCACGAGCATTGATAAATGTTTTCCCAATAGTGCGTGGTATTATCTTCCTTGCTATTGCGTGTTTAAAAGAAAGCTTTTGTCTCTACGTGTTGCAGATGTACAATTTTAAGGTGTTGCTTAAGCTTTGTTTGTCATTGGAGTCAACCTTATGACAAGTATGTACTATGGCTTTTCCTCTCCGCTTTCAGTGATTGCTTTAAACCAGAGGTGGGCAAACTACATTTGCGGCCCGCAACAATTTTCTGTGCGGCCTGCGGAAGCCTGAAGCAATAATAATAATAAAATTGCTTAAATAGTTTAATTACATACATTGCACTCCTGCCGCCTTCGCGGTCAAGTAAAACAAGTATCAATTTCTCGCCCGAAGTCTCGTAGTTGCTGTGCGATACGTGTGTGCACCAGGCTTTAGGTTGCTAAACAGCCTATTACGTCACAATAGAAATTTCTGAATTAGGCCTGTCGCATCACAAGTGTTATCTTGGATAAGCAGCTAGTTGTTTAGCAAGTTGTTAATTTATGAGTGAAGTACTTATTTTAAAATTGTTTGTGCATGTGCTGTGTGGATAAGGAGAAACTCACCCATAATTATGAGCTGCTCAAAACAATATAAAAAGCGAAAAGTTGAAGATAAATGTCGTGCATTCAACAAAGAATGGACAGAAAAGTATTTCTTTACTGACGTTTGAGGTAAAGCAATATGTTTGATATGTCATGAAAGCGTTGCTGTATTTAAAGATTACAATTTGAAACGTCACTTTGAAACTAAGCATCCTAATTATGGGCAAAAATTATCAAACAATGAGTTGCAAAATAAAGCAACTGAATTAAAAAAAGGTTTGAGACAACAGCAAATGATGTTAACCAAAAGTTAGTCTTTACAAAGGAACGTGACAAAGGCAAGTTTTATATTAGCCAATAAAATTGCAAAACACAGCAAGCCATTTGCAGAAGCGGAATTTATTAAAGATTGTATGGTTGATGCTGTCAGCGTTGTGTGTCCTGAACTTAAAACGAAAATAGAAGCAATACCTATGTCTCGGAGAACAAATGTTCGTCGCATAGACTCGATTGCAGTAAACGTTGAACAACAGCTATCAACGGCAAGTACTGATTTTCAGTGGTTTTCAATTGCATTGGATGAAAGTACTGATATTCAGGATACTGCTCAGTTACTCATTTATATCAGGGGAATTAATGAAAACTTTCACATTACCAAAGAATTGTTATCAATGGAGTCACTCAAATACACTACTACTGGAAAATATTTGTACAATAGTGTCTTAGGCTGTCTAACCAGGTCAGAATTAAGCTTGGATAAATTAGCGAATATTACAACAGATGGCGCCCCTGCTGTAAGCATTCTGGTCTTGTGGGACTTATGACCGATAAAATTAGAGAAGATTTTCCATTGCATAATGTGTTGCATTTTCATTGCATTATACACCAAGAAAGCCTCTGTAAATCATCATTGCAAATCAAACATGTTATGGACCCTGTGATACTTGCAGTAAATTCAATAAGAGCACACACGGACTTAAACATCGGCAATTCCGGAGTTTTTTTGATGATATGGAGGCGGATTTTACGGAAGTGCTCTACCACACAAATGTGCGCTGGTTAAGCATGGGAAGAGTGCTAGGAAGAGTATGGCGGATCAAGACAGAGATTGTCATGTTTTGTAATATGAAAAAAATTCCTTGTGACTTTTTAAGGGAAATGGAGGGTAAGGAATGGGTATGTGATTTTGCATTTTCCGTCGACATAATGCAAAAGATAAACGAATTGAACATGAAACTTCAAGGTAAAGGTGTGTTTGCTCATGAAATGTACCGTGAAGTAAAAGCTTTTCAAACAAAGCTTAAACTTTTTGCTAAGCAGTTGAAAGAGCAAAACTTTGTCCATTTTCCACTTTTAAGAACCCAAATCGACATCACACAAGAATTATCAGAGAATTACAGTTCTCAGCTGTTAGCATTACGTGAGGAATTTATCAGACGGTTTGGCGATTTCAAAGCAATGGAAGGCCAGTTCAATTTACTTAGCTCACATTTTGCCTGCGATATTGAAACAACAATGGAAGAACTGCAGTTAGAAATGATAGATTTGCATGCCAATGACTCTTTGAAGAAAATGAGTGAAAGCAAATCACTGATTGAATTTTATACAACCCTTAATTCAGAAAAATTTAAAAAACTCAAAAATTTTGCAAGAAAGTTGTTTTTGATATTTGCATCAACGTACATTTGCAAGCAGACTTTCTCGGTATTGAAAATCAGCAAATCTAAGAATAGGTCACTGCTCACAGATTCAAATCTCCATTATGTAAAAAATCAGGACAACCAACTTCATCCCTAATTTTGACAAGTTGGTTAATGACTCTGACCAACTGCACAAATCTCATTAATGCTTCTGATGCAGTGGCTTGTATTCAAATAAATAAGTGAGACAAACGTTGTGTATACAATTTATGTAATATATAAAATCCGTTTCTTTGGTCACTCTAAAATTAATAAAAAAGCTTAGTGCTTTTACTATTTTAGATTTTATGTTTTGGCTTATAATCTCAGTTATACTATGGTGCGGCCCTCGAACAAATTTAGATTCTAAATGCGGCACTCAAGCCAAAAAGTTTGCCCACCCCTGCTTTAAACCCATACTGCATATATATCTCATCATACTTTTGATTTTTACTAAACCACATGTCTTTTAACTAATGCTAGTTTATTAAACTACAGCTAAAATCTGCCTAAGACAATTATATGCAATTAAAAATCTAGTTCCATTACACTTATGGTTTACTGTTAACTGTTCAGTTTTAAGCAATAGTAACAGACTGATTGTTAACACTAGAATTACCGGTGCGGTCATTTTGACCGTTTTTGATTTTCAATCGTTTATATCTCCGCTTAGGTAACTCTTAGAATATTGAAAAGGTCACCTTTTGATATGTAAATTTTTAGTTTATTAAAAATACGACAGTATGAGATAGAAATCGATTTACCTTAAATTACCGCCAATGGTCATTTGACCGTAAAGCAAATTTCACGAATTATATCGCCTTAAACGATAGCTATTTGTGTCGCTATTATTTTCAAACAACCATGGAACAATTGCTGCAGTAGATGGTAACAGTTAGTCACATGTTAGTTCATAATTTTGACTCAACAATTCTTATCCAATTTTGATGGTTGACGGAAGCAGAAAGCGAAAGAAATTCCAAACTAATGTGGACTGTCGACAAAATAAAATGCAAAAATGTGTTGTGGATGCTGTAGATTAGATTCCGGATAGTTTATAACTTGTGTGAAACTTGAATGTGTAGATTGCGCTAAGCGCTGGTAACTTTTTGGTTCTTGTTTACCTTGGATAGCTATTTGTGGTCCATGTGACAAACAGTATAATAAAAATGCCTGTTTGATATTTTTAACCCAATTAAAAACTTATTGTTTTACAATCAATTTCAATATTCATGTTAGTTGTAAAGAAAACATACAAAAACAAATTCGCCTTATGCAGCTAAAAAGCAGGTTGAAAGCCAACAATGCATCAATTCATAGATATGGCTTCTAAAGTATATTCAGAACATGATATTGTTATGGAGCCTACAGCGTACACTTACAAAGGTTAAGGTCGCTCAAAAGCAAAAGGAACTTATAGAATGAAATAAATCTAAATTAAATTATTATGACTTTTTTTTTTCTTTATTATATAAACGGTCATTTTGACCGCTCGCGGTAATTCTAGGTGTGTTCACCGCGGTAATTCTAGTGTTAGCCTTGTCATGACAATAGTCGATTAATTTAAGCATCTGAAATGTAGCATACGGCCAAATATACAAGTAGACCAAACAATCAGGGATGTCCATTTCAACATTCATTACAACTGGATCGACATTTGAAATGGTTCAAAATTAAAATGATCATCCCTAATATATTTTTAAAGTAAAAATGTTTTTAAATAGTCTTAATAAAATCCCTCCCCTGATTTCATGAAATTCCTCCCTGGTCGGGAACAGGTATCAATGACTTGACTTAGGTGCAATTGAGTCTTTTGGGAATCTCCCATGAATATTCAGCCAAATAACTTACGTGGATCCATTAAGAAGTTTCCACTTTTTTGCAGCACAATGTACGGCTCATACAATAATCATGTTTTAAAAGAGATTTGAAAATCTACTTCTATGATCAGCAACCGGATTCCATTAAATGTCAAGTAATTATAGGCTTAAACACATGTGCAAAAGTGAAAAAAATTAATGTTTGAAGGCAAATCTAGAGCTTGCTTTTCAAACTTTAACACATTGAAGTCCTACAAAACAAAGCCAACCAAATTTTAAGCAGTTCCCAGAACTGAACAAGATTGTTTCCATTATACCAAGAGCACACCATTCTAAAATTAAATGACATCTTAAATCTTGTAATATTAAAAACAGTACACAAATACCAAACTAAAAACTTACCGGTGGCTTTTTCTAGTTTGCTAGTTCTCCTAACTAGTATACAATCTTATCACACACGCCTGCAGGATCAGCAAATTTGAAAATAAAGCAGTATAAATGCCATGGTAATCACCATACCCAATAGTCTTAACAGTTAAATTAAACTGCGCATCAAATCACTTCAGAGACTATTAAAGTCTTCCTAAAAACTTATTCTAAGACTTTTAAAAAATGTTGGAAATATCCATATTATGTCCAACATTACAAACTTTGATGTATTTTGAACAATAATAAGTTGTTTTATTGTAAAAATCACAAAACCGCAGCCAACATGAGCTTACGTTAGTAAAGATTGTATATTAGATCCCATGAGAGACTGTAAAAGATTACGTAGTGTATTGGCTGCATCATCAGGGATCATTGGTTTCTGTACAAGAAATTAACTTAATTATTAGAATGTGTGAAAAATTGCCAACATCAAACATATAAAAAAGTAAAGAAGATATAGCCTAAAGTGTTTTTGTGTTAATTCAAATTATTTAACATATTCTTGTTAGTATTACCTTATCTTCTTCAAGAAGAGGTTTATGCGAAATATTTTCTAGTTCTTTTTGTTCTTCTTCTTCTTCTCCATCTGCTTTGTCTTCTTCATTTTGAATTTGCGCTTCAAGCTTAAAAAACTGCTCTGCTTTAGGATTTTCTTTATTTATAAAATTACTTTCTTCAGGAACATTTTTCTCCAAAGTTAGTGGCACTGGTGGAGTGTCTAATGTAATTGGAAGATAAATTTCTCCTTCTGCCTCCTGGACAATCTTAAAAAAAATAATATTTAAGCAGGCACATAAATTAATGTTTTCAAAGGGGGGAGGTTGTTTATGATGCTATTCATAAAAAAAACCTTGTTGCATTCCAACAATACATAAAAATATGATGCAGCATGGTTTCAAATGACAAAATATTTATACAAAAAAAAATAATGTAACTATTTACCTGTTCTGTCTTAGGAATCATTGTAGGGGGCACAAACTCCTGTAACAAAACAGACTTATGAAACTTGGCAAGTTATTTATAGACTATAGCGTTTGCATGTTATTTTATCTGCATCACTATTATGATGGTATGCACACAAATATTGTGATAAACAAAAACGATGGTTTCTAGTTACTATTTCCCCTAGTGGTGAATTCCCCCACTCCTTTTAAAAACCTCTAGTTTAGGTGGAAGAGCATGTACCCCCTGGAGGAGCTGGTAACCCCTCCAACCAGGCAAATAACCTACTTGTCCAATAAATGGAATTGCAACTAACATAACTGCTTTTTAAAGCCAACATAGGAGTACAAGTTGCCAATCAAAGTATAACTATGAACACACAATAATTCTATGATCAAAATTAAGTACTTTTGAAAACAATAAACAATAAAAAAAATATATATTTGCCTAGCACTGCCTTTTTCTAAAGAATGGCCTTGCAGATCTGTAACTTTTTTATAATGGCATACCAAAACAGGGTTGAATCCAGAAAATCAAAAAGCGAGGTCCTGAATTCTGATGACTTTAACTAGTAATCTTAGAAAATTACCTAGGCCTCCTGTTAAAGCCGCTAGTGAGTCCTTATTTTCGGGAATTAAATAACCTACCAAAGAGAGTTTATTTTCAAGACCACAACTGCCAAGAACTCACAGCCGGTGGTAACAGAGCGGTTATCTAGTGAAAAGATTACATGTCTGGCCATTTCCTGGGAAGTTAGACCCAGCGAGAAACGGGCGTGAGATTTACAATTAGTTTGAGCTAGAAAATAGGTCCGGAGTCCAATTAAACCAGCGAACACCACATCGCACAAAAACATAATGTCATTATACATGTCCCGAAATGCGAAAAATCCCCAACCTTACTAAAAATAACACAGCTAATTAACATCCAGCAAAAGCGACCCTTTAAGACAGTGCTTCTCAACCTATCGGTTGTGACCCAAAATTGGGTCGCTGTTTGATTTAGTTGGTTCGCCGACCGCAGTAACTCACATGTTTATATCAATTGAGATTGGTTCTGAGAAGATTTTTCAATTTGGAAATTAAGGAAGCAATACAAATAATGTCTTATAATATTTTTTTTAATTCGAAACTCTTTATGCTAATGCCTATTTTTTGTTAGCTTACAACAGGGGTCGGCAACCTTTTTCTAGTCGCAGGTCAAAACCAAACTCAGAAAGATCTCTGCGGGCCGCACAAAATGATAACTAAGAATTGAGTTATTTTCATGCCTAAACAACTGTGAGTCAGTCGGACCTCGGATCGTAATAACATTTAAGAGGGCTGTAAAGTGTTGGCGCAAAGAGCGATAAAAAGCGTTTGTTTGGTTTAAAATTTGAGTTCACACGTCGTCATCCATACTTCTAACGAAAAGTAATAAAACTTCTTTGAGGAAATGCGCTAACATTGAAAGCTAATCTAGCGCAGTGGTGGCGCACCTGGCGAGCGAAGCGATTTTTTTGGTATACTGGCATTTCTTTTAAATTTCTTGCAAGTTTTTATTACATTGCCGAAAATAAAAAATATGTTAAAATATATACGTCCAACATTTTAAATACGTTTTCCGTGACGCACTAGACTGCCTTCCACGGCACAACGGTAAAAAAGCGCTGATCTAGGTGAAAAGACAACATCAAAACATTAAAAAAACGGAAGTACAATGATGTCGCGAGGAGCGCGAAAAATATGTGCACTTATGTAGTTAAAATAGTCAAAAAGTATGAGAAACGGACTCGTGTCTAAATTGTCAAAGAGGCAGCGGGCCGAATGAATTACATCAGCGGGCCGATCCGGCCCGCGTGCTGTAGGGTGCCGACCCCTGGCTTACAAGAAAAAACAATTAGGTCGCCAAACCTTAGTTGTCATACTTACGCTTAATATTTGGGTCGCCGCGAAAAAAGGTTGAGAAGCACTACTTTAAGACGTAACTTCAGGCATAGATTAAACCAAGACGATAAAATATGTGTGACTGACTGTGGAACAATCATGTTTCGACTATCAGCAGCGCAGTTTCTAAAGTTCCATGTACGGAACTACACTAAATTACAAGCACGCCTTTTCGCCACCTGCAACTAAACCAAGATTGTTTTTCTCCGGGCGTTATTATGCCACGATCAGCACAAGCTGCGATGAAGAAAAATAAGTTGTGTCAACTAAACACATGGTCTTAGGATATGCTTAAAGAGAATAATTTTGCTGTAACTATCATTACAGAAAAAGGCAACTTTGAACATTCGCAGTTAGGCCACCTTTTAAGAATCTACTTCAGTTAAAAAAATTATGTTGTTTCATCAAACATCTGATATTAGCACAGGAAGCGAACACAAAAAACATTAGTTAAATCAGCCAACCTAAACGAAAGACAAAAGAGAAAAACATGCTCTGTTCACGGTCAACCAAACAAGAATCGAAAACAGGGTTTTGTGTTTGATTTTGGTTTCGCATTAGCTTAAAACGTGTAACCCAATGACATTAAAAACCTTACAGCTTCGGACGGTGACGCTGACAACGAAAAGGGGGGTCTGACAACATTTTAACTGTATTATACGTTCATTAGGGCAAAATGCTGCACGCCTGAAAAATGAACATAAAAGTTCATTTCTAGTTGGCCCCTGAAGAAAATATGTTAGTTAGGCTTGTTCAATTTGGGGGAAAAAATTTAAAATTTTGTTCAGGCAAAATCAAAGTTTTGTCTCTTGTTTTATCCTGGGTTGAACTTAGACGCGGGACCTTTTTACTTCATAGGATTCCATATTCAATTTGTTTAGGCTGGCTAATTGGCAAGCGTGCATTTGATAAATATATTAATAGAATAGTTTATTCCATAGCAGATAGAAATTTTCAATGAAACAGAAGTTCATGTACACAAAATAATATATAACAGACCATAATTCAAAAATTATTCACCATGAGGATAATCTTATAACACATAATTAGTGTGCAATCGGTTGGGATGCTCAAAGTAGAATATCAAATACTTGGATTCAAATCCAAATGGAATTTGTATCCAATTCTTCGTTTATTTTGGTTAATGGTTATAATTAGTATTTTACCACCCACCGCTTTATCTCATTGCACAAAAGCGAGTCACAAGTTTAGAAAGGACCTGTCACTTATAGTGCTTTAAATGTATCCATGGAGTGCAGTATCAGCTTTTTTCAAACGACCAATTACTTGGCATCTCCTGGTATTCTTCGCCTAATAATTAAGTGTCAATTAAGCATTATTGGGCGACCCACTAATGCAGTGGTTCTCAACCGGGGTGCCAAATTCTGACATCATCAGAAAAAGTTGGAGAGGGTGTTACGTGTTTATCAACACTTAAACACCCAAATTAGTTAATTGCCATAAGTCAAATCTTAGAGTTCATATTAATATTAAGTTATCTTACGAATTTTTAAATAGGGCTAGGGCTTGCGTTCGCTCGCCTCGTTTCAAACTTGACATGTAACCTTTAATCTCGTAATCTGTAACTGTCAGTCTTGCGGGCGGTTTTCTCACGTTCTGCAAAACAAGCCACTTGTTCGCTGGCGTCTGACTCCCGCTGCAAATTGGTCTTAGAATAGCCGCTGTAATGCCTAGCCATGTTTTCAGAGTGCCGGCCAGTCTTATTGGCCAAATATGACATAATTTTCGTGTTCTTTTTCTTCCTACGTATTGGCTATATACATGTCGTTTCTTAGCGGCTTTGAGCTTTTTTCTAGAGAAGTCTTTTGCGAAGTTTTAGCCAACAGTCGCTGCAATAGGCGGTGGCTGTCTGTCTCACATTAACTTGAAAATAAAGTTCACTAATGCTATTTGATAACGTTTTAATTCGTTGTAACAATATACTTTTGATTGGAATTTTAGTTGTGGTTATCACAGGTAGCATATCTGACCAGAAGCCTTTGCAAACAACAAGAACTCGCGCGGTTGCGACCCGCCGGGCAACTGTATGGGGTCAGGGGCCAGACCCCAGTGCGCAGGTCGCGGTGGGGGCACAACAGAGGGGGTGAAACATTTTTTTGCCTATTAAAGCAATTTCTACACCTAATTTCTTGGAGTATTTCAAAAACTGCTTAGAGCAGTGGTTATTGCCCTTTTTCCATTAAACTTCCTTCCTTTTTGTAGATTTTGTAAGACCCCGCAAATTTAAATTAGGTATAATAATTTTTTGTTGATTACACATCAATTGGCTAATTTAAAAATCTTTGAAGTGGTCAGATTTTTTGAACGAAGTTTAACTTTTTGGATGCTCAACCACTGACCGATATAAGATTTATTGTTTCGGAACTATAAAAATTCCAAAGATGGTGTCACACAGTTAAGCTGAATATGGCGCAATAAAATAATAATAATAAAAAACTTACAGTTCTGGAGAGAACTTGTGCGCAAATATGCACTAAGTTGCGTTTTTTGCATGATATGCGAAAAACTTGCATCCATTTGGTTTAATTTGGCAAAGGCTGCAGAGAAACTACATAAATGTTTGTGTAAAGCCAAAAAATATTCATGGTGTTAATCTGGTTTCAAATGTTGTTACTCAGGACACAATGGCAAAATTGTAAAAAATATAGATATGTTTATTAAAAAAATTGTTAGACCACTAAAAAATATTTAAAAAAAATTTTTAAAAAATATTTTTTTGGAAAAGCAGGATAAATTTTATATCCTATTAAATACGTCAAAATTAATTTAACTACGTGTTTTTTTAAAGACAGAAAACATGTCCTGAATATGACAATGTTGCGGTAAAATATCCTTAAAACAGAATAAAACTTAACGAAGAAAAGGAAGATTTGCAAAAGAATTGAAAAAAAAACATAGTTTGGGGGCGCAACACAGGAAAATCAACTGAAACAGATTATTCTTAGTAAAATTGGTGTATAAAATGTAAAATCCCGCTTAGCCCAAACTTTAGCCTGGTTTTGCTATAATTGTGTCTCTTTTTTTAAAGGGATAGCTGTTCAGCCCACTGACACTATGCATACTATGACAGGTTGCCCTTGACTTGGTGACTACAACCTCGGCAAACAATTTATATTAAATTCAATCATAAATATTGTTATTCCAAGAAAGAAATATTAAAAATTTCTCCCAATTTAACCAAATAATTTTTTGTGCGCTTTGTAAACTCATTTTGAGCTGCATGTTTTAACATAAGTTCGCCTGAAATATGTATTTGCTTAAGGCACAAAAAAATTTGCGCCTTCAGCGCACGTTTCTCTCAACTAATTTACTTGTTAGAAGCTTTGTATATCGCCTATAAAGGGCAAAGTTCATTTAAGGGGCGCGCCCAAAAAAATGAAAAATTCAGGCCAAAAAAACGCTCGTCACCAAAAGGCAGGCAAAATTCTGCCAGTCTGGCAATTTGTTTCATAAAGTGTAGTAACATTACACCCGATCCATGAGAAATCAGTGCATTTCTAAGCAAAAAGGTATATGACAATTAGGACATCCAAAGGCAGAAAAAAAGTTTGACTTTTAGACCTTGAGGCCGTGGCAATGCACTAATTTGGACCTTTAGGTAAACTCCCGGCATTGTTAAATTGAAAAATTCGCTGAAAATCGACAAAAGATAACAAAAAATGTGAGATAAAATTAATAATATTTGACCTAGCTGAACCCGAATCCTAACCCAAATAATGTGCGTTAAAAGCCAAAACTCAGGTAGGCATAAGATAGTTTTGTGTCCTTTGTTTATAGGATTGTTACTTCACAAATTGAGATATTGGGACCTGAAGCGTTTATAATTATTTATACTTATAATCAACGCATATTATTTGAGTGTGAGTGGGTAAAGTATTATTAAAATTAATCTTTTTATGCATATTTGTTAACTCAAATTAATGCATTGTCCAAGCCCTCAAAGTTTAAAAGTCAGACTTTTTGATCCTTTGGATGCACTAATCGTCTGGACCTTTTTGCTTAGAACTGCACTAATTAAAAAAAAAAAAAACATTTTTTAAATTAGTTTGTTCCACAAAATATCCAACTGTAACTATACCTTCCATAGAACATCCTTATGTTCGTTAACAAAATCAGTTATTTTTGGCAAAAACTGAGTGTACATTTGTGCATCCACGACTTGGTGTAAAATGTGCTCAATTCCAGAATTCAGCATTCCTGATCTAAAAACAATACAGGCTTAACAGTAGTATATTAACTAAAAGCGTCATAATCACATTTTTGGGCTGAAAAAAAGTATGGTGTCATGTTTCAACAAAACTGTTTTCAGTTTGACAATCTTAGTTTTAACCTAAAAAAGATTGTTTAATCACCTGAAACCACGTTCAACTACATTTTCTAATAGACCAATACAGTCAGGGCGGAGCGTGGGGGGTGTCTAGGAGTCTTGACAACCACCTTTGAAATCTCAGTAAACAATCATCACAAAACTAAAACCATGATTGCTGCGATGTTACATATGGGACATTGCACCTCGCCTAGAAAACACGTCGAGCTTATCGTTGTTATATTAGCAGTTCGCTTGTCACCGACTCAAGTAATCTCAAACAGGGCTGATAACGAAAAGATTTATTAGTGAAACGATGGACTTCTCAGCGACGTAAAGAAAAAATCTCAGTAAACAATAATCACAAAACTAAAAGCGTGGTTGCCTTATCATTGTTCGTTATCGTTGTTTCATTAGTTGTAACAGGCAGAGTAATTGCATGCTTTATACAATCGGCGAAATCAAACTACAAATAACCAAATTTGTTGACAATTTTAAACAGCCATAGGCTCCTAATAATTGCCGTTTTCAGCGTCTATGGATTACATGAAACATAAAATTTATTTGGGCTCCGCCCGTACCGGCTAGGGGTGTTTATACCATACCCCAAGACCCCCTAGGTAATTTAGGTTGCTGATCATCACTGGCGTATTCAAGGGGGGTCGGACCTCCCCTTTTGTAACTGCTATTATCGTTTGTTGTTCTTTTTCGTCAGGGTTTATAAAACTGTTCGAAGCAGCAATGTTTGTAATGTTATTAGGTCAAGCGTCTTAAGCTAATGCAGAAGTAAAATAAAACGCTAAACGTGATTTTTCATCTTTTTGCTTGGTCTGTTTGTGTTTCTAAGTGAATATGCTTTCTAATTTGGCCTGTGGAATGCAACCTCAGAAAACGCAGATGTTTTACTAGAAATCAACAGCATTTGTTATGATGTTGCAAATGAGGGACGATTTTAAACATCTCTGTCCACTGTCTACATTTGACACACTTGTACATGTAACTTGGTGTGGTTTAGAAAAAGTGCGACATTTGCTGCGCTAACAAAAAACACAAATTTTGTCATATGTACGTTAACTGATATAGCAGGTCTTTAAGAGCTAAAAACAGAAATTTTTATACCTTATTGTAAAGAAAACTAAATACACAAATCGTACTAAACCATTACGAATATGGTGTGTTATGGCGACCTCACAACAATTTTAGGTGTCCTCACTTGCGGTCGCGACCCACAGGTTGGAAACCACTGCCTTAATCTATGACGTGACTGCCGAAGAACCTGATATATTCAAACAGTAAATGACGTATTAATGAAGTAACTGAAAGATAAGGATATTGTCAAGAAACTAAAAAAATGATCAATTAGCGAAGCATAACGTTATCGATACAAGGTGATAAAAAATCAATAGGGTACTAGGCTAGCTTCAAAAAAGCAGTTCTAGGAAACTATGCTACCAATACCTACAGCTGGCACTATTTTTTTGTATCGTTAGCTGATATTTTGATTTATAGCTAATTTACCCCCTAAAGTGAAGAAATTTACCCCAGGTTAAGAAAGGCTGGTTTATATAATTATTAAATCAATACACATTATTTGGGCTAGGGTGCTGGTTAGCGTTTGGGTTCATGTTGGTCAAGTATTGTAAATTTAGTCTTCTCAGGCAGATTTGTTAAGTCAAATTAGTGCATTGTCCAACAATTTAAAGCCAAAAAATCAGACATTTCCATACTTTGGTTGCCCTGATTGTCAGACCTTTTTGCTTAGAACTGCACTAATTTCTGACGGATCGGGGGGTAGTTTAGTAACTGCGAAATTTGGTTCGTGATTTTGAGATTGGCAAGTTTTTGAGCTACAAAATTTCATTAGTTTTCTGCGTCAATAAGCTCATTATACGGGCCGAAAATTTATTTCCGGGACATATCTTGTTTTTGCCGTTATTATATGGGCCGAAAATTTATTTTCGGGACATATCTTGTTTTTTCCAGAAAATGTTTCAGACCGATTTTTGTCCGGAGCTATATAGAAAAAGTGAACATCGTAGAACTTTCGAATTTTCAGACATGGCGTAGAGTGGTATGAAGGTGCTATGTAGAGGTTTATGAGGCTGCACCCTTAAGCACCTCCAATTGGGGGACAAAAAACAAAAGTGTTACGTCCTCGTTTTAGTTCATAACAGCTATCTACTACTATCTAGCGGCAGAAAAACTTCAATACAGAATGCTTTCATTCACTTGCTTTATTCAGGTCGCGTCGCGACGAGGCCGCTGCTGGCATCCATGCTGTGCCTCATTGTCCTGCGCGTTCAACGTTTTTGTTCAAAGTGGCTTGCCTAGTAAAACTAGGCGCATGCGACTTGCCTTTCATAAAGAGGCCTCTCTAAGTAAAAAAACCTATTGCTCCTACAACACAAAATATTTTACCACAGCAAATTTAAATGTGAATCCTTGAGGCAGTGGACACGTCTCTGTTAGCACCTGTTGCAATTGTTACACCATTCAAACATACCAACACCAGGCCTAAACAAATATAATTATACAAGGGCCGCAACAACAAGAAGCTAAAGTTTAACGCATTCTTAACGACGATGTTACAAAGCTACTTTAAGAGAATGATAATATTTCCTTTTTAAACATGTTAGCTGGCCAAAGTTTTATAACATGCTTGTACGCATTATCTACGTAAATTCTTTTTAACACCTAGCAGTATGAACTGACCCATACATTGCCTTTTTTCGCTGCTATTTTTTGTCCTTTTTTCCTTTCTTTTTATGTTTAATTGCTTTTATCTTCACTTGATTTTTACACTGATGATGGCATGAGTAATTGCTGAAACGTCTGTAAATTGCGAAATGTTGCTTTTATCAAATATTATGGCTTTTATATTTTTATTGAAATTACTAAAGAAACATGTGTATTGTGTTCCAAAGGTAGTACAGTTGACAGGGATTTAACTTTTTGCAGAGGTTAGACACCAGGCCATGGTTCTCAGTAACTGGAATTTTTTTAATACGCGCGGATGTTTTGTTTTACAACTTTCTTTTGTCCTAATTTGGAGATATATTGTAGCTCAAGGTATCTGTGTTTATCACTGTACGTTTGTGTTACAGGAAAGTACTTGCATTATATAAATAAAACTCGCATTATAAAAGCTTTTTCACAAAATTATTACAATTATCTACAATATGCTTTTACTTGCAAAAAGACTCTTTTCAAGCTGTTTTTTAACGTTAAAAGGGTTAGGACTTTCTGAAGATAAATCTTTTAGCCTCATTGTTTTGGTAAAACAGTGTACAATACAGAATCCCCCCAAAAAACAATGTTGCATGTTGTGTCACATTAAGGAGTAGGTTGAATTTATGTCATTATATACAGGTAAGACACAAGGGCAAAATCTTAGTTTATTAAAAGCTATCAACATAAGAAAAATACATAACTTGTTTAAAATTTAAAAAGGCTTACTGCTAAAAGCACTGCAATATGCGCAATAATTGCTCAACCATTGGGCGGTTGCACCACGCTTTGCTTGAATAAGTCCGCAAAACAAACTACCAAGCAAAATCGCCGTCCAAGCAAGAGCAAGACTCATTTTTATACCTGGGAATAATTCATTATTAACATTTTGCTCGCATCTCCATTGCAACAAAAACATCCGTCCGATGGACAAAGCAAGCCAAAAATAATAACAGGTCATATTAAAGAGCTAATAAAAACGGAAGTTCCAAACTAATTATTATTTTGTTTGCAGACCAAAAAAGGTGTAGGCTCAAAAAAAAGGTCTTCCGCGAATCCAATTTGGGCGTTTTGCGCACTTATTTTTGGCGTGTGCACAAAATTTTGGGCACTTGTGCACATGGTAAAAAATGAGAGGGAACACTGGTTGTGCCTCATTGTACATACACAAGTGGTATGGATTAAAACCTGTCGTTACAGCAACACATTTATAGTACATGCTTCAAATGTAGCCATATAGTGCGGGGTCAGCACTTTTTCAGGTGACCAATTACTTTGCATCTGTTAATAACCTGCGACAAATAATTTGGTGTTAATCAAGCGTTATTGGGCAAGCGGCCAACGTGTAATGCCAGGTGCACAGTTTGCAACTTACTTTAGTTACAAAAGTAACAATACCTCATAAAACATGCTGGCCTTGGATAAAATATGCTACAGGGTTGCTCAAGGTAAACTTTAGGCCAATATTCAGCAAGATTATGCACAGTGTAATTGTCAAGGATTGGTTATGCACTACTGGTAACAGTCACACTGTAATCTTTGCTTAGATACGTCAATAAAAATATACTAGGTTTTAATATTCTGGATTCGTTATTCGTTATTTCAGATTCGAAACCCAAAGTTCTAGAATCACCTGAGATTGTACTTTAGGCATCCTTAGTATATACTTCATGACAGACAAAAAGTTTGTTTTAATTCAAATTACATTTGTATGATATTACAAAAAAATATATTTACTGTTGGGTTATATATTTTATCTGATTCAAAGAAAGAATATATTCTAGGGTTCTTACTGCATCACAGCATTTCTCACTTTACTTCGTAGTTGATTTTTATTCAATAAAGGGGTCCATACCTCACTTGACAAGAGAGCATTTACAAAGTTTTCCACTCTTTGCTTTAGATTTTGAAAGGCAGGCTGAAAATAAAAGACTACCTATTACTAAGCTGAAACTAATCTGTCAAGCATTTGTACCCGCAATATATAAAAGCAAAATCACAAAATGCTGTCTAATATTTTTAAGCCAGTACAATGAAGTAAAAATGACAAAGCTACAATGTTTTTTAAGCTTGAAAAGAAATTATAAAACAAATTATACAACAAAACCATATTCAAGTTTTGTGAGGTCATTTCAACCAAACATTTAGTTTATTTCCACTAAACATACAATGAAAGCCATGTAGGAGAAATATACAACACTTTCGATTCATTAAAAAAACTGTACAATTGTCAAGATTTACAAAGTTTTCTGTGAGGTGTCAGTCTTTAATGTTTAAATCCCTTCAGGCCAGTGGTTTTCAACCTGGGGGTCGCGACCCCCGGGTGGGTCGTTTGCCTTTTCTCTGGGGTTCGCGAAGACGACAATCAAAAATACAAATCACTATTGCAAGAATATACGAACTTGTAATGATAGTGAATGTTCAAACAGTGAGCAGCCAGGAAGAAAGTTGCGAGATAGGACATTTTTTTAACAATGTAGGCTTGCTTTTAAGTTCCCGGTATCAATCATAGCCTCATAGGTAGCCTGTGACGGCAGTGTGTTTATAACGTTGAGTCACAATCGCTATTTAATTTATGACGTCATTAACATGAGACGGAAAAAGGGGAATTCCCTAAGTTGAAAATTTAGGACCCCTCCATTTCAAATTTCTGGATATGCCTGTTATGTGCTTAATTAGCACTACAAAATTATCACCGGTTGCTAATTACGCTGACTGTAAATTCTAACATTCATTATTAATTTTGCAGTCGGCGTAATTAGCAACCTGTGATAGAATACGCTAAGGAATGCACATGTGGGAGACAGCGTCAATTGGTAACATTTCGGGTGGGGGTTAATCATATAAGGCTATCAAGCCTACATGAAACCTATCTCGAAGTGAGTTCGAAATCCCAAACTGATGTGTATGGAAAAGTTCACGATTTATCATCGGCCTATAGCCTATTAACGCTTTTTCTATGTACACTTTTCCCAAAATATGAGAGAGTAAAAGCCAATGTAACTTTAAATTATGAGCCCTATAATTATCCGCACTTGGCCAAGTTAGCTGACTGGTGGCCTATTCAAAATTATTACGATTTACATGAGTTAACTCGTTTTTGTGTCTTAAAGAGCGCTACGCCTTATTCGGAAATGGGTTGCTTGGGTACTATGGCTGTTTCAATACCCGTGGGAAACCCTAGAACTTACTATAAAAATCCGTTTGCTTCCTCGGCAGATTTTATTTTTCCGAATGGTACGAACATTCGCGGCTATAATAACGAACATATTTTACGTTCTCCTGGTTGTTTTTTATATAGTGTGTTTGGTACTATCGGATTTTGGGCTCCCTTTGGTCAAACTACTCCAGTTGATACCATTGCTTTGCGTATGAATGTACATATATCTGTTTTTAACCTTAGAGTTACTCATTTTTCAAACAAGGGTTTGATTGTCAAATTACCATATTATCGGCTCAGCGATAAATTCTCTATTTTATTTGCGTCTTATCCAATTAATTGGTTTCCTAATGATACAATTTTTGCTGATGGCAATGGCCCACCTGTTCATGATTTAGTGCTAGATTTTCAAAGAAAGAAAAATTCTTGTCATCTTGATGTATCTGTCCCTTATCAAATGTTTAATTTTTATGACACCTACCCATTAAATCTGGCAGGTGATACCGCCTGCCAAATTCGGGCATTGAGGTCTGTCTGCACCTCGGCAACAGGCTCATTAGAAGTTTCTTTGATGCATAGGGTCGGCCACGCGCCTTTTGATAATGAACGTAATATCCCTGTAGCCCCTGTTAACGATTGCATACAAAGCCGTTTTGCAGCTGGCAACTGGCAGGATTGTTGACGACGCACCTGTTTGCTTTGCATTACAAGTTTCACTTTTGCTGAACGTTAATGGATGGTTATGACGTCATTACAATCACTATTTTATGACGTCATTAAATCCGACAAGAAAAACGGGAAATTCCCAAGTTAAAAATTTGTAACCCCCAAGAGGGGGCGCAAGAGCTATTTGCTACAAAAAGCAAATCCTTTTAATATATGTCTTGCATAAAATTATTGTTTAATATTACTACATGCAGTAGGCTAATAAAAGTAAATTGCACTTAAATTTGCAAGGGGCAAGTTAAAAATACCAACCATTGCACTTTATGCATAATAGAATTAGCTACAGGTTACAGGCAAAAAACAAAACAAAAAGTTACAGGCAAAAAACAAAAACCCAATAAAACATTTAAAACACTCTCATAGAAAACACTTATTCAAACTGTTAAATCATAGAATAAAAAAGTTTTAATATCCAATTCACTGTAATTGTGACCATATCTGAAAACCAATCATGTCATTATAATGCCATAACTTGCCTGATTATTTAAAAAAAATCTGAAAGTCTACCACCCTACACAAATACCATAAAAGGGGCACTGGTCTAGAATCCTACCAATTTTTTTTTACAGTAACAACAGATTTTGCCAGGAAATTGCAAGAAAGAAGATAAATAAGAGAATAAATATAATAACAATACTTGACCAACCCAAACTCCTGCTCAATTTGTCTCACATAGGGTGATACCTACAAGTCTACTCTTCAAAAAGAGCCATGACTTAACCGCTAGTTATTCAGGAACCAGATTCAAAACTAAGGATTTTGCATGGGGAGATTTTGCGCAGGGAAAACATTTCTGCTCAAATTTGCGCGGCTGTAATAATGTTATTTGTAAAACTTGCACAACTGAAAATGGAGTACTATACTGAAAACCGTTAGCGCAACGAAAGTTTTACCCGTTTGAGCGATTTTTCGCGGACAACCGCATTTTGTGTTGATTTCACATAAAAAGCGTGGCTATAATTGCAGTCGAATGGGAAACTGCGTGGGGATAAAACCCCACATAAATCCCTACACACGCCTTACTTTTCAACCTGGTTAAGGGATTGGTTATTAATATTCGTTCAAAAATTCATGAATGTCAAAAATTTTAAATTTGGCTAAAATGCAAAAGTTGAATAACTCGAGAAACAACCGAAATTTTTACACATTACTCAAAACAACCAACTTAGTCAGCAATCAGATTTTATCAAAAAATATTAATATTCATATTTATGAATAATAAAAGTCTGATCACTGTCTAAGTTAGGTTGCTTTGAGTAATGTGTAAAAATACCATTTGGTATCTTGTTTCCTTGAACCGGGGTATTACACAATGAAATTTTAACTGTATGCTTGCTTTGGCTTTGGTTTGTAGGGTCATACAGGAAAAAGTAAAAGTAAAACAAAAATAAAACGCAAATAAAACGTAAAATTAACATATGTGCCAGGGGGGTATCCAGAACTCCAAAAAGTAGGGTCCTGAATTTTTAAGTTCGGGAATTCCCCGTTTTTCCGTCTGACGTTAATGACGTCATAAAATAGTGACAGATATGACGTCATTTGCGTTGCCGACACTCCTGCCAGGCGCCAGCTGCAAACCGTTTAGTGTGCAATCCTTAACTTCAGGAGAAAAACGAAAACAAGTCCGTGAAATATATGTGATTGATTTTGGAAAATCCATTTACGGGACTACGCTAAATTAAAAGCACGTCTTGCGCCACCTGCAATACTAAACGAAAATCGCTTTTCCCCGGTGTTATGCGATTAGCGCAACATCTGCGAAAATGCCACTTCAATAGTTAATCTAGTTCAGTGTTTTTAACCTTTAGATTTTTGGGGGGGAAAACGGCATTTGTAAAAATTTCTTGCAAGTTTTTATTACATTGCCGAAAATAAAAATTAAAGGAATGTTGAAAAATATATGTTCAACATTTTAAAATACATTTTCCGTTTGTCTGTGACGCACTTGTCAGCCTTCCACGACGCAATGGTAGAGAAGCGCTAATCTAGTTCAATAGACAGCATCAAACGGGACGAAAAAGTTTTCGTTTTTCTTCTGAAATTAACAAATACACAGTAAGCGGATTTGCAGCTGGCGCCTGGCAGTAGTGTTGTTTCACCACGTATATGCTTTGCGTTCAAAGGTTCGCTTTTACTGGGCGTTAATTGGCTGTGTCTGGTGATTTTTTTATTATTTATGACGTCATTACAATCGCTATTTTATGACGTCATATCCGTGATTATTTTACGACGTCATTAACGTCAGACGAAAAAACGGTGATTTCCCTAAGTTGAAAATTTGGGACCCCTTCCCCCTTTTTGGATTCTGGGATACACGCCTGGTCATCATAAAATTTACCTAAAAACTGCGTTGTGACCCACCGGTGGGTCGTACAAAAAAATTCCTAGTTTTTTTTCACGTTCACAGCGAAGCGATATTAATAGCGATTGGACAAAAACGATGTGAAACAAATTATGGAGCTACAAAGACAAGACATTTCACCAGCGCTTTATGCAAAACTGCAGAAGTGTCAACCCACATCAGCGTCTGTGGAGCGCTCATTTTCCTTACTAAAGTCATTTTTACGTCCAAATCGTAACTTCAAAGACTCTAGCATTCCACACTACATGAAACTGTACTACAACAGTGGTTTAAAATAAAAGTGGATGTGTATTACTGTAATGTTGCGTATGTTTTACTCTTTAGTTCCGTGAGTGACGTTGTTCACATGTAAAAATACACGATTTTCACATAAAGTCATATTTTCCAAAAAATAAAGTCATATTATTGATTTTTTAAGGTCATATAAAAATGGCCCTAATAATGACCCAATTATTAAACCACCCATTAAAACAAGGCCCTGAAAAAGACACTAACAAAATATACGACAACCGCAACACTATAAAACGATGCAGGATTCATTTTGCAACAATTACAACAGAAATTACTCACAATATATTGCTACAATCTATCACACAAGCAAATAGTTAAGCTTTACTCTATAATTATGCGACCACCGGTGACACAAATCGTGCTGGCTACAATATAGTTTATGTTTAACGCGATTTGACCCACCAGTGTACAAATGATTAAGCTGTCATAAAGCGAAGAAAATATGTTGAGAAAACTTGGCGGGGAAAGCTCTGGCGGCAGCTAGCAGTACAGAAAGTTAAGAGTAATCACCACACAAGAAAACAACGAAAATTCGGGATGCCAGCAAACGTGTTAATAATCTACTTTTCTTCATATAGATCAGGGGTGGGCAATTATTTTTAACCGCGGGCTGCATGAAAAACTTAAAATGTTGTGGTGGGCCGGGTCAAAAATAGAATCTGAAATACGCGCACTATGACTTCATACTCACTATAAAACAAATAAGCCAAAGAACATGTTATTACGTTAGGAGTTCTGCACAAATGCGTAGACAACTAGACATAGAGGGTGATGTCACACATTGAGCACAAAAAAATGTACATTTCTTGATATATATATTAGCATTTATTAAGTTGTTGCGAGCGTTGACCAAAAATTAAGGTTAAAATAAGTAAATATTTCGCACAAAAAACTTACATTGTTTTGTTTTATTTTTGAGGCTTTAAGTTACAGATGTGTTTCTTGCAATACAATGGCCATAGTGCAAAGAAGGTAAAAATCGGGAGAAATACACAGTATGTCGTTCATAGACGCCGAAAGTGGGTGTGCAGAGCGTTTTTAGACGCCCCGGATTTCCCGTAGGGCATCAAATTGCCCTGGAAATCGACCAAGTTATCAATAAATGTGGAGAATAGTATCTGTAGCACAGTCATAGCTAACCAAAAGTGTTAAAAAAATTTACTGAATTACAGGGGCCATAGAATCTCCAAACCATGTTTTTTTATGTTTTATGCAACTTTTTTTTAAATTATGGTAACGTTTTGCCCATTTCAATAGAAACTTTTTTAGCCCAAAGGTGCGAAAATAAAGTTTTAAGGCAAAATGGTTGGATCAGTGGCAACAGCTGTTATCTTAGAGCTTACATTTTTATCTCAATAATAAGCAATTTTGCACTGTCTAGAAAATAACGCCCTGGAATTTTAAACGTTTGGCGCCTATGATGTCATTAACTAACTTAGGTTGACAAAATGTGAATCGGCATGTTTCGGAGTTTAGAAAATGTTCGGTATTTCGTTTATATTTAAATATGGAATACATTCAACCGAAGCAAAAAAATAGGCCTATATAAATATTCGACTAAGTTTGTCAAACTTTCGTTGTAGAGAATACCGATTAAATAACATGGCAGGCCGGATCCGTCCCGCGGGCCGTATGTTGCCCAGGTCTGATATAGATAAACTAAAAAATATTACCTTGGTATCAATATCTGCCAAGCAGCCTCTTCTCATTTCGTCAAACATGCCATTAGTTTTTACCTTTTTTACAATACCTTCAATTAAATCAGAACTGGCTACAGCACTATTTGACATTTTCTGGAAAAAAAAACACTGTAAAGTCGGTTTACCAACACTCCGTGTTTATTAAACAGAACTTTGTACATTTTAGCTGCTGGATCAGTTACGAAAATGTTTTAAGATCATAACTGTGCAGCATAGAAGTAACACAAAAAATATTCAAAAGAGAAACCAATGTCATTTCAGCGAAATAATTTTTGGTATTTTATCGAAATTTTTTCAACCTGCTAACCACAAAATACTTTTTTGCCAATCTAAGAACTACAAAAAAAATGCAAGAAAATTTGATAGCGAGTTTGATAAACGCTTTTTAAACAAACTATACACCAATATTTTATAAGTATTCCACTTATGACCATTCGCTTATACTTCATTGCAGTTTTATTGCTAATAAACAAAACAAATTAAAATATATAAAAGTAGGCCTACATACTGCTTGCAGATAGCTGTATTTCACTTTCTAAACATTCATTGATAAAACATAAATGTAACCTTGTATTTTATTTTTTCATTAGATGAGAAAAAATTGCATCCTGGGGAATCGCCTTGAATTAAGGAAAACGAGGAACGAGGTATAGGTTTAACGTTTAAGGTACAGTAGTTCACATTCACACAAAGAAAAGGTCCTCAAACAAATGTTGTAAAGAAACTGAAACAATTCCTGATAAATTTTCATGAAAATTTAGTATGTATATTTAAAGATTTTACAATTTAATTATCATGCAATGGTCAAAGCTTGGCGGGCTATATTGTTTTTGTGATTTTTTCTAAAGATGATTTTTCTAAAAAATTATTGTTAAACTACCTAATACAACACTTTTTTCCATAACCTTAGTCACTAACTCGTGTCATTCAGATTTTTAAAGAAAATAACATTTTCAAACGCCTCCTCTATGAAAAAAATGCAATATTTTCCTTGCGAAACCGCCCAGTCTGGCGGGCTATACTTTTTTTACTTCCCGCGTTTTTTCTTAAAAATAACTGTTATACTACCTAACATAGGCCTACCATAGGTCCTCTTTTAGGAGTATTTGTCCCCTTTCTCATAAAAAGTGAATAATCCTCCAAGGACACTTAAAAATGGCCAAATGTCCTCTTTTTTTCGCATTTAGAGTTAGTTGGTTATACTTTTAACGAGACTTTTAGGCCAGATGTTGTATTTATTTCCCAAAAATTACTATAGCCATTAAACATGTATATTTGCTGGTTTAAAAAAGGTTTTTCAACAAATTGCCCTACCAGCCCTACCTTTTTGATTGTTATTGCAAACATTGTTGCAAACATGGCGCCAGAAAAAAACTGATAAAAATCGTGCAATTTTACTTTAGCATTATGGCCCATAATGCAAATGTTGAACGCATTTTTCTTTGATGTAGCCACAATGGTGCAAAGAAAGAGAAGTCAGGCCTACTTGTTGGATCAGTTTTGAGCATCTCCGGGCCGTCAAGCATAGTTAATCCGGCCCGCTGCATATTTTCCTTAAATTACATATAGGCTAACCCAAGCAAAAACAAGTTTTTACATGCTTGGTTGTACCGTAAAAACTTTTTTTAGGGACAGATCTAGTCATGACCCTGCGAAATTCGATTTTTAGCCTGTTTTAAATACCAAAAGGAAATCTCATCCGTGATTTTTTGGCATATTTTCAGACAAATAGCGTCCTATGCACTGAGTGAGGCACTCTCTCCAACGAAATTTGGCGCTCTTTCACTATTGTACGTAAAATTTAATAAAAACAAAAATTTCTTCAAATGCCGCATACCACAACGCATAATTTTTGGGTTAGGGTGCGGGTTAGTGTTTGGGTGAGGGTGGGTCAAGTAATATTATGTTTGTTATTAATAATAACTTGACCCACCCTCAACCAAACGCTAACCCAAAAGCTAAATAGTGAAAAGAGCGCCCTGTTGTACCGCATGTAACACATGGATAGCTTAAAGCCTCAAAAAGCAAAGTTGTTTGTGCGAAATTTTTACGTATTTTAATTTTAACTTTTGGGTCTACGCGCCCCACAACTTAATAAACGCCAATAATTCAAGCAATGTACAAGTTTATCATAATCATCCTGGCAGGATTTTTTTCATTTTTTGTCACTTTTAAATAATATTTTTAAAATAATGTTTCCAAATATTTTTGAAAAAATTAATCATGATATAATAAGACTAATACAAATATTTACTTGTAAACCGATTTAATGATGCAATATAAAAAAATTATATGGAACATTTCTGAACCATGCAGATTTTTAAAGTTTTGGCATCGCTAGTAGACATTCTCAACGTTCGTTTGGGACTTACTTCGTATTTTTGTATGGAACGACTTTTTAGGAAAACATACAAATGCAACCCTTTCCGAACAATAGGTTTTTTTCAAACTTTCGGCAGTTTTAGAAAACATGTTCGTTAATCAAACAACAAAGTCAAAAAAGTGACCCCATACCTGGTTACCCCAACATAACGATTTATAGCGGCCTATTTACGCTTTTTTCATAATACGAGTTTTAAGGGTAAAAATAAGGCAATTTTTAACAACTTTCCGAACAATAGATTTTTTTCAAACTTTCAGCAGTTCTAGAAAAAATGTTCCTTATTCAAACGACAAAGTCAAACAAGCGACCCCATACCTGGTTACCCCAACATAATAAATTGTTTGGAGCCTATTTTAGCCTTTTTTATGATACGAGTTTTAGACGTAAAAAGAAGTAAATTTTTAACAACTTTCCGAACAAAAGATTTTTTTCAAACTTACGGCATTTTAGAAGAAATGTTCCTTATTCAAACGACAAAGTAAAAAGTGACCCCATACCTGGTTACCCCAACATAATCAATTATTCGGGGCCTATTTTCGCCTTTTTCATATTACGAGTTTTAAGGGTAAAAAGAAGGAAATTTTTAACAACTTTTCGAACAATAGATTTTTTTCAAACTTTCGGTAGTTCTAGAAAAAATGTTCCTTATTCAAACGACAAAGTCAAAAAAGTGACCCCATACCTGGTTACCCCAACATAATAAGTTGTTCGGGGCCTATTTTCGCCTTTTTCATGATACGAGTTTTAGATGTAAAAAAAGGGCAATTTTTAACAACTTTCCGAACAATCGATTTTTTTCAAACTTTCGGCAGTTCTAGACAAAATGTTCCTTATTCAAACGACAAAGTCAAAAAAGTGACCCCATACCTGGTTACCCCAACATAATAAATTGTTCGGGGCCTATTTTCGCCTTTTTCATGATACGAGTTTTAGACGTAAAAAGAAGTAAATTTTTAACAACTTTCCGAACAATAGATTTTTGTCAAACTTTCGGCAGTTCTAGAAGAAATGTTCCTTATTCAAACGACAAAGTCAAAAAAGTGACCCCATATAATCATTCAAGTTTCGCATTTGGACAACTTTGTTTGTTGGGTAAAAATAATATATAATCATGGTGCGACGTACTACAAGGCCATTAAAAAAACTAACACACAAAGCAAACTGGAAGTAATCCTTAATAAATCGATTATTGACTTAAAATAGGTCACCTTTAGACCGTTCAGCTGGGCGTTCTAGCTATGGGGTCATCGAAATGATTTTACAGCATTGTTAAATAAGATGTATTCTAGTAATTCTAAATAATTAAAAACAATCTATTGTACGGAAAAGTATTTTATTTGTCTTTACTTTTAAGCTGCAGAACCAAGTTATGCCAAAAAATATTATTGTAAATCACAGAAAAATCCTTCCTCGTCTTCCCTTGTAAATATAACTATTACTACAACCGAACATTAAATTCTGGCCGTGTTGCTTTCGAGCAAACAAATAACTTAACTTCAAATGAACTATGCTGATCTACGTCGCTGACGTTGAATAATAGTACAAGCCGCGTAATGCGAGCGGTTACACCTATGACAAAGCGTCTCGGCGGCGTGTGGCCCAGCGGGATATGCGCATAGAAAATGCCTAGCGAAGCGCCTTGTTGCGTTCCTTCAACAATATAGAACTAAGTTTTGCCAATTTATAAAATAGGACCACCGTTCAGCTGGGCGTTCCAGCTATGGGGTCATCAAAATGATTTTACAGCATTGTTAAATAAGATGTATTCTGACAATACTGAATAATTAAAAAAATCTATTGCCCGGAAAGTTATTAAAAATCGCTCTAACTTTGACAAAAATTCCAAAAAATAAAAAACGACATAACTTCAAGTGTGTAATACTAGAAAACTAGTTTTGGCGTCAGTTTTTAAAATGTACGTTGTTATTTTTTAAGTTGGATTCATACGATGCTAAAAAATTAGAAAACTCGGTGGACAGGAAAGTTCTTAAAACCGTCGTTGATTTGACCCTCTAAAACGCTGTTTCAAAAAGTGATAAAACAGGTCAAATTTAAATCGTTCAGCTGGGCGTTCTAGCTATGGGGTCATCAAAATGATTTTAAAGCATTGTTAAATAAGATGTATTCTAGCAATCCTAAATAATTAAAAACATTTAATAGTCCGGAAAAGTATTTTATTTATCTTTATTTTATGCTGCAGAACCAAGGTATGCCAAAAAATATTACTCTAAATCACAGAAAAATCCTTCCTCGTATTCCCCTGTAAATATAACTATTACTACAAACGATTTTTTATTTTTACTTTTTACGTTTTACTTTTTAGTTTTTTTTTTATACTTTTTATTTTTTAATATTTTGTATTTTGTATTGTGTATTTTGTATTATATATTTTATATCTTGTTTTTTATTTTCCTTAACTTGTTTCTCCAAGCAAAAACAGATATGGACCGAAAATTTCCCCACTTAATTTATGCCTTTGATGCGAAAGGAGTTCAAATATGGCGTAGATTTTGGGGAATGATCGAAACATATTTGACAAATAGAATTTACGTAGATAATGCGTATGGCATTTATTACATTTTGACCAGCTTACGTGTTTCAAAAGCAAATATTATCATTCACTTAAAGACTAAAAATGGTTTAACGCCTATGGTTTGCTATACTTTTGCAAACTTTTATTCGTTAATTTTTTCCCATGGCTTGGTCCGAGCAATCACTGTTAAAACAGGCTTTACATCTGCAGTTTCAACCAATATGAAAAACACTATTATATGCTCAATACGCAAACTATTAAATCGAAAGTTTTGCTAGATGTTTAGGCGTGATGTTGGTATGCTGGTAGGAGCAACATGCACAGCAGGTGCTAACAAAAAGGCGTAGACTGCCTCAAGTTTGCATTTAAATTTGCGGCGGTAAATACAGCCTATTGGCACTTGATTATTAGGCGAAGCTTATCACGAAGGAATTGGTCGCCCGAAAAAACGTTAACGCCGCATTGAAAGCAATCATTATAAATGAGTCGCCGATATTCTGATTTGAACATCCCTACTCGCAATGCTTTCCTGCGCTAATTGTACGGTGGGTGAAAGTTTATTCACGGCCTTACCTCTTGGTGTATTACCGCGACAGTACAATGAAATACGATTTGGAGAATATTAAAAAAAAATCGTATTTGGAGAATATTTGCTATTTGTACCTGTTTCGTATGTTGGCCTGGCAAAAGAAGAAACCTCCAAGAAGGAAATATCGTTCTCATCGTAAATGAATCCATGCTCTGCCGTGGTTGGATCGTGTGATCCAAACCTACCCGGAAAAGCACGGAGTTAAAAAACGCAATCGAGTGTCATAAACGACCGATTGCAAAATTATGCCTCATGGAAGAGGCGCGCACCGGCGTACATCCGACACGCTCCTATACAACTAGTCGTCGATTACTAGATCAGAGTGTGGATGCACTAAAGAAGGAAGATATGGAAACAAACGCTATGCTGATTCTATTTTCTAGCACCCACGCTTGCTTATATGGTGTATATTTATATGGGCCGAAAATTTATTTTCGGGACATATCTTGTTTTTGCCGTTGTTTTTTTTGGTTTCATATGGTTTGCTATGGTTTGCTATGTCATGTTTTAGACCGATTTTTGTCCAGAGCATTATAGAAAAAGTGAACATCGTAGAACTTTCAAATTTTCAGACATGGCGTAAAGTGGTATGAAGGTGCTATGTAGAGGTTTATGAGGCTGCACCCCTAGGCACCTCCAATTGGGGGACAAAAAAACAAAAGTGTTACGTCATCGTTTAAGTTCATAACTGCTATCTACTACTATCTAGCGGCAGAAAAACTTCAATACAGAATGCTTTCATTCACTTGCTTTATTTAGGTCGCGTCGCGACGAGGCGGCTGCTGGCATCCCTGCTGTGCCTCATTGTCCTGCGCGTGCAACGTTTTTGTTTGAAGTGGCTTGCCTAGTAAAAATAGGCGCATGCGACTTGCCTTTCATAAAGAGGCCTCTCTAAGTAAAAAAAAACTATTGCTCTTACAACACAAAATATTTTACAACCGCAAATTTAAATGCGAATCCTTGAGGCAGTGGACACATCACTGTTAGCAATAGCACCTGTTGTAATTGTTGCACCATTCAAACATATCAACACCAGGCCTAAACAAATATAATTATACAAGGGCCGCAACAACAAGAAGCTTAAGTTTAACGTATTCTTGGCGACGACGTTACAAAGCTACGTCATAACATGGCGTCATAAATAAATAAATCTTGCGTTTATTGGATTTAAATTGGCAAAACTTTCAATGTAAAACGTGGCTTATTAGGCACATAAAACTTGTTTGCATATTGCTCAAAACTACAGATTTAAAGTTTGTTTCAACAGTGATTGCTCAGACCAAGGCATGGTAAAAATTTACCCAGTAAAACTTGGAAAAAGTATAGCAAACCATAGACGTTAAATAATTTAGAGAGAATGAAAATATTTGCTTTTTAAACATGCTAGCTGACCAAAATGTAATAACATGGCCGTAAGCATTATCTACGCAAATTTTTATTGATCAAATATATGTTTCGATCATTTCCCAAAATCTACGCCATATTTGAACCCCTTTCGCTTACAATTAACGGAGGGAAGCATTGCAAGTAGAGATGTTCAAAGCAGAATATCGGCGACTCATTTATAACGCTTGCTTTCAATGCGGCGTCAGCTTTTTCGGGCGACCAATTTTTTTGCTTTTTCGGGCGACCAATTACTTCGCGATAAGCTTCGCCTAATAATTAAGTGTCAATAGGGTGTATTTACCGCCACAAGTTTAAAAGCGAAATCTTGAGGCAGTCTACGCCTCTCTGTTAGCACCTGTTGTGCATCTTGCTCCAACCAGCATAACAACATCAGGCCTAAACATCTAGCAAAACTTTCGATTTAATAGTTTACGTATTGAGCACATAATAGTGTGTTTCATATTGTTTGAAACTACAGATTTAAAGCCTGTTTTAGCAGTGATTCCTCGGACCAAGCCATGGTAAAAAATTACCGAGTAAAAGTTTGCAAAAGTATAGCAAACCATAGGCGTTAAACCATTTTTAGTCTTTAAGAGAATGATAATATTTGCTTTTGAAACACGTAAGCTGGTCAAAATGTAATAAAATGGCCATACGCATTATCTACGTAAATTCTATTTATCAAATATATGTTTCGATCATTCCCCAAAATCTACGCCATATTTGAACCCCTTTCGTATCAAAGGCATAAAGTAAGGGGGGAAGTTTTCGGCCTATATCTGTTTTTGCTTGCAGAAACCAGTTAAGGAAAAAAAATTTAGTCGACCGTTATAAATAGCGTTAATTATCAGGATTGCTTTTCCCAATTGTCGCAGACTAGATCGGGACACAATCCCCAAAGTAGCTGCTAAGGATAGGAATGACTTTACTTTCTCGAGCAACACGTTTATTGGACAGAACGACAATCAGTATACGGCAAATAACAATGCACACCAAGTGCTCGCATAAGGCTACAGCTTGTTTCTAACCAACGAGATTGCAAACCGTGCTCAAAATGCGTCCGATTCTCTCGGTATCCACCCGACGAATCATCATCAAAATGACACCTCGCAATAGCAAACGAAATCGACACAAAGATACCACGCAGCGCTGAGAAAAGGGAGGCTACGAAACTCACACAAAGTTATATCCCTGAGGGGAAACCGTGGCGTCGGGTAGCCGACCCGGACGGCAGTTCGGGCGGCCTAACACATTAGTTATGCTTCAAAGGGTTACAATGGTAACAATAATTAAATTTGTGACATTTAACGTTGCCTGTTCTATGGTTTCCTTAACTTGTTTCTGCAAGCAAAAACAGATAAGGGCCAAAAATCTCCGTTATTTAAATTTTATCCGTTAGCAAACTGCCAAAAACCTTATTTTGTTGAAATGACAATGGTGATCGATCAACAGTTAAATTATAAGTTCAATTTATTACAACCTGCCGTTAACTCTTTGAGTTTATGTTTTGATTAGCGATAAAATTTGTAAAATCTACATTTCTTTTTTCAGACTGCAAGCTTTACCAAAATGAATATATTTATTATCCAGTTTTAGTATAAAACACTTAAAAATTTGTTTGTTAATTATTAGAAGTTAAAGAGTTGTGTTGCAAGAAAATAAATTACAAAAAAATTATTTGGGTACACTGCACGGATCTGTTATGTAGTTTGATAAAGAATTGCAAAGCCAAAAGATAGAGAATCATCTTCAGTTAATATGAGACAGAGAATTAAACCAAAGCATCACCTATAAAAAGTGGGACGTAATTGTTATCATTCTGAGTTCCTAAATAGGAGCATTAGTTAGATCAGGTGTTGAACAGGTACAGCGGTGTTGATGTTGCAACGTCTTAATCAAAATGATGTCAATCTACTGGACCTATTTGACTTAGCAATGCATTGTCAAAACAATTATTATTTTCATATTTTCCAAAAAAATAATTCTTGAATTTTTAGAAATGTGTAAATAAAAAAGCATGGTATTGGAAATTTAAATATCAAGTAAATCAAGATATTATGCAAAAATAAAAATAAACTGTGCAGTATGTAACAATACTGTTATTTAAAAAAATATATTCGAATCTACAAGTCATAATGTGCCAAATAAATCTCAAACGTTTTTAATATTGCTAACTTGTTTCAGTAGTGGTATACAGAATTTCACCTTCAGGCTTGGTTCGTATTTGCCCAATACTTGTAGTACAAACCTGAACGGAATTAGTATGACATCGTTTATCAACATTCCAGGCAGACCCACCATTGGAAGTAGACAACAGCAAAGCTAATGACCCACTCTTTGGGTGCACTTTGTTTTTAGAATGACCAAAGCTTTCGTTTGGCAAAACAACATTGGTTTTAAATTGTAAGTTTGATGTAGTTTCATAACCTGTATTCAAAATACCATCACCACATTCCTCCAAAGATTCAACGAGAAGCAAGCCATTTTGTGAGGATCCTGATAGTGAAGGGGAATGTTCTACAAAATTATTTTGACTTTTTATTGCAGGTAATTTGTTTAAAACTGTTTTATTGATAACAGTCTTATGGCTGTCAAACAAATTGTTTGAGTTAAGTATTGCTGTAGTTTGGGAGCCTTCTTCGTCGCCTGGAGGAGTTGGGGTATTTGGGTGAGATACAGATAGATTACTGTTATCGTTCTCATCAAAATGGTCGCCAAACTTGTTTTGATAAGAGGATTGAGTTGTCATTTCAGCCCACACAGAAGTTGACTTCCCATTGAAACTACTTTGGTGTGGCCATATTAATGTCCTACTGTTGACTGAATCATTTAGTTCCGACTCTGTATCATTGTCAATTTCTGCTACAGACATGAAGTACGACATCTCCTCTTCATTTACTCCATCTATAGATCCTGTGACATCAACACGCGTATCAACAACTGATGAGGGTCTAACATTACTCATATCTTGTCGTTTTAAAATATGTTCTGGTTGGCTGACACTGGTTGGGCATGTTGCAGAAAAAGATTGGTTAAGTTTAACTGCTTGCGACTGAATTGTAGCACTTGAAGAAATAGGATGATTTTGCAAACTTACATCTCTATAACACAAAAATATTTAGTTATTAAAAACAATTATCCTGTTATAAAAAAACGGCATGTAATAATTTAATTATTTACTCTTTTCCCTTCAAATACTTTCGTCCAAGGGTTTTCTCAGATGCGACAAGGTGAAGACCATCAGTGGCAGCATAAAGGACAGGTACTCTAAACAAAACCTCTGGTCCTTTAGCTGATAATCCGTTCACAGCAACTTTTTCAGTGGTAATATTTGAGGAAATTGTAGAGGGAGCTTTTTTGTGTCTGCTCACAGTAGATGCTTTCGTTGCATGCTTTATTCTGCTTTTGTTTTTTGAAAAAACTTCAATTTATTTATAAAATTTTTAAAACATTTGAAAACAGGTTAAATAGATTTAAATAACAAGCATTAGGGCAAAATGTAGAACGATATTCATATATTTGAATTTTGACAAAAATGGTTGTCAAGTAACTTCAATTTGTATTATATTTTGTTGGTACTTTATACAGCAGTACAGCCCATGCCTGGAAATCAGACAGAATTTAACAATTAACACCATAAACAACCGCTTTAAAGTTTAATGAGTCCGTTTTAACAAAAATATGGCTATAGGGTTCCAATTATATGTAATTTGACAAAATGTTTTTAACTAATTATTTAAGATAAGCTTAATTTTAATTTTTTCATAAGTTACATATATATGAGACCTACTTAATATATGGCTTGAACCAACCAACAAATAAATAACAACACCAACCCTATATTGTTGTTGATGTTACTGTTTCTGTTGGCCATTCTCTTGTGATGTTCGTTCCTTTTTTGTTTATGTCGAATATGACGTAAGTTAGCCCCATTACCATGTCCTACACACATGAAAAACAAAAAATTATAAGCCGATTTTTTATGATGAATTTGTATAAAGAAAAAACTTACAAGTTATAAAGTGGTTAAGGTATGCCTTGATGGGGAAAAACTGCCTAAGACTGAATTAAAGAAAGATAGTGTAAACAAATATTAACACAATTTAAAATTTAAAAAACACCTAAAACTGTTCTATACACCATATTTAAAAACAGGGTGAATGCTAGGGTAACTTGACAGATAGTAAGCTAAAAAAAATAATTAAAAGGAGAGAAAGAATATTATTCCAAACTACAATGTGGAAATTTACGATTAAAAAATATACTACAGTAAACCATCTATGTGTTATACTATAGTGTAATCAATTAAAACGTTTTAGGAATTATATCCATAGATTAAGCTGGCACTGTTTATTAAAACACATTCTACATGTGGGGCTTGTGGACAGGTGTTTGGTGTTTATGGTGCTTGGTTTGTTCTAGCAAAACAAACAATGAATCTAAACCAAATGACAGGCCTAATCAATCTGGGAAGTTTTTTTTAACAATGTGACTTGGTGCTGTTTTCTTTGTATTAAAAAAAAATAAATGTCAAAGTAAAATAGGTTGGGTAAATTGACATCTTCCTAATAAAGACGTTTCAATATTCACTTGTATCATCGTCAGTTAATGTGACTAAAATCTAAACTGGAACGCAATTCTTTATTAGTTTGAGTTTCCCAGAGAAATCTATTAACTAGGGTTAAAGAACATTTGGTTGATAAAAAATCACAACTGTGCAAACATTTACTGCAGCATGCATATAAGAAATTGTGCTCAGAGGAATCATGTGCTCAGAGGAACTTAAGCTGGGGCCGGTAGCCCTGAGTTGAATGATAACGTATTAACACTACTATATCTGTTAAACACCTGAAGGTGCTAATTAATGCATTACAAACCATTAGAAACTCCAAATAATTAAAATAGCGTTATATGCGTTAAAGATATAACATTAGAAAAAGTGTAGTTAGTTATTTTTATAGTTTTTGTAGTCTGTTAAATTTCAGAATTGATTACTAAAAAAAAAATTGTGAACCGTGTTTTGGTACATGCACTTCACGATGAGGCCACAAAAGACTCATGTACGCTCTTGCAAAGAACTGAATGTGTTTGTTAGGCTGTTTAAATTGAATATTATCAAACTCAGTGGCATATTTTTAATATCAGTTGCGCCAAAAGTCTGAAAGCAGTTTTAAAACATCTTTCAACTACCTGTAATATCTAAATTGAACTATGGTAAATAAAATTGTCATGTTTGTGGTGATTTTAAGATTTTAGGGTTTTTGTTGTTCTGAAATGGTTGTATATCTCGCTTAATCAATTCAAGTAAAAAAAAATAATTGTGAAAATAGCATGGGAATATTTGTAAAAATAGCATGTGAAACCACAAAGCTGTTAGAGATCACTGCAAGAATATCTTTCCCCAAGAGAAACAGTTTATCACCATGCGCTATGAGAAATTGATAAAAAATATATAGTCACTTGGGGTAAAAAAACAATGCCGTCACACCTAAAGTATTTCTTTTTAATTAGTTACTTTTTTATATAAAAGTTACATTCTTAGGCTAACCAATCAGCCATGGACCATGTTCATTATTTTCTCTGAGTTAAATATGCTGGTTTAGACAAAGTTGCTAAATTCATATCTTAAAAAGTCTCGCAAGACCATAAACTTTTGTGTAATTCTTATACAACCAAATAGAGGAATCAGGAGGCAATGTATAAAGACAAATTGCATTGGATTCTCGACAAGCTTTTACACAACCGTGCTTTATCAGGCCAAACTATAAATGAAAAGAATTAAAATGCACCTAAAAGCACAAGCACAAGTGAAAGGTGATACAAATGGTAACGTCTAACATATACCTGACACATGCTCACAAAAACATGTTGCTGACGTAAAAACAATTATAACATAAGGTCCAAACTTAAGGTCTGCACTTCAAAGAACGCTGGGAGTAGCAAAGCATGCTCAGAGGTGTATTATGACTTAAAGCCCAAATCTAGTTGAGCCCGACATTGATGGGTGTCAAACTTTTTATTATGTTTCGTTCGACTGTGAGCGTCTCTTGGGTACCCTTTCTTACTTTTTTGATCACCGAAACTCTTAAGGTATTTTATTCTGTGTGATCCTTGGTTGAAATATTTCGCTTATACAACCAAGTTTATAGCAATGGCTTTTATTCCGCGTTGTCTCATAACATTTATCTATTAAAGAAACACTGCCCGAAAGTATAACTCAATATGAAGTATGTACCCATGCCAAAGCTGCTACGGACCAAAAATGAATGAAATGCCAGGTAACATCAGTGCCAGAAGACAGTGAAACTTCTTTTGAAGAAACTATTCAGTCCTAAACAGGGACCTGACATTTTATTCCTATACCGATATTTCCAACAAAATCTATCGCGATTCGATAACAAATGAAGGCATTGCTATGTGCAAATAGGCAAAAAAGATTAAATTGAAACTTCTATAGGGTTATTCTTTTCAGTTAAACCGAAACTTGGTTTAACATTAATAAATTAGTTACCTTGAGTTATGAGATGTTCACCTTCTATAAATTTACCTATTTAAAGTAAAAAAATAAATATAAAAATAAAATTGCATTTGTAGCATTCAAGAGGTCACACTCTTACAGTATGCATGGCACATTTGTTGTCAATAGATTTCCCTAAAGTAAAAAAACACTAAAAACAGGAAAAAATGCATATAAATAGTAAAAGTTCGTAAAAAAAATGATTTTATAGCCTGGTGCCAAAACAGCTTCAATCACTGTGTAGTAGATTGTAGCTTGTTTCTATTTGCGATCAAAAACTAAAAAAAAGTTCCTTTGCGAGGAAATAAATTGACGCAACAAAATTTTAGATTCAACTGTCCTATTGTTAAGGCCGCATCGTGTAAAATCAGAATATCAAGCATATTAAAAAAAAGAAAATAAAGATTTTCTTAGCTTTAAATACTCACTGTTGGCAATTGAAATTGTTGAAGTGCCACATATTAGCCAATTTCTTAGTCTTCTCCAATGATCATTAAAATATATAAAAGTCACAATGGGATAAAGAGCAGAGAAGCAAAATAGCATCCAAACTAGTGCAGTTTGGTAGTAGAATTGTGTGTGATTATCATTTGCATTTGAAGGAATGTAATTTGTGCTATTTACAGAATGGTATGCAAATGATACACTCAGCTGGGTCAAAACATCAACTGTGATGTATGGAACTTTAAACAACAAAAACATCAAGATAAGCAGAGTGACATATTGTGTGCATCTTGCCTCTTTCAAGAGAGCAGATTCCTGAAAGTACAAAAGTTTAGACTTATTTTGAGAAGGTAAAAAAAAAGGAAGTTTGAGCAGAATCTTTTCAACAAATCAGTAATAAAAATAAAATATTTTGATTTTTGAATATAAACTTGAGCTGTAAAGTCATTTTTAAAATACCAGTTTAAAATACAAAGTAGCAAAAGTGTAATATAAAACAAAATGAAAAGTAATATAAAACAAATGAAAGCCCTACTGAGAAAAAATCATATCGAAAAAAACAGAGGCGTTAGTTACATCACCAATAAAAAGATAAGTAGATTAACAAAACCTAAATTTTACCATAAACATGGTAAACCCAGAGATAAAAAAAAACAAACAAGACACAGCGGTTCTCAACCAGTGGGCCATGGCTCACTGGTGGGCCATAAGAACATTTAAGGTGGGCCACAGACCAATTTAAAAAAGCTAGATTTGGTTTCATTTGTGTCACTTATATTTAATTTTACAGGAATAATGGCTTGGGGAGGAATAAAAAAGGAATGTAAATTTATTGTTCAGCCGCAAGTATCTCACTAATTAATGCACGGTTGAATAAATAATCTGTTGTGAAATATGTTCTGCTGTGTTTCAAAAAAACCTTTTTTGGTTTTTTTTTTCTTTCATAAAACTATTGGGCCACAGAATTTTTTTGCAACGTAAATGAGGCACGAAAGAAAAAAGGTTGAGAACCACTGTATTAGCATGAGAACTTGTTATATAATCCAAAATTTACAATAAAATGTTTTCATTTTTGATATGTATATAACTATTGGGAGATATTTGTGGATCAGTCAGAATGGTAGTAAGTTGCAAAGAAAGACACAATCAATGTATCTGAAGGCGCTCCTTAAAAAAGCAAGCAAGAGCAGTTGCAATAAAATTTCTCTCATGACAAAAAAACTTTTTTCATAAGAGAGAGACGGAGTGTTGAGCATGCATCTCAGCAGGGCTGCGGAGTCGGGACTCGGGGAGTCGGTTTGTTTTTGCTGGAGTCTGACTCGGGACCTTGTAAAACTACCCAAGTCCCAAGTCCGACATGCGCAGGCGCAGTACCGAATTTTAAAACTGATATAGCCGCCAAATGGAAATTATAAAGGTGGAATTTTATATGGCGGAATATTTTCCAACCATGTATTGTGCGTGAATGAATTATATGACATCCCTTTAAGTGGATTGCTGAATATCCACGTTATTTTAGTTACGTAAATTGGTGAAATACAGGCTGTAGAGTCCGGGCCGAACAAAATCTCACATTTGGCCGGAGTCGGACTCAGGTTATTTTTTTTCACATAATCACTATTTTGCAAGGATTGATATAAAGCTTTCAGTACCCCATGTTTACTTCACTTTCAGTACCCCTATGTTCACTAAATTTCAAAAAGTGTCAAAATTTATTTTTTCGAGCTACAAACAAACAAAAAGGGGTCAAATGAGGTTTACACCAGCTACGGACTAACAAAGAAGATCCTAAATAAGTTTTATTAGAGTTACGTACAAACAAAAAGTGTACAAATAGTATTTACGAGCATAAAAACAAATATAAAAGTGACCGACTTATGCAAATAAAAAGAGCAAAATTGTTTTATTTAAGCAACTAACAAAAAAATTCCTATTTTTAAGCTTACATGTAACAAAAAAGTGCTCAAATTAATTTACCTCAAGCTGCATGCCTAAATTAGTGTTTACGAGCTTACATACAAACTAAAAAGTGCCCAAATTATATTTATTCGTCCTACATAACAACAACCACAAAGTGCCTCAATTTCTATTATGGGCATTGTTCTTTCCATGTGTTGATTTTATTTTATACTTGACAAAATAGCTGGCGGTTTCAAGGTTAAATAGAGTATTTACCAGTATATTCACAACTCCAAGTGGCGTTGTCCTGGCAATGAATTAATTACTGCTGCTGTAAGAGTAATAATTTGAAAATTTGCATGGTTAAACAAAGTGTCCATCGAGCTATTTACCAATATTGCATTATGTTGTGCCATAAATTGGCCAGTTTTGTGTTATAGTCAATGATTACAAAAAATGTGGCATTTTAAGTATCCAATCTCTTTGTCACGTACACAGAAAACTCAGTGGGATTACTCTAACAATAATTAATTGTTCACCGGCAAGACTAATTGTTCACTAGGCCCAGTGAGAAACCTATTTAAGCTATACCTCCTTGTGTAAAATTGACGATTTATCTGCTGGCATGTACTATCAGTTGCCTGGCATATTTAATAGAAAATGTTGACGCATAAAATGCTTATTTCGTCGTAAAACGCTCAACAATTCATAAATATGATTCACATGTCCGGCAAAAAAGAAGTACACAATTGGTAAATATGATTTTTTATCATGTGATGTGTTTTAGATTTTGCAGTGGAATACAGATTCTCAGTGCCAAATTGTTATCCGGTTAGTTTAATCGCAACTGGCCTCCCACAGATCTTGCCCTTAAAATTGCACCATGTTAAGGATGAGGGTAGTATAAAGTAATCTATAATATTGCTTTATGGTTGTGTTTTAGTTCTACTATACTACAAAAGTGGCTGTTAATTACTAATATGCTGCAAAAATACAAAGTTACTACTGATGCATTACCATTACTTGGCAATTTCGCTGTGGCGTTAAATTGTAGTGTACACTGTGCCAGAGGCCAGCATGTTTTATAAGACAACATTTAAGTAAATGACCAAAATTTTCGAACATTTAATTAACATTTATCGCCAGTAATTGGTTGCCAAAAAAATGATGACAAATTGAAACCAAAAAAAAACATTGTTGTGTTTTAGTTTAATGTCGTTCTACTCTTCTCCAAACAGGATCTATTAACTAAGCAGTCTAATAGTATGCTTCCAAAAATAAAAGTATTTCTGGCACTATGTCAGTAATGCACTACTATTACTTGACAATTACATTATTACCACTTGAATATTATGAACATCAACTGAGTTATAGTTACAGGCAGGCAAACTACGCAACAAGTTTTCTTATTTATATACAGTATATATTGATTTTTTGTGTCAGACAATTTTTAGAGAATTTACCATTTAGGTGAATTCACATACTTTTCTTGAAAGCAAAGGAAAGACAGATATGTTATGGCTAAACGGTTATTAAAATGAATGGTTGATAGAGAGCCATGGTGTTGCCAGATGATATGCTGCTTTATATTTACAGTGTTAGTGTTAGCAGACTGAAAGAAAGTCAAGACTCAAAATTTTTAGGTTTAGACCTAACAAATTCAATTTTCATTTTTTTTCGCAATTTTGACTGGTGGTGAATATTGCAAACAACATATCATCGCTTAACCAAAAAAAACTGGACAGTAAACCTTCCTAAAGCAGAAACAACTCATAGATGCTGACTTTTGTTTTCAAACAGGGTGTCAAAATTTTTCACCAAATATGACATGACAAAATGATATGATTTTGGGGGTGTTTAATACTTTTATTTTTATTGCAATATTGCAGGTATATTGCTGAAATGACAAGTTCCTTTGAATAAAGTGAAATATATATACATTTATATGTATTTTACTTCTATATAGCTTAATAATTAAAACGTTGTGCTTTGCTTCTGAGGGATGAACATATAGACATAGCAGCAATTGTTAGACTTGCTGATATTAAAGTAAACACAGAATCTTACCAAACGGACCTAAAACATCCAAAAACCAGTTGAAGTGAAAATTAGATTACTGTTAAAACCACAGAAAAAATATTTTGTAAACACTGCCTAAATTTTACATAGTCAAACATACTGTAAAAATACACTAAACTTTGGCTTAATCACTATTTCTACTATGTTATATCATGTCAGAGTGAGTTTGTACAAGCCACATATTTTTACTGCCTTCAATGCAATAGAATCTGTGACCATTTAAAACTAAAAATCACTTTGACTAAATAAGGGACTATAACGACTAAACTTGGCTAAACCCACTAGCAATCTCATAAAGAGTGATTGCAAATGTTCATTAAACAGTCAGTTCCAAGTATTGTTGTTAGGGTTACTTTACTAATAAACTAACTTTAAAAAAATAAAATGATGACAACTAAAATAACATGATGGTAACACTTAAAAATGTTAAGTTACTTTGATGACATCCTTAAAATGCCACTACAGTCCAGCACACCTGTACACCATTCAGATTGGCCTATTATTTCTAATATGGATTTGTATGAAACTTGATTTAAAAATACCTGAAATAAACAATCTGCAAACTGTGTATTGTTGGAAGATACCAAATTCTTCCTTTCCTTAATAGATCTCAAGATAATTAAACATAGAAATACCATTGCAGCAAGAAATGGAATCGCAAAACATAGAGCAATTGTCAGCGAACTGTAAGAATTGCATAACCAGTAAATATGCATAGATATAGATCAAAGAATTCAATAGTTAAAAATAATTGTAAATCAATAGTTAAGTTATAGATAACCTATTTTTAAGTATACACATAACACACGTGAACACAATGGTTGTTCCCTCAACCAGACCACATAAACACCGTTCCATGAAAGCACGGGCTGTTACACCAAGCATTTGATTTTGAAACATAATGGGCAGAGCAAAAAGAAAACCATGAATCCATGTATACAGTACTATGTAGTTAGCCCTGTGTACACTGGACTGGGTGTGATAGTTTGACACATCCTTAACAGCAATGTACCTTAAATAAAAATACTACAAGTAGGTGAAAAAATATATTTTAAACATTAAGAATATTTATGTATAAACTTTTCATTGAAAAATATTTTTGCAGCTTTTCATCATTGCATGTGTAACACTACTTATTAGTAGGTGTTACGTGTGCATTAACATCCAGATACATATCATTCTTCAAATAACCAATTGTGTATTCTAATAATTATGTAGTTTCGCGCTTTCTTGAGTTTAGGAAAAGTTTTCGTATTTCGAAGTGATCAATTGTATTATTTCATGATTTTATAATTTGCGTAAAGTTAAGATTTTGCCTATTTTTCTATATACTTATTTTCACTGTGTTTCAATCTGACTTTCGGCCATCATTTGTGCGAACATCTACATGCTTGAGCGTTAGACGTAATATGATCCGCTCCCTTTTTTTGTCAGTATTTTAGTCCCCTTTTCAAACCAACAGACGCTTGGAATAACAGTTACTTATAGATTTTCTCAAATGAACCGTTATGTAAAAATGTTTGAATTGACGGTTGGTCACCGACGTAGCGATTGGTCATCGAGTGTTAAAAACGGTTGGTCTTTTAGCCGTTGGTAAATAAAGTTTGTTATTCCCATTGTTAACGGATGTTTTTAGTGCTTGTTGTGAACGGCCATTTCTGAAGAAACCGTTATTTTAGTTTGTAACGTTATTATGGAAAAAACGTTAGTTCTGGTGTATATATGTGTGAAATATCCTGTGTGTAGGCAGTTATTGTAAAAAGTTACTGTTAAATGAGTTTCGCGGTTTGAGGTTATGATTTCATTTAGCGATAGTTAACTTTGTTTAAATCGATGTTATTGACTAAGCTGTGCGATGCTTAATAAATTCATATACTGGGTTAAATGTTGTGTTTGTCAGGTTAATTTTTATCAGTACTAATTCAGTCTAAAAACCTGACTAAGAACTCACTTACGGCTTTAATAAAGTATCTTGATAATAATTAACTTATTTGTGATAGAGCCGTAACAGTAGGAGTGATCCAAATAGAATCTCAAGGAATTCTAGAATAATTTGTTTCAAATTTAGGATACCAAATCCACGAATCTAGAATATTTAATCCTAATATGAATTTGAATTTTTTGTGATTATTCAAAATACACCTTTTAGTGACAAAACAGCAATGAATCACAAAACCATTATGCTAACATATGTACTGTATATTGTAATCCAAAATTAAATTGCAAATAATTAACATTTTCAAACAACAATTAACATTTAAACAAGTTGTTCAAATTGTAGTGCATAACTACACAAAAAACAAAACAAAAACATAATAGCAAAACCAGGCTGTTGCGCAAACTTAATTGTTTTCACATATAACGAGTGAAGTGCAAAACAATGCACTGTTCACAGCCGATAACCAATAACATTCCATTGACACTTAATCATAAGATAAAGGTTTATCAGCAAGTAATTGGACTCCCTAAAAAACATTGATCCCACACTAATTGGCTTTGTTTAAAGCAAGCACAATCATTGTTGCGCTACAGCAACAGACTGTAATCCAAAACATGTCTCTCACATATGTACTCTTGAGAGCAACTTTTGGCAATAAAACGAATAAGTAATATAGGTTTCAATTAGACGATATGAACGGCTAAATCAGTGTTCCCGCTAAGCGCATTTTTTTTTGGCATTTGCGCAAAATTTTGGGCACTTGCGTACTTTTGTGAAAAAAGTGCGCAAGCAAAAAAAAAATAAGAGTTGTTTTTTTACTTAAATTCAACCTCCAGTCATCTGCTTAAGCCCACTTTATCACTATTTTGCAAAGATTATTACATATAATACCCTATGTACCCCATTTTTGCTTCACTAAGTTTCGAAAAAGTGCCCAAATTTATTTTAGTTGAGCTACGTATGAACAAAAAAGTGACAAAATTTATATTATTTGAGCTATGTACGGCCAAAAAAGTGCCCAAATCAGTTTTATTTTAGCTCTGTACGGACAGAAAAGTGCCCAAATTAGTCTTGTTCGAGCTACGTATGACCAAAAAAGTGCCTAAATCAGTTTTCTTTTAGCTACGTACAACCAAAAAAGTGCCAAAATTAGTTTTATCCGAGCTACGCACGGACAAAAAAGTGCCCTAATCAGTTTTATTTAAGCTACGTACGGACAAAAAAGTGCCCAAATTAGTTTTATTCGAGCTACGTACGGAACAAAAAGTGCCCAATTTTGGGCTTAGTTTGTCTAAACAAGGTAGTGCAGTTGGCTGGAATCTAAGTTTTGCATAGAGGTTAGACACCAGGCCATGGTTCTCAGTAACTGGAATTTTTTGCGATACGCGCGAATCTTTCGTTTTTCAACTTTATTTTATTCCTAATTTGGAGATATTTTTAGCTCAAGGTATCTGTGTTTTGCACTGTATGTTTTGTGTTATAGGAAAGTACTTGCTTTTTTCAAACAAATTTATTACAATTACCTGCGATATGCTTTTATTTGCAATAATGAATTTTTCATGCTGTTTTTTAATGCTTAAAAGGATAGGACTTTCCGAAGATAAAACTTTTATCCTCATTTTTTTGGTAAAACAGTGTACAATACAAATTACAATATACCCCGAAAAAGGAAAGTTGCGTGTTGTGTCAACTAAAGAAGTCACAGGTTCGGTGGTTACACAGCGCTACGCTTAACTAAGTCCTCACCACAAACTACCAAGCAAAATCGTGTCTCAAGCGAGCGCAATAGTGCAAATAAAGAAATTTAATTTTATGTCTGGGAGAAATTAATTAAGATTATTGCGACGCCTCTCGTTCTCTCTCGCACATATTACCTCCTCCTCTCAGGGGCGTATCCAGAAATCCAAAAAGGGGGGGGTCCCGAATTTTCAACTTCGGGAATTCCCCGTTTTTCCGTCTGACGTAAATGACGTCATAAAATATTGACAGATATGACGTCATAAAACAGCGATTGTAATGACGTCATAATTAATAAAAAAATCACCAGAAACAGCCAATTAACGTCCAGCAAAAGCAAACTTTTAGACGCAAAACACAACGTCACACGTACATCGTTGACACTCCTGCCAGGCGCCAGCTGCGAAACCGCTTAATGTACAATCGTTAACTTCCGGAGAAAAACTAAAACAAGTCCGTGAAATATATGTGATCGATTTTGGTAAATCCATTTAACGGACTACGCTAAATTAAAAGCACGTCTTTCGCCACCTGCAATACTAAACGAAGATCGCTTTTCCCCGGTGTTATTTCATTAGCGCAACATCTGCAAAAACGCCACTTCAATAGTTACTAGATTAACTGAGTACACACGTGGGGAGCGAAGCGAGCGCAATTTTTTTGGGGGGGGAAAATGGCATTGTTTAAAATTTCTTGCAAGTTTTTATTACATTGCCGAAAATAAAAATAAAAGAAATATTGAAAAATATATGTCCAATATTTTTGAATACGTTTTCCGTTTGGCCGCGAGGCACTTGGCAGCCTTCCACGGCGCAACGGTAGAGCAGCGCTAATCTAGTTCAATAGACAGCATCAAACTGTAAAAAGCGGACGTAAAAAGAACATTCGCGCGAAGCGCAAAAATTCTTAGCACTTGCGTAGTTAAAATACTCAAAAAGTATTTAAAATGGACTCGTGTATAGTTTGTTAAAGAGGCAGCGGGCCCAATTAATTACAGCAACCGCTTGATTGACTGTTATTAATTGTCGAACACCCACTTGTTCATCAGCCAACCCGAACGAATAACGAAAGGCGAAAGACAAAAAAATATCCTACATTTACGGTCGACCAAACAAGAAACGAAAAAGGCGTTTTGCCTTTGATTTTGGTTTCGCTTTAGCAAGACGTGTGACCCAATTACACTGAGAAAGGTCCGAACCCCCCCCCCCCAAATTAACAGACTGAAAATAGTGAAGACCAAAAAATAAAGGTCTCTGCGCAAAATTTTGGGCAGTTGCGCACATGGTAAAAAATTAGCGGGAACACTGGGCTAAATTGTATTCAAATTCGATTTGGATTTCAATCTAAGGATCTAATATTTTACTTTTTTCCTACTGATTAGCTATAATTTTGACAGTTTTGCTCTATTTCCCTTTCTTGTTTTTTTAAAGCATTTTTTTACACACCTGTCCATAGCCATGGCAGCTAATGTAAGCATGACACCAACATTGTGCATTTGTATAAAAGAGGCATTAAATCCTTTCAAGAAATCTCCGAATATCCATTTCTGCTCTACAGAAAACCCTGAATAAAAAGGAAAAAACACAAAAACAAAAAATGTTGTTAGTATTTTTACAGAAAGACAACTAAAAATGTTTTTTGTTATTTTAATATTTTCTGTAGCTTAACGGTCATGTTTTAAACAAGCTTAAATACAGTCAACCTATGTGTAGTCGAAGTGTTTCTTATCACATTCATAAGCAAATTTTAGTTATACCTTAAACTAGGGGTGGGCGACATACAGCCCACGGACTGGACCAAGCCCGCAACAGGAATTTGAGCGGCCCGCAGACAGTTTCCCGTTTTACATGACAATGTTGCCTGCAGCCACAATCCCCCACTACATACTTACTACGTTAAATAATAGTGATTGTTATTTATTCTTTAGTTGTCTGTCTTACATCTCCACATTCACGTTACAATACGAATGTTTTGTTTACTATCCTACATAACAATAACCCGACGTAACAATGGTTTTGGAATTGGCTTTGTTTCTTCAATTGCTGTTTGCCGTTCACTTGCTAAATAAGGTTGAGAGGTAAGCTGTGCTGTACCTTGCCTAAGTAACTAATTATTGGAATTTGTGTTTAGAGATTCGATGTCCAAGTACGTTTTTGCTCAAGTCAGCATGAAAGCTGCAGGTTTATTGTGCAACGAAAGTGTTGCCGTATTTAAACAATACAACATACAATAGCCTCCATTATGCGACAAAACAACCAGGCTATGGCAGTAGTTTATCAGCAGCGGAACGGCAAACAAGAGCAACAGCACTGGACAGTAAACTTGTGAACCACCAGAATGTATTCGTAAAATCCAAAAAAGCCCAGAAAACTGCTACTTATGCCGGCTTTGAGGTCGCATACAACATTGCTAAACATAGCAAATCGTTCTGCGATGGTGAATTTGTCAAAATTTGCATGCTGCTCAATGTAGCTGATCTACTCTGTCCAGAACAAAGAAAGAAGTTTGAAGAAGTCAGTTTGTTGAGAAGAACTGTGGCTCGCCGCATTGAAGCAATTGGTTAAAATCTGACATCACAACTGAAAGGACATGCACCTTCATTTCAGCTGTTTTCCTTGGCATTGGATGAAAGCACTGACATTGATACGGCACCGTTGCTCATCTTTGTACGAGGTATTTGAGAAAACTTTAAAATAACAGAAGAATTGCTCTCAATGGAATCAATGAAAGGCACTACTACTGGAAAGATTATTGTGAATGCGGAAAAATGCCTTGCATACGATACAACTACGATGACAAAAACTGGCCAGTGTGACTACTGATGGTTGTCCATCTTTGACAGGAAAGAATGTTGGTCTACTGAAGAGAATGGGTGACCGTGTTACAGAGGTTGATTGCTCCAGGAAGCTAATATTTCTACATTGCATAATACACCAGGAAGTTTTTTGTAAAAGTGTGCTTAACATGAAAAATGTGTTTCATTAGGGCGAGAGGGCTAAATCACATACAGTTTATCACACTTCTCGAAAGTTGCGGCTCGGATGACAGTGATATTTTGTATCATACTTAGTACAATCAGGCGTGTAGCGTGACCGTTTCAAAGGGGGGTGTCCCGAATTTTCAACTTAGGGATTCCCTCTATTTTCAGTCCAACGTTCATAAATAAAGACGTCATAAAACAGTGACGGGTGAAACGTCATAAAATAGTGATTGTAATTGTTACGTGTTCACTTACACATTAAACACCTAAATTAATTAATTGTCATAAGCCAAATCTTAGAGTTCATATTAATATTAAGTTATATTACGATTTGATAAATAGGGTTTTAGTATACGTGTTACAGCTTTCGTTTGCCAAACATTTTCTTTAGATAATTCCATTTTTGATGATGCAATGTTTCATTTTGTTGTGCGGTTAAAGCAATCTGTCGACTTAATTACAAAATTCCTGTTTTTGGTGTGTCCGTTCGCCACGTTTCTAGCCTATCATTTAACCTCTAATCTCTCAATCTATAAATAGTCCGTCGTGCGGGCGGTGATAAACACGCCTTACGGTCGCCGCTAATTGGCCTCAAGGCCAAATATGACGTGTAACTTTCTCGCTTTTTATGCCGTGTCTTAGAGGTATTTTCGCGCACTCTTTGCACAGCCTTTTCGAGCAGTCCGCCCAGTCTTAAGCCGACAGTCGCCGTAATAGGCGGTGGCTGTCTGTTGCTCTGTCGCACATTAACTTTGAAACAATATGCGTTCATTAATGCTTTTTGATTACGTTTTAATTCACTTTGTAATAATATACTTTTAATTGGTATTTCAGTTGTGGTTTTGACAGGTAGCATATCTGACCAGAAACCTTTGCAAACAACAAGAACTCACGCGGTTGCGTCTTGCCGGACAGCTGTTTGGGGTTGGGCATCTCCCCCAATACACAAGTCGCGTTGGGGCGTAACAGTAATGACTTCATAAAACATTTGAATCAGAAACAACTAACGTCCAGCAAATGCGAACATGTACGTCGTCTAAACTCCTGCCAGGCGAAAAACTAAACCAAGATCGTAAAATATGTGTGATTGATTTTCCCAGGTGTTATTATGCCACAATTAGCGCGGCATCTGCGCCGAGCTGTGTAGCAAGTTAGCTAAAATACAAGCTGCGGTTGCGGGGAAATAAGTTGTGTCAACTGCACACCAAACATGTGGTCTTAGAATATGCTTATAGAGAATAATTTTGCGTTAACTATCATAACTTGAAAAAGGGCGACTTTGAAATGCGCCCACCTTTTAAGAATCTGCTTCAGTTAAAGCTTCAAAAAATCTGTTACCAATATCGAATATTAGAGCAGACAGCAAACAGAGAGGAACATTAGCTGCACCTAACTTTGATCTTTTAGAGAGAAAAAAGAAAGGCGGTTTGTCTTAGCTTTGTTAATTGTCGAATTCACACTTGCTAATATAATCAGCCAACCTAACAAATAACGAAAGAGCAAAAATATACTGCGTTTTACGGTCGACCAAAAAAGAGACAAGGACCCTTTTCCATTTTGTGCGGCCCTTCACCTTATTCCAGTTATTTTTCCCTAAATAAGGCTATGGGAAGCACCATGTTGGGGCTTTTGCTCTATCATTTTCCTGTTTGAAGAGTGATGTAACCCATAGGCTACACATCTGACTAATGCAGTTGAACTCAAATGGAAAGGATTTATTACAAGATAATCTTCATCCATAAAGTTTTACTTGTGTCACGTTGTTATGATAAAGAATTGTTTTGCAACAATTACACTTGTCTAGTACGGTCAAGATGCACCAGACTTTTGCCACGTATTGACTGAGATGTTATGTAACAGCTGGTTTTAAATTATGGCTGTTAATTATATTGTACTGAGCCGATCCGTACAAGAAAGGCGTTATTGTAATTGTAGGAAAAGTTATTGCCGAATTCACAAGTAGACAGCACTGACAAAACTGCCGTAGTAGCAGCCTAGTAGCTCATTAGTTTTTCTAGTAAAAGCTGAATATATGAATTAGTGTTTATTTGATGTGCAGCCCTCCTGTAAGCATTACATTTCCTAACTGGCCCTTGTGTTAAAAAGGTTGGTTCCCCACTTGTAGTAGCAGCCTAGTAGCTCATTAGTTTTTCTAGTAAAAGCTGAATATATGAATTAGTGTTTATTTGATGTGCGGCCCTCCTGTAAGCATTACATTTCCTAACTGGCCCTTGTGTTAAAAAGGTTGGTTGCCCACCCCTGACCTAGGGGGTCTGGTGGGGGTGTTATGAAGACTCCTCGCGGGAACGGGCGGAGCCCTAAAAAGTTTCTGTTTTGTGTATTCTAGACGCTAAAAACGGCGATTATTAGAAACTTACGGCTGTTTAAAGGCATCTATTTGACGTTAAAAAAATGCAACACCCCGTATTCACGTCCGATTGTCAAGTTATTTCAATTGTGCGCAAAAAACTATTGTGGTGTCAGAAACAGCCTCTGTGACGTATCAATCACAAACTGTGTCACTTAGTTGTCAGCAAAATTAATGATGCTGATCAACAAATTCGGTGATTTGTAGTTTGATTTCGACGATTTGAATAAAGCGTGCAATGAATCTGCCTGTTACAACTACGATGGCCGAGAGCTCCTTTTCAAGATTGAGGCTAATAAAAACGTTCAATAGACCAACCTGTGGGGAAGAGCGCTTGACCCGCTTAACGCTAATGAATAGCCACTGGGATATTAACTATTCTGTGTAAGATATTATGCAGGAGTTCATATCAAAAATCGAGAAGAATAAACTGACCAGACTCCTAGAAAAACAAACAACTTGGCCATTTTTTCAATTAGTTAAAGTTTTGAACATTTCCCAGGTATATAAAACAATTGGTATCAGGTATAGGGTATCGGTTGACAAAATTGTGAAAATTGGGTATTGGTATCAGTGCAAAAAACTGATATCGGTCGATCCAGGGGCGTATACAGAAATTCAAAAAAAAGGGGGGTCCTGAATTTTCAACTCGTCTTTTTTTCGTCAGACGTTAATGACGTCATAAAATAGTGACGGATGTGGTCATAAACAAGAAAAAAAATCATCTGAAACAGACAATTAACGTCCAGCAAAAGCGAACATTTAGATGCAAAGCGAACACGTGCGTTATCGACAAACCTGCCAGGAGCCAGCTGCGAAACCGCTTAGTGTACAATCGTTAACTTCAGGCGAAAAACTAAACCAAGATAGTGAAATATGTGTGTGATTGATTTTGGTAGATCCATGTACGGGACTACGCTAAATTACAAGCACGTCTGTCACTACCTGCAATACTAAACGGAGATCGTTTTTCCCGGGAGTTTTTCGATAAGCGCGACATATAAAACTTCTTCGAAGAAACTGTATAACTTTAATAGTTAGTAAATCTAGTTGAGCGTTTGATAACCGTTTTAAGTTTGGCCGCACCTGGCGAGCGAAGCGAGGGTGATTTTTTTTTGGTATAATTTCTTTTAAATTTGTTGCAAGTTTTTATTACATTGCCAAAAATGAAAAATGTTAAAAAATATATGTCCAATATTTTCCATTTGTCCGCGACGCACTTGGCAGCTTTCCACGGCGCAACGGTAAAGAAGCGCTGATCTATTCAAAAATACAGCATCAAAACGTAAACAAACCGGACGTGGTAAGGTTATTCACGTGAAGCACGAAAATTTTTCGCACTTACGTAGTTAAAATAGTCAAAAAGTTTTTGAAATAGACTTGTGTATAGTTTGTCAAAGAGGCGACGGGCCCGATGAATTACAGTAGGTTGCCGACCCCAGTCTTACACCAACATCTGAACATCTGATATTAACAGAGTCAACAAACAGCGAGAAACATCAGCACCGTCTAACGTTTTCAGAGCGAAAAAAGCGGAAACCGCTTGATTTATTATTATTAATTGTCGAACACACACTTGCTGATTAGCCAACCCGAACGAATAACGAAAGGCGAAAGAGAAAAACTATCTAGCGTTTACAGTCGACCAAACAAAAGACAAAAAACGGCGTTTTGCGTTTGATTTTGGTTTCGACCCAATTACATTTAAAAACACTCAGCTTCGGACAGTGAGTAAAACTCTGACAAAAAACAATAATCTCACTTACAAAAAGGGGGGGTCTGAACCACCAAAACCCCCCTGGATATGCCACTGGGTCGATCTCTATAAATTAGCACATAACAAGTACCATTTTACAATCCTTGCATGTAGATAAACACACTGATACTGATATGCATTTTTAGAACTATGGATACACACGGTCTAGTAAGGCAGGTTAAATTGAAAAACGATTTGGTAGGACAGAAGTTCGCAGACAGCATACCAGCATTTCTTTTTAGCAAGTGGTAATTTGTCCAGGCGATTGCTGATTCGCTTGTGTAAATTTTAATTCAAGGCCAACCCTGTCAAGTGATATGCAAGTGCAGCTAGTATCAAATGACAGACATGCATATAATGTTCCATTGTGTTAGCTTTTATTTACAGAAATTATACAGAAATGTTAATAATATTACAGAATTTAAGTTAATCCTATGTGAAACAAAAAAGTAAGCAACTGTAGACAAAAAAATCAACTCAGTTACCTATGGCAAGTGACATGGTCATTGCACATTCCACAACTCCATATGCTGCTAGACTCAAAAGGAATGCATTAAATGGGTTGAAACGGACTTTGCTGGCTTGAGCCACTGATAGCACAATAAATGAATTTCCAGTCAACGAAAACAGCAATAGGATGATAAGAATCGTTGTACGTATAGCAACTACCTCATTGTTAATAGCAAAACCAACACCTGGAAATTTATTGTAAAGAAATAACATAGTATTACATATATAAACTGGTTATTTAACACACTTTGTTTTGTCTTTATAAACAGACTTTTGTATTGTTTGTTATTTTTTTCTTGGCATAGTGTCACCATTGGTAAACACTTTATACTTGATATGTCAAGAATGTCAGACTAACCAATTTAGTACAGAGACAGTTAAAATTAGGGTTTAGAACTTTATTCCTCACTAGTTACAACGTTTGTTTCTAAGCTAAACCGTCCTGTGTTGCTCTGAAAGCAACAATACCTTAAATCCATGTAAAGCAATGGTGATTGAAAAAAGAATAGAAAAATTTAAATCTCTAAAAAAAGGAGGCATACCAAAAAGATAACACAAGAAATTACAGAATGGATTTTGCAATAGTTTTGATCTGCATACAAAAGATCAGAACATATGATTTATATAGGCATATCAATTATATACCAGTCAAGTTGTTGAATGTTAAAGGTGTTACACCAGGGGATCAGGGGCGTATCCAGAAATCCAAAAAGGCTGGGGGGTGAGCAAATTTTTTAACTTAGGGAATTCCCCTATTTTCAGTCTGCCGTAAATGGATAATGATGTAATAAATAGTGACAGGTATGATGTCATAAAGTAGCGATTGTTATGAGACATAAACTAGTGATTGTAATTATGTCATGAATTGAAAAAAAAATCAGAAACAGCCACCTTTAAACGTCAAGCAAATATGTGACACTTCTGCCAGGTGCCAGCTGTGAAACCGGTTCACAATGGTTAACTTCATGCGTAAAACTAGACCAAGACTGTGAATGTGATTTATTTTGGGAGAATCATATTATAACTAATAGCAGCAGGGCCATAGCGTAGGGGTGTCTAGGAGTCTTGACACCCCCTTTGAAATATCAGTAAACAATGATCACCAAACTAAAACCAGGTTGCTGCGATGTCGATCAGAAACATTGCACCTGGTACGGAAAACACGTCGGTGCTTACCGCCGTCAACGCCTAATGACCGCTCGTTATTGTTGTTTTATTTAGAAGTTCGCCTGTCACCGACTCAAGTAATATAAAACAGGCCTGATAACGAAAATATATTTTATTGGTGAAACAAACAGACTTCTCAACGACGTGAAAAAAAAACAGGCGTGTAAGCTGCTAGAGCAATGTGCATTTTAAACAAAATTAGTTTATCCTTTTTTTTTGATATGAACTTCTGTATAATATTATCCATGGAGTATTTAATTTTCCGCTGGACAGTCATAAGTGCGCTCAAGCGTTCTTGGCCGTAGGTCATTGTAATCAATGTTTTTATTAGCCTTTATCAAAAAAGCTTTCAAAAAAAAGAAGCGCTCGACCGTCGCAGTTGAACAGACAGAGTCATTGCACGCTTCATACAATCGGGAGAAATCAAGCTACAAATATCACCAAATTTGTTGATACGCCTAATAATTTAGTGTCAATGAAGCGTTTTTTAAGTGTCAATCAAGCGTTTTGGGCAAGCGGCTAACGAGTAATGCCAGGTGCGAAGTTTGCAATTTCCTTAACTGCGTTTAGTTGCAAAAGTAACATTTCCAAATAAAGCGTGCGAGCCTTGGACAAAATGGGCTGCAGGGTTATTGAATATCGAAGTTTAGACCAATAATCAGCGAGCTTATGCACATCGTAATCGTCAAGTATTGATTATGGCAATAGTACCGTTGTATTCTTTGCAGTGCATTATGTGACTGATCACGTTAGCCAAAAAGAGGTAGAACTGACACACATAAATGTTTAAAAAAACAGACCCGAATTGCTGAATAACTGAAAAGAGTTCATTGTGTAGTGTTGCATTCGCAAAAAAAAATAAGTTATGGCAACAACCTAAACATGTACTGTAGTTTACACAACTGCTTCAAATGACAGTTGTAAACAATGTTAAACATTTGGGATATTATTTTATTATTACAATATACACATGTTAGCAAATTGTTTTGCGATTTATTGCTGTGACTGTGGGTCAACCTAAACATGTACTGTAGTTTACACAACTGCTCTAAATGACAGTTGTAAACAATGTTAAACATTTGGGATATTATTTTTTTATTACAATATACACATGTTAGCAAATTGTTTTGCGATTTATTGCTGCAGAAACAGGATGAGTAATGGCAACCCCAGAAAAAGTTTAGGCGACCCCACTTGGGGTCGCGACCCACAGGTTGGAGACCACTGCTGTAGGGTATATTAAGATTAATCCCTCCCACAAACAAAATAGAGGATAGCGATTTTTTCACTACCAACGTAATAATAGGTGCTTGGGTGTACTTATGTTATAGGTTCGTTTTGCGTAAATTTAAAATACGATTTTTGGCCTGGCCCGCTTTTTATGTTTCTCATGCGGCCTGCGGTAAAATAAAAAAGAATTGCCCACCCCTGAATTAACGTGTCATGTCAGATGCTTACATAATTTCCTTAAAAGGGCGTTAAGTTGCAAATTAAACATTCCTCATAAAAATCAAACGAATATCGTGACATTCGCTACTAAACAGAGCTGAATATAAAAAAATACCTCGGGGGAAATACAATAACAAGCTTTGGAATGACTAACTAAGTTAATTTAAATTAAAACTGAATGATTTGTTAAAATTTAGAAAGTAGCTTAAGTGCATTTATTCGTTGATTAATAGCTGTATTTGTTGTTAACGTGAAGAAGTAATACAAGTGAAAACAGTTCCACAATGCTGGTTATTATTTTTATAAGGAGGGGGCCACGAGGTTGAGAGCCACGAAGCCTAAAAGGTTGAGAACCACTGACCTAGACCTTGCATATTGTCGGAAGTTAAATCCCACGTTTAAGCTGTCTAAAATGTTTAAGCTGTCTAAAATTAGGTTACTCAGTGTGTCCCCTGTCAAATCGCCTGCTTCCTGCTTGCAGGAACCCCAGAAAGTCTTTGTGTATCTCTTCTCAATCACCAACATAGCGAACAGCTTGCGAGAGTTGCTCGATGTCAGAAACATCGCTAGTTTTGTCTTCTAAAACTCTAAAATTAACTGACTTTTTAACTTGTGCAATATTTTTGGACGAATTTTCTACAGTTTACAGTTTTCTATTAGTTTGGGAAATTATTGCCCTTCTGGACCCCCCTTTTCGTTAGTGATATTATAGTTTTTGACAGGGTTTTACTCGCCATCTGAAGCGGCAATGTTTAGTTCATGTGTCTTAACGCATTTGCTGCGATTGCAAATTGTCGTTGTTTTCTTGTGTTGCACTGAATATGTGAATAATAGAAATCACCTTGACCCTTGCAAGATAAATGTCGACCTTAATTCCTGATCAGTAACAGCAAAATAATCTAGCAAAGCTAGCAATTCAGGTCAGACACATTAACCAGATCTTAAAAAGATATATATATATTTCGCCAACTAAGGCATCGTCAGTATATCTGAATAAAAACAAACGCAACAGTATAAGAAAGAGTCAGAAAACATTAAAGTTTAAATAAAACAAAGTAAAATAACTAAAATATAAAAGCTGTTAAATAGTAATGGCATCCAAGTTGTACAACCCCTGTACAGAAGCAATAAGAACGGGTCGAGAGAAACGCGGCAACGCAAAATAACGGCACAAAAACGGCAAGGCAAAAAGAAAAAAAGAAAAAAAGAAAAAATGGAGTAGACCTCTACTCCATTTTTTCTTTTTGCCTTGCCGTTTTTGTGCCGTTATTTTGCGTTGCCGCGTTTCTCTCGACCCGTTCTTATTGCTTCTGTACAGGGGTTGTACAACTTGGATGCCATTACTATTTAACAGCTTTTATATTTTAGTTATTTTACTTTGTTTTATTTAAACTTTAATGTTTTCTGACTCTTTCTTATACTGTTGCGTTTGTTTTTATTCAGATATACTGACGATGCCTTAGTTGGCGAAATATATATATATCTTTTTAAGATCTGGTTAATGTGTCTGACCTGAATTGCTAGCTTTGCTAGATTATTTTGCTGTTTTCTTGTGTTGCGATTACCTTTTACTTTCTGTACCGCTAGATGCCGCCAGAGCTTTCCCGCCAAATTTCGTCAACGTGTTTTCTTCGCTAGGAGTTCTTTCAGACAGTTTAATCGTTTCGACACTGGTGGGTCAAATCGATTAAACACAAACTATATTGCAGCCAGTGCGATTTGACCCACCGGTGGGTCGCATAATTTTAAGCAACTTATAGAGTAAAGCTTAACTATTTGATTGTGTGATAGATCGTAGGTAATATATTGTGAGTAATTTCTATTTGAATTGTTGCAAAATGAATCCTGCATCGTTTTATGGGGTTGCGGTTGTCATACATTTTGTCAGGGGGTATTTTTCAGGGCCTTATTTTCATGTGGATCAATAATTGGGTTATTATATAATTATAGGGTTATTTACCAGATTAATTTTTTTTAATATTATATATTACACGTTGGTTTACTTGTTTTACGGTTTTCAACATTTTTAAAATTAATTTTTTTTAAAACCCCTCCCAAAAAATGCACCCCCAACCCTTGGGCACAAACCACAAAAATATACAACCTTCTTGATCATTTTTTATCTAAATTCTAATAAGTACAACCAACAGTTTTCTAAACTTTTTGTAATAATTCGCCATAAAACCACCCAATTGTTGGGTTGTTCACCCCTAAAAAAATAAACAAGGGATTCGTAATATTATTTTTATGGCTTAGTACTAGCGATTTGGTTTACATCAATAGCATATTGACGAACATTACAAAAGGGAGATATGTTGCTAGATATTACTGTCTCTAGGTAGGCGTAGAGAGCTTCAAATAAGTTAACGGCACACTATTTTATAGAGAAAAAATAGGACCCGCTCATAATTTTGAACCAATAAACCCAATTAACATAAAAAACATAATGTTTTAAGAAAAAAGCTGAATAAGTTAAGTTTTAAAGCAGTGGTCGACAAACTGTGGGGCCGCACAGCCATTTTTAGTGGGCCGCAAGCTACTTTTTAATAGTTTAGTAGTTGTGGGCCGCATGAATGCAGTACATATATTATTATATTTTAAAAGCTGGTAAGAAATTTTATATTGTCTCAGCGTGTGGCCCACGTGCTAAATGTGGCCCTGTGAGTGCCTATCAAAGCCAACTTTAACTATGTAAAGTTAACGCCCATTTTTTTCGCGCTACGCGCGTATACTTGGTTTTGTAGTATGTTTTACATTTGAAATAGTGGTGTGTTTCGGCATCGAGGCGCCCTTTAATATTTCACCATTTCTTTGTGTCCACAGCCTAACGCTGTGTAGACTAAGACTTCCCAAAAAAATACAACTTCTACAAACATATATAGTTAATGTTTTATAGTTGGGGAACAAATGGTTCACTGGAGTAGCATTCTTTGCATGCAAAATTAACAAGTAAAACTCATAGTTAAAAACATGAGTAAAAACAGGATCAGACGTTTTGTTTAAAGGAAAATATATTTCGCCAAAGTGGCATCATCTGTTCCTGTAAGAGTACAAATAAATAAAATCAGAGCGCAGCCATCAACAAACCAATAGAAGTAAACAATAAAATATTAAAACATTATAATAGACTAAAAACGCAATGAAAAGCACTACAGCCTCACAGGCAACATAACTGGTTGTTTTAATATTTTATTGTTTACTTTTATTGGTTTGTTGATGGCTGCGCTCTGATTTTATTTATTTGTACTCTTACAGGAACTGATGATGCCACTTTGGCGAAATATATTTTCCTTTAAACAAAACGTCTGATCCTGTTTTTACTCATGTTTTTAACTATGAGTTTTACTTGTTAATATACGCGTCAGCGGAGCAGTGATCGACTGGCCAAAACCTGCCGCCGATGGTTTTCGATTCTATAAAGATACACCCTATTGTTGCATGCAAAATAAACACTTTTTCTGTACTGACATTTCAAGTTAAAAGCTGTGGTATGTTGACGGATAGATTAAAGCTTGTGTTACGACTTCTAAATCCCATTTTACGAGGAAACTAAATCCTGCAGATGTAAAAACGTCAAAAGTGAACCACTGGTCCCACATCTCCCCTACGTCAAAGTTCAACGTTTCGCCAAACGGATTTTAGATACATATTTGCGCACGAGTTCGTTCGAGGATAACTAAGAACAATTGTTTTATGGCGTACCTTTGTGACGCCAATCTAATTCCTCAAACTCAAAACAAATATCCTAGATCCGGCCTTTTTTTCGTAGTGATTTTACATATTGGGCCTCCGAAAGCTCTGAAAAGAGGTATTTGGGCCGCGACAAAAAAGTTTGCCGACCACTGTTTTAAAGTTTAACTTCATGAGTACCAGATTATAAACTCTCAAAACTAGTTGAGGCGCAATTAACATCGTATTGACATGAACATGAAAAAACACAGTAATTTTTTTCGTACGACCCACCGGTGGGTCGCATCGCAGTAGCTAAATTTTACGCATGACCAGTGTTTTTTATAAAATGTTTTGGGGGACCGAAACGGTCCCCCAAATTTCTCCAGCGGTTTCCCAAATTTTGGACTTTTTGGTATTTAAATGAAAACACTTGCGGTCTCTTAAAACTACTTAGCGGTCACCCAAACCAAACCTTAAAAAAACCCCTGCGCATGACCCACAGGTGGGTCGTATCGCAGTGAACGTGTTAAGCTAATCCGAAACCAAAATCAAACGCCGTTTTTCGTCTCCTGTTTGGTCGATAGTAAACGCACGATAGTTTTTCTCTTTCAATATTCGTTCAGGTTTGCTGATTAGCAAGGGTTTATTCGACAGTTAACACCACTAAGTAAAGCCGTGGTTAACTATTACTTTTAGCCTTTTTTATTTGATGATTGTTACCGTAAAATTAAAAATCTTGACATAATAACACCCATGAAAAACAATCTTTGTTTAGTATTGCAGGTGGCGAGAGACGCGCTTGCAATTTAGCATGGTCCCGTACATGAAACTTAGGAAAATGCGCTGCTATTAGTCGAAACATGATTCTGCCAAAATCAATCACACATACTTCACTTGGTTTTTCGCCTGAAGTTAACGATTGCACGCTAAGCGATTTTGACGCACATGTTCCCTTTGCGTCATAAAAGTTTGCTTTTGCTGAACGTTAATTGGATGTGTCTACTTATTCTTTATGACATTATTACAAATCACTATTTAATGACGCAAAAAACATTAACGATAGATGGAAAATAAGGGAATTCCCCAAGTTGAAAATTCAGGACCCACTTCCTTTTTGATTTTCTGGATACGCCCCTGCATCACAGTAAGGAAATGCTGTAAATGGCAGTTGTACAGAATTTTAACCTTTAATAGTTTTACAATATACAGATTTTAAATGTTTTATGACTAATTGCTGTTACTTAAGGTTATACAATGATTAACCCAATGTTGTGTGCAATTAGTGTTCCTCTAAGCGCAAAATTTTAGGCACTTGCCCACTTTTTTTAAGGAAATGCACAAAGTAAAAATAAATAAAGTAAAAAAAAAAAAAAAAAATTACAAAATTTGATCTCCAGTCTCCTGCCCCAAATAGTTTTAAGTGAGCTACGTAGATGACCAAAAAGTGTTAGAAAACTGCCCCAATTACGTCCGCACCCCCTCCCCTTTTTGTTTTCTGGATAAGCCCCTGCTTCTTTTGTTCTGTGACGATTTACTCCCCTAGTCTCAAGGTCCACTAAAGCGCACCAGGAGCAAACTGTTTGACTGACACACAGACTTCCTACTTAATATCATAATGACTGAATACTAATATTAAGAAATATGAAAACACATATAATTATTTATTATTAAAAAATTGGAAAAGTTTTGATTGCTGCATTGAAGCTACTGTCTTCCCTTTTGTCCTACTTGTTGCCATTTCTAATTGATTTAATAATGCGAATAATAAAAAACATAGAGTACACATGTTGAATACTCAGTATGAACAAAACATTACAATGCAAACCTTGAGTTGTATAAACATTGCTTGTGATAACATTTGGTGCAGAAGTCACAGAACCGTTTGCAACATTGCCATTCATTATTACTTGGTCAACATGTTACCTATCTCCATGTTGGGTGCGTCTTTTTGGCTGTATCAAAAAAGGTTGAAAGGTGTATGTTTGCATCCACATACTTATTATGTATACATATAGAAAACTTAGGCTATAAACAGGGTTACCATCTGCTCAGACCAAAAAATAAGCACGCTACTAAAGATCAGGGACAGATCCAGGACTTCGGGGGTAAAATTCAAGGTTTCAGAAATAACAGTATAAAATAAAATAAAAACTTGAAATATAGCTATTTTTGTATGCGCAAAACGTAGCTTAATCGCGCGAAGCGCAAAAAATGCGTTTATTAGGTTGAAATTGGCAAGTTAACCACCCTTATTTAATGCAAGCTTTGTCAATTTTTTCACTTCAGACCGCACCAGTTATAGCCTACACCTTTTAAACCGTGGTGCATGGCAGCATAAAACGTTTACTTGGCGGAGTTTGGCTTGTAATGAAATTATTCATTCAATGATTTACTGTAATGCATCTATCAATTTTTTTGTAGTAACATTGTGCTTTCCACAGCCTCTGGACTGATCCCAAAAGTTTACTTGATTGCTAAAGCAACCTATCACAATACATTGTTGTTATGTAATTTAATGCATTACTGTTATAATCTGGGTTAAATAACCTTGGTAAATATAAATTAAAAATTGATAAAGAATGCTTTTAGACACTAAAATAAGACAAACTAAGCACACAACTCTAAAATAAGCACGTTTATTAGAAATAAGCCCATTTGCGTTTTCTAAGACACTGCACCCAAAAATAAGCACAAATCTTAGAAATAAGCATGGTATGGTAACCCTGGCTATAAATAATGAAAACTAACCCTTACCCAACCCAATATAATTAAATTACAATGATTCTCAAAGTGTTTCTGGTGCCGATTCTAAAAATACCCTCATTTTTCTCTAGCACTGTAGATTTTGAGATATTTGCGTTTTTATTTTTTCAATGTTGTGCTGTATTATTAATATGACATTATCCAATATGGGTGTGATTCACGCACTAGTGTTTTTATTATTTCTTTATTCAATTTTCTTGCAATTTGGATTCTAGATCAGCGCCATATTATGTTCAGTAGTAGCTGCAAAGGATTTTTTATGGGAAAAATCTATTTGCCCAGCAACCTGGTATCAAACTTCAAAATTTAAAGTGCGGTACACAATCCATTTTTTCCATACATGGCGGAATGAGCCTGATCGCGAAGTTCAAAATTTGGGCGCTGGTGTAGAATCGTACTACTTTTTTTTCTAGGTACAGTAACAAAACCAGCGAAATTTAAATTGCAAACCAATAGAATTAAATAATAATTACACTTCATCCATCCAAATGCTAACCTGTGGTAGGATTCTAGAACCAAAGGGAAGCAACTCGAAATTACATCATGTAATATCTCTGGAAGTACAGTAATTTTGTACACATTAGTCAAAGCAGCCTAACTAGGCCAGCAATCAGACCTTAAAAACAAATGATAAGATATTCATATTAATGATATTAACATTCAATCATATTCAGCCTTAAAATGAGCTCAAGGTGACTTACATAAGGTGATACCTACAAGTCTACTCTTCAAAAAGAGCAATGACTCGACTGCCAGTTATTGAGCCATAGGTTATTCACATTTGTTCAAGTCAGCAATCAAAATATTAAAAAACGTTAATATTTATGAATATTAAGACCACCAGTTACTCGCTGTGGCCACAATTTGATGCCACTTGTTTAAACTGTTTTTCTCTTACTGAAAATCCTTTCGTAAAAGACGCCAACCACTGGTTACTCATTACGCGTGGGGAACATGCGTAAAGCTTGTTGGCTAGTTTTGGCACTTGAGACGGTGATGCGATCATTTTTTGCACAATGTGTAAATTAGAGTTTGAAGAAAGAGTCAGAATTAGTGGAAAAGTTGGATGAACAATCATACGAAGTGTTATGGGACTTTTGTTTTTGAGCCCAATATGAAATTTTCGACATTTATGAATTTTTGAACGAAAATTATTAACCAATACCTGAATAATTGGCGGACATGTCATTGCGTTTTTGAAGAGTAGACTCGTAGGTATCCTATGTGAGTCACTTCAAGGGGCACATTTAAATTTTAAGGCTGAATATTATTGAATGTTAATAATTAATATTCATAAATGTGAATATTAATATTTACTTATTTTCTTATTAACAGTCAACAGTCTAATTGCTAACAAAGTTAGGTTGCCTTTAGTAATGTGTAAAAATTTATGATCGATATTTTGTTTAGTTCTGGAGATATTACACAATTAAATTTTGAAATGCATGCTCCTCTTTGGTGATTTTATACAAGAGAAGAAATTCTATACCTAAAGATTTTATTTGCAACTTAGTAGTAAGATATTAGACTGACGTCTGATATCAATAATGTAACACTCTGAACAAAGGTAATGTAACACTCTGAACAAAGGTAAAGCTATTGACCAACAGGGTTTTCAGGAAAAATTTATACAAAAAAACTAAAATACAAAGAAAAAAATAGGGTGCTGGTCTAGAATAGGGTTTACCTGGGAGGAATCAATCCGGGGAAAAAGAGGACCCTAGTCTAGAATCCTACATTTATTTTAACAGTAATGAAACAAGTTGTCAAGAAGTTAAAATTGCAAGGAAAGGCATAAATGTTAGAATAAGGATAATAACAATACTTGGCCCACCCAAACCCAAACGCTAACTCTCACCCTGACCCAAATATTTTTAGCAATATAAACTCTGGACGAAAATGCGGTAGGGTTCTAAACCAGCGCCAACAACAGATTTTACAGAAAAAAATAGAATACATATTTAGTATTTTATCTTGAACTATTAAGTAGTACTTGCACTTTTATTTGACAATGCCTCCATATATTCACTAATTAGCTTTATGTACATCACATAACTAATGTTTTTATTCACAGTGCCTGCCAAATTGGAAACTTTATTATGCGGGCACCCGATCTGTTAGAAAATAGTGCATTTCTAAGCAAAAAGGTCTACGACAATTAGTGCATCCAAAGTATCAAAAAGTCCGACTTTTAGGTCTCGGACAATGCACTAATTTGACTTAACAATGTGTTTTAAAAAGTTTAATAATACTTGACCCACCTAAACCCAAACCAGCACCCGAACCCAAATAATGTGCGTTGAATTAATAATTACATAAACGCTTTAGGCCCTAATATCTCATTTTGTGCCGTAACAATCCTATATACCATGGACGAGAAACTATCTTATGCCCACCGAAAGTTTTTTTTTTTTCCCAGCATTCAAATAATTGTTACATTAACGCACTTTATTTGGTTTAGGGTGGGTCAAGTGTTATTAATGCTATCTCACACTTTTTGTAATCTTTTGTGAATTTTCAGCGAATATTTTCAATTTATCTACGCCGGGAGTTTACCTAAAGGTCTGAATTAGTGCATTGCCACAACCTCAAGGTCTAAAATATGAATATCGGTTATAGTCGATTTAAACCCTTATCCCCCATATCAGTGGCATCATGTGTAGCATCGTTGGAAAGGTGTGATCAAGGTCTACCCCAATATGTTGGTTAAACGGTCGGCAATGAAAAATTTCACTTCATTTTAAGGGGATGCTACTGGGAGCAAAATTAGCGATTATAGCGCATGGTTAATTATGAATATGAATATTGGTTATCGTCGATTTAAACCCTTATCCCCCATATCAGTGGCATCATGTGTAGCATCGTTGGAAAGGTGTGATCAAGGTCTACCTGTTGCGCCCCCGCCGCGACCTGAATTTATTGGTTAAACGGTCGGCAATGAAAAATATCACTTCATTTTAAGGGGATGCTACTGGGAGCAAAAATAGAGATATTGCTCATATTCAATTATGAATATGAATTTTCTCAACCTTGAGATTTTTCCATTTTCTTTTTTCATTGGTCAGGTACGCTAGACTAAAGCGCCGTGCTAAAATTTCGTCCAGTTTCAATGCGAACTGTGTGAGCTACAGGCGTTTTACGATTATCGCGATCGGTTATGAACATGTATATCGGTTATCGTCTATTTAAACCCTTATCCCCCATATCAGTGGCATCATGTGTGGCATCGTTGGAAAGGTGTGATCAAGGTCTACCCCAATTTGTTGGTTAAACGGTCGGCAAGTAAAAATTTCACTTCATTCTAAGAGGTTGCTACTGGGAGCAAAAATAGCGATTATAGCGCATGGTTAATTATGAATATGAATATTGGTTATCGTCGATTTAAACCCTTATCCCCCACATCAGTGGCATCATGTGTAACGGTCAGCAATTCAAAATTTCACTTCATTTTAAGGGGATGATACTGGGAGCACAAATCGCGATATTGCTCATATTTCAATGATGAATATGAATTCTAAACCTTGAGATTTTTCGAATTTTCTTTTTTCATTGCTCAGGTACGCTTGACTAAAGCGCCGTGCTGAAATTTTGTCCAGTTCCAATGCGAACTGTGTGAGCTACAGGTGTTTTACGATTATCGCGATCAGTTATGAATATTAATATCGGTTATCGTCGATTTAAACCCTTATCCCCCATATTAGTGGCATCGAGTGTGGTATCGCTGGAAAGGTGCGATCAAGGTCTACAACAATTTGTTAATTAAATGGTGAAGAATTGAAAATTTGATCTTTTTGGGGGGGAATTTTTTTCTTCTTTGGCCAGGTAGGGCAGACCAAAACGCAGTGGCAAAATTTCGTTCAATTCCATCTCGAATTCAGGATGCTACAGACGCTTAAAAATTATCACGATATGTTATGAATATTAATATCGGTTATCGTCGATTTAAACCCTTATGCCCCATACCAGAGGCATCAAGTGTGGTATCACTGGAAAAGTGCGCTTAAGGTCTACAACAATTTGTTAAATAAACGGTGCAGAAATCTTTTCAATGAAAAGTTTTCATCTTGTCATTTATGACGAATATTAATATTGAATATTAATATTTTTCATAATTTTTATCTTTTTTTTTCATATAAAAAAAATATAGTCTATTATTAGTTTTGTGGTATAATTTTTTTTCTAAAATTTAGGTCGTAAATACGTTTATTTTTACTTTACTTTTTTGTGCTAGCTCTTTGGTGCTGTGTAGCTTCTGGTTAAACCTATAGTTGCTATATTTTTCGTTCGAACGCCAATCTAACCAAATTAATGCGATATAACACACAAAAGTAACATTTTTGGCGCTGGTCTAGAATCCTACCACAACGAAACACCATTTGGGTTAGGGTGCGGGTTAGCGTTTGGGTTAAGGTGGGTCGGCGCTCGTCTAGAATCCTACCACAACGAACATTATTTTGGTTAGGGTGCCGGTTAGCGTTTGGGTTTGGGTGAGTCCAGTAATAGTGTTAAACAATATTACTTGACCTACCCACACCCAAACACTAACCGACACCCTAACCCACATATTATGCATTGCTTAATAATCATTTCAACGTTGTGGTAGGATTCTAGACCAGCGCCGGTGGGTCAAGTATTATTATTAAACAAAGAATATAATAATACTTGACCCACCCACACCCAAACGATAACCTGCACCCTAACTCAAATTTTGTGCGTTGATTTTAGAACTGTGGTAGGATTCTAGACCAGCACCACATTTTTCAACGTAATTTCGGTGCATATACGTTTGTATATTGGGTCGTAAAAATTCACAAAATTGCCGAAAAAACTTAAAAACGACGATTTTCTATTTTGCTCCCATTAAGAGCCCATTATAAATTGAGGCAATTTGGGAAACATTTGAGCACGCATGAATCTGAGTTGCACAACTTGTATAATTTCTATGGACTTTGGTATTTTCGATTGATTAGTGTCTCTCGTGGTTACGTCAAGCAGTAAAGTAGTCGAATAAATTTTCGCAGTCGAATAAATTTTCGCTATTCAAGCGTGCGTATTCGCGTCACGGTTGGTTGGCCCGACTGCTCGTGCACCCGACACCCGATCTGTCAGAAATTAGTGCAGCTCTAAGCAAAAAGGTCTACGACAATTAGGACATCCAATGGCAGAAAATTTGGACGTGTAGAACTTGAGGTCTTGGGCAATGTACGTTCAGGTAAACTCCGTGTGTAGATAAACTGAAAATATTGGAGAAAAAGCCCAAACTCGGGTAAGATTATATCTCGTCCAGGGTATATTAGGATTGTTACGTCACGAATTGGTGTATTGGGATCTAAAATATTATTTTATGTAATTATTGAATCAACGCACATTATTTGGGTTACGGTGTTGGTTAGCGTTTGAATTAGGGTGGGTCAAGTATTATTAAACTGAGTCATCTTATGCAGAATTGTTGGGTCAAATTAGTGCATTTGTCCAAGAAGTCTAAAAGTCAGAATTTTTGATCCTTTGGATGCCCTAATTGCTAATTGTCGTAGAATGTTTTGTAAATAGAAAGCAATACACAGATAACAAAATAAGCAGCCGACATGTATTTTTTTGGTTTTAAATGTTTTGTTAATAGAAATCAATAAACCAACAACAAAATTTAAAACCAACATGCAGTATTTTGTTTTAAATGTTTTGTTAATAGAAAGTTTTAGAAACCAATTAACAAATAACAAAATAAGAAGCTATGCATTTTTGAATGTTTTAGTAACGAAAAACAACCCCCCGAAACAGTGTTTCCCAATCTTTTTTATACTAGTGCCCCTTATGGGCTCCATCCCAGCTAACAATTTGACGTCGCAGCGACGTAGATTTTTGGTTGAAGTTTGGTCGATAAGACGTTGCAACCTAACGTTATTTCTACGTAAAAGCGTTGACACTTAACGACGTAAATGCGACGTTGCGCAACTACGTTATTTCTACGTTGATCATAAACGTTATTTTTACGAAAGTAACGACGTAGATGCGACGCTGTGCACCTACGTTATTTATACGTTTATCATGAACGTTATTTTTACGTAAAAGCGTCGACACTTAACGACGTAGATGCGACGTTGTTCAACTGCGTTATTTATACGTTTATCATGAACTATATTTTTACGTAAAAGCGTCCACTCCAGACGACTTAGATTCGACGTTGTTAATTACGATGTTCAGCTACGTTGTTTATACTTTTATCATGAACGTTATTTTACGTAAAAGCGTCTTCTCCAAACGACTTAGATTCGATGACGTTGAAAATTACGGTGGGAAACTACGTTATTGAATACCTTCACTTTAACGTTTTTTTTGTGTAATCGTTTCGACTTCACGCTATACTGCGTTTCGCAAATGACGTTACAAATTACATTCACAACAACGCTATTTATACGCACAAATAAAAACAATAACAACTTCTACAACACTTATACTTGCTGTGACATAACTGACTGCAATATTTTTACACTTGCAATGTCTTACTAAACCTACTTCAAAAGCGTTCAGCTTCTTTACTACTGTTACATTGTAAACAATTTACCATGTCAAGAATAGTATGGAGGTGAAACAGAAACACGGCAATATAAAAAAAATAATAAGATTGGCACTAAACAACATAACAAAGGTGAGAAAGATAAGGAAAACAATTCTGTGGCCTGGCAGACCGTGCGAATTTTTTTATGACTCTCGAGTTTGTTTTTGAAAGGGTGACTTAAAATTTGCAAGCAAATAATTTTTAAACGTTTAACGACAGAACACAAAAATTGTTCTATGGCACTACTACTACCCGAAAGATAAACATGAAAAACTTTTGCGACTTGTCGACCTTGCGTAAAACAATGCATATTAACACAAGAAATTGAAAGGTGTATGTTAATAAACAGTGAATTAAGAAATACAAAATCCCAACATTTTCATTAGAATTTTACTCCTAATCGGACTGCGTGTGTCCACCGAGTGAGCTTTTGGAACTTTCACCCTGTCAACGAAAATCAAAACAGTTAAAAATTGTATCCGAATTGTTTTTTATTATGTTCTATTTATCATGTTTGTGTGAATGTGAAACATCAAAAACAATACTTTGTCTCCATGAGCTAAAACTACTTGTCAGTTTTTTGTATAATGCAAAAATAAGATGTTACCTAAGAGAAATGTTGTGTGCTAGGGCTACCAAACTGCATCCAACGCAAAAATAATCCGGTTTGAAAATGAAAATTGCTTACTGTTAAAACCAGGTTGCGCGCGGCCCCGTGGAAAAAAGTGGAGTTGACGCCGCTATTGTTCAGCGACCGTTTACTCCCTAGTCCCTAGGCAAAAAGTTAACAGCGCGCCGGAAACCAAAATTGCATCACACACTCATACTCACTGACTGACATTATCTTTTATCACCGTTATATGCGATACAGTAAAAATCTAAATGTAATTATTCGTCTTTGTAAGCTGAAATTACTAGCGCGTAGTTTGACGCCACTACGGCAAACAAAACCGAATAAATAAATTGCAATACCTGTCTTAGGCTGGATCCCCACCGGACCTCAGACACGACGCGACGAAACATGTCTGTCTGTTGACTGGTCGCGTCGTGCCTGAAAGCGACTCTGTCCAATCCCCACCGACAAAGCGCGCGAAACTTCAACTGGTCAAAGCTAGGCGATATAATCCAGTTGTGATCATAGCGGAGGCAAATAACATGTAAATTTTGGAAGAAATATGTATTTGGAAACGTAACCAGCAGTTTATACAACAACACAAGTAGAGGGTATACTCTATTTGTGAAAAAAAGGTATAGAGAGTTTTCTTTCCATGTACTTTCTCGCACTTTATTAAAACATGAAGATAAGTTTCAAAAGTACGCAAGGGTGTCTTCAAAATTGTTTTTTTAACTAGTCAAGCTGGTAAAATCATACATGGAAAAGAAAGATACGAATTAAAAGGCTTTTCGACATTTCCAGAAATATATTTTTATTAGAATTAAAAAAAATAACCTGCTTAACCTTTTAAAATAACATTCCTAATATAAAACCTACAAAACCCCGTAAAAAACTAACGGTTTCTATCGAAAAGCCTCTTCAGACACGGTAAAAAAGTAGTGCACGCGCTATCTCGCTAAAATCGCGTTTAGTCGTGTCTGTCTGCTGTGCGTAAGATTTGCGTCAAGTCTGGTCAGTGGAGACGCGACAACAAAAGAAATAGCGTTCCATCTCATTAGTCGCGATCAGACTGCTTTAAAGCGTTTTTGTCTAACCGGTGGGGATTCAGCCTTATACATGACAAAATAGCACAAAAGTTTAATTTAGGCGAAATGCCCACTTGACTGCCTTAAATGAACGCCTGTTTTTTGTATAAGCAATGCCTTACCAACCGCAAACATATGTACGTTTTAAACTTCAAGTGGTCTTGCAGGTCGCAGACTTGCCTCTGATACATAACAGTTCAGTTAATTTTTTACAAATGCAGTAATTTGGGATGTCACCACAAACTTACTTAATATATTGGCATATTGCTTTGAGTCTTGCAAAAGCAACTTTTCCTTTAAATGCGTCACTTATAGCTGTAGTCGAACCACATTATGTTAGTTCTGACGACCTTCAGCAATCTTCCCAAAGTGTAAAGATGCTCCTGAAGAATTTCTTACAGTGAGCATAACTGGAAGATATGCATTGGTTTGAAAATGGTAAACTTTCTCTTAGGACATTAAGGCGGCTACACCAAGTATTCCTGCTTTATTTATGTGTTACTGGAATAGTTTGGTCACTGTTCAACACTGGATTAAAAAGAAATGGCCTATATATGTGAATAGCTGGTGCATGGAGATATGTTCATTTCAACTTTTTTTTTCACAAATTGTCGTCTTTCTTGTGTAGGCTTAGGCATACTGGTGGTATAGGAAGCTTAGTCTCACAAATTTCAATATGTTAGGAGAGGCTGATGAAAATACGAACAAAAGAGGGAGTTTTTGAGTTGAATATGTGGAAAAAATAGATTTATATAGAACTTCTTCATCTAGCTAATCACATTGTGTCATTATCGTTTGCTCACTCTTGCCCCCCCATTTCAAGGTACGAAAATACCTAAATCCGGTCATATCTTAAAAACTAGAGCCAATTTGCAAAAACTAATGGCATTTTCGAGCTCTAATATACTCTAAAATCGGTCTTACCTTCCATGTCAAAATTATGTTTGTTGGATATTTTCTGTTCTGTAAAACTGCAGACAAAGAAAAATTATGAATGAAACAAATATATGTACATAGGGGATGCATAATAAAAAAAACTTGGGTATATGTTAATTTAGTTGTAAATATCCTAAATAGAGCCCCACCTTTTTCGAAATGTACTGACTTGTGCTTCCTCTTCAGACATTTTTTTCATTTATTTCCAAAAAAATGTATTGTTATTCCCTGTATTTGTATAACAACAAATTTTACACATTTTTCATAGTTTTACTTTATTTTCCATGGGTTTTTAATCACAGGTGTGTCTGCATTTAAAAATGAACTCTATACATGCATAGTTGTAGATTTAATGAAAAGCACTGTGAATATATATACAGAACAAGAACTAATTTTCTACTAACTTCTCATGTGCTATACCACACACACCTTATAAACCATATACCTTTCACTACAATAACATTTCGATTTGGTAAAAAACATAAAATAACAACATTTCGACTGATTAAAAATGATTTTAAGAAAGCTTGTGTATACAGTTGAGTCAAGTCGACCACTACTACTAAAGCTACTTAAAATTACTCTACAAACTCAAGTACACTTGAAAAGAATTCCCCAATAATAAAAACTATCACATTTTTTATAGTTTGCTGGTGCTGCATAATTCTGTCCACAGACAGAAAGTTTTACTCACCACTGATAACAAAGTATATATACACAGTAATAAAATTGATATTGGGTTATATAACTTCTTAAAACACCACAGCAATATAAAAACATTTCATGCTGACTATTATACGAAAAAATTAAAATAATTGCATAATAAAAAATATTTAACACCACCATATTTAGGCTGCGAACTGCTTTAGTTACTTACTTGTTGAAAATGAAAACACATGAACTATAGCTGTTGACTCATCTCGCCCTAAATACATAAGGCGGGAAGTTTTCAAAATTGACTATTGCGACAACACACGATGATGTAATAATAGGAAAGCATCAGGGAAGTCAGGTGAGTCGGTTTGAGGGACTCAATGTGGTCAAGGAATCCAACTGGGTCGGGGGTTACAATGGGTTCAGGAAATCCAACTGCGTCGGGGATCCAATGGGGTCAGGGAATCCAAGTGGGTCTGGGGATCCAATGGAGTCAAGGATTCCAACTGGTCCGGGCATCCAATGGTGTCAGGGAATGCAAGTGGGGCGGGGCATCCAACAGGTTCAGGAAATCCAACTGGATCGGGGGATCCAATTGGGCCAGGGAATGCAAGTGGATCGGGGGATCCAATTGGGCCAGGGAATGCAAGTGGGTCGAGGGTTACAATGCGGTCATGGAATCCAACTGGGTCGGGGGATACAATGAGGTAAGGGGGTCGCGGGAAACAACTGGGTCAAGGAATCCAAGTGGGTCGCGGATCCAATAGGGTCAGGAAATCCAACTGGGTCGAGGGATACAATGGGGTCAGGGAATCCAAATGGGTCGGGGGACCTATGTGGTCAGGGAATCCAACTGGGTCGAGTGATCCAACTTGGTCGGGGGTTACAATGGGGTCAGGGAATCTAACTGGGTCGGGGATCCAATGGGGTCAGGGAATCCAAGTGGGTCTGGGCATCCAATGGGGTCAGGAAGTCTAAGTGGATCGGGGGATCCAATGGGGTCAGGGAGTCCAAGTGGGTCTGGGGACTCAATGGGGTCAGGGAATCCAACTGGGTCGGGTGATACAATGGGGTCAAGGAATCCAAATGGATCGGGGGACCTAGGTGGTCAGGGAATCCAACTGGGTCGGGGGTTACAATGGGGTCAAGGAAACCTACTGGTTCGGGGATCCAATGGGGTCAGGGAATCCAAGTGGGTCTGGGGATCCAATGGGGTCAGGGAATCCAACTGGGTCGGGGGACTCAATGGGGTCAAGGGATCCAATGGTATAAGGGAATCCAACAGGGTCAGGGAGTCCAATGGGGTTAGGGAATCTAACTGGGTCGGGTGATACAATGGGGTCAGGGAATCCAAATGGGTCGGGGGAACTATGTGGTCAGGGAATCCAACTGGGTCGGGTAATCCAACTTGTTCGGGGGTTACAATTGGGTCAGGTAATCCAACTGGGTCGGGGATCCAATGGGGTCAGGGAATCCAACTGGGTCTAGGGAACCAATGGGGTCAGGGAGTCCAAGTGGGTCGGGGATCCAATGGGGTCAGGGAGTCCAAGTGGGTCTGGGGACTCAATGGGTCAAGGGAATCCAAATGGGTCGGGGGACTCAATGGGGTCAGGGAATCGAACTGGGTCGGGTAATACAATGGGGTCAAGGAATCCAAATGGGTCGGGGGACCTAGGTGGTCAGGGGGGATACAACGGGGTGAGGGGGTCGGGGATCCAATAGGGTCAGGGAATCCAAGTAGGTTTGGGGATCCACTGGGTTCAGGGAATCCAAGTGGGTCTGGGGATCCAATGGGGTCAAGGGATCCAATGGTATAAGGGAATCCAACAGGGTCAGGGAGTCCAATGGGGTCAGGGAATCCAACTGGGTCGGGTGATACAATGGGGTCAGGGAATCCAAATGGGTCGGGGGACTCAATGGGGTCAGGGAATCGAACTGGGTCGGGTAATACAATGGGGTCAAGGAATCCAAATGGGTCGGGGGACCTAGGTGGTCAGGGAATCCAACTGGGTCGGGTGATTCAACTTGGTCGGGGGTTACAATGGGGTCAGGGAAACCTACTGGGTCGGGGATAAAATAGGGTCAGGGAATCCAAGTGGGTCTGGGGATCCAATGGGGTCAGGAAGTCTAAGTGGGTCGGGGGTCCATGGGGTCAGGGAATCCAAGTGGCTCTGGGGACTCAATGGGGTCAAGGGATCCAATGGTATAAGGGAATCCAACAGGGTGGGGGATCCAATGGTGTCAGGGAATCCAACTGGGTCGGGTGATCCAATGGGGTCAGGGAATCCAACTGGGTCGGGTGATCCAATGGGGTCAGGGAATCCAACTGGGTCAGGTGATACAATGGGGTCAAGGAATCCAAATGGGTCGGGGGACCTAGGTGGTCAGGGAATCCAACTGGGTCAGGTGATACAATGGAGTCAGGGAATCCAAGTGGGTCGGGAATCCAATGGGGTCAGGGAATCCAAGTGAGTGTAGGGATCCAATGGGGTCAGGGAGTCCAACTGGGTCGGGGGATACAACGGGGTAACTTTATTTATTATTTTGTGTGATTTTTTCTACAGTTTTTTTGGTAGAATTTACTTAAATATGCCATTAGCAATCCGTAGTTGACCTTGAAATCCGAGCTGTTTGCGTGAAGGGGTAGTGGAATGCAGGGCCCGGATTAACCCTTAAAGCTATAGCCTTAGGCCCTGGAAAAAGTCAGCCCTCAGTTAGTTATTTTGTGGATTCAATAGTTGAAATTTAATACTGTTGTGGCGTCTGATTCTGCGAATTAGGTTTGGCAACCTGGCACATTGTTGCATCGTCATCATTGAATTATTATTGTGATTCATTTTTTTATTTTACGAGATAGCAAACTTGATTGACTTATATGTTATATGTCTTTGCTAGCCTAGTTAGATGGAAAATTGTTTTTGTGTGTTAGTTGCCAGGTTAGTTAGAGCAATGGTTCTCAACCTTTTTAGGTTACGGTCCGGTAAAATTTTCCCTGGTGGACCTTTCAAAGTCAATTCAACCCCTAATGTAACTACGACAAAAGTATGCAACTTATAAATAATTAAAACTATAATTTAATGAGCAATTTGCTGCTGCCTTTTTGACATACGTGTTATACGTGGTTCTATTGAAGTTTTTTTTACATACAACTGGTCTTAAAAAACTGTTGGGCACAACACTTTTAACTCTATGTAACGTCAAAATGTGCAATTTACGGAATTGGCGAAGTTCTAAATTTTATAGACTAGCTTTTAACATCTTACATTTTGCAATTGAGATATAAAATTATCAGTGTTGTAATGACTTAAGTCAATGACTTGACTTAAGTGCACTTAAGTCACTGTTTTCAAATGACTTGACTTGACTCAAGTCTTTTGGGCAAAGACTTGGGTTAAAATAAATTGTTTTAATTAAGCAATTAATTATAAAATTGTGTTATTTAGCCCAATCTTTGCACATAAAAGAATTTGCTTGTTACATGCTGCTTTTATGTTATTTGTGACTTAAGTTGCTCATAATAATCGGAGGAGTTTGCCGGTTTTCATAATTTAAAGTTTTATTTTTTTGACAAGCGCTGGACTTGAAGCTGACTTGCTCTAATTATGAGTTGACATGGGCAACCGATGACTTGAACTGGGACTTGACTTGTTATTTATTCAAAAAGACTTGACTTGTACTTAAGTTATTTTACGAATTACTTGACTGGGAATTAAGTCATTTCAAAATGACTTGTTTACAACACTGAAAATTATAATATATTTGGCGGACCGACAGGAAAGTTGACGCGGTCCTGCGGTTGAGAACCAGTTCAGAGTGTTTTTAAAATTAGGTCTAGGGCTCTAGGCTTATGTAAGTTGGCCATTTAGGCATTATTTCGATGAAGTTAGGACTTACTTCGCAAGTTTTATGTCTCATTCAGATGATTAAGTTCTTATTCTGTCGTTGGTCTGTGCTATTATAGACTATTCTGCTTTATGTATATCAGTGTTTTGTGCCCCCTTGGGCTCCATATTATTTCATATCGCCCCCCCCCTCATCATGCTTTACAGTAAAGTTTTATATTAATCGTTGGATTATACTTTCTGCACTCGTTTCGATGAGCTGTCAGTCATGTTTTAGGTTGTGTAACATACATTCACTATAGCAACTTACGTAAGCATGTCTATCAATTGAATTAAATTAATGACGTTACCGCGACAATAAATTCAAATACGGCGAGGTATTCGGGGAATGATCGAAAAAACATATTTGATAAATAGAATTTACGTAGAATGCTTAGGGCCATGTTGCTAAGTTTTGGTCAGGTAATAAAGCAGATATAATCGTTCTCTTAAAATGGTTTACCGCCTTTGGTTTGTTATACTTTAGCCAACTTCAAAACAAAAAATATATTTCCAGAGACAGTGACAAACTGGCACTTGAAGCCTGAAAGCTTTACCTTCAAGAAAATTTTCAGGCTTTTTCAACTTATGATTCAATCTGGCGACATGTTCACAAACGTCATATAAATAAAGTTTCTAGCTATGCTTCCCTGCTTTACCATGGGTGAAACTTTATTTTATACTGGCCTTGCCTCTTCATGTAATACCGCGATAATAAATTAAAATAAGGTATTTGGGAAATGATCGAAAAATATATTTGATAAAAATAATTTACGTAGATAATACGTGCGGCCATGTTATTGAATTTTGGAGAGGTAACTTGGTAAAAAATCAGATATAATAATTGTCTTAAATTATTTAACGCCTATAGTTTGCTATGCTTTTGCCAATTTTACTCGGTAATATTTTACCCTAGCTTGGTCCGCGCAATCACTGTTAAAATAGACTTTAAATCTGTTGTTTCGAGCAAAATGCAAAACTCTTTTATGAGCTTAATACGCCACCTTTAAATCGAAAAATTTTACCAAGTTAAATCCAATAAACGGAGTGTTTTTAATATTTATTTTTGTATGACGCCATGTTGTGACGTAGCTTTGTAACGTCGTCCCTAATAATGCATTCAACTTTATGATTTGCCTGCTGCGGCCCTTGTACAATTTTAATTTTGTTAGTCTACTATTAACTAAAAAATTAGATTTGACTACCCCAAAACCACAAGAAGAAATAAATAGTTAAACGAAAAACAATAAAAACATGCTCCACCCGGGAGTGAAATTTTCATTAACAAAACAACATTTTAAAAAAAACCTCTATGCGTCAAGTCACCCTCTACCACAAAATTTTATGTTTCTCATGCATCCTGCGGTAACAAACTAAATGCCCACCCCTGCGCTAGACGCTCGCTCGACCAATAACACCCTATTGACACTTGATTATTAGGCGAAGCTTATCGCGAAATGATTGGTCGCCCGAAAAAACGCTGACTCCGCATTTAAAGCAAGCATTATAAATGTGTCACCGATATTCTGCTTTGAACATCTCTACTCGCAATGCTTCCTTCCCTGCGTTAATTGCCCGGTGGGTGAAAGTTTATTCACGGCCTTACCTCTTTGTGTATTACCGCGACATTAAAATGAAATACGATTTAGAGAATATTTGAAAAAAACGTATTTGGAGAATATCTGCTATTTGCACCTGTTTCGTATGTTACTTCATTCCAACATATCAACACACAATTTCAAGTTGTGTAGGCCTGGTGTTGATATGTTGGATTGGTAACATGCGAAACAGGTGTATATTGCCACCAGATTTTGCATTTAAATTTGGCGGTAAAATATGTTGTTTCTTAAGAGCATTTTGCAATTTTACTAAAGAGAAGCCCCTTTTTAAAATGCAAGTAGCACGCGCCCAGTTTTGGACGAGTCACAATGAAAGTCTTACGCGCGGGACAATAAAGCGTAGCAGGCGTCAAGTTGCTTCGTCACTTCACAACCTGGACAAAGCAAGCGAATATGAACGAATTTTGTATGGAAGTTTTTCTGCTGCTAGATGGCAGTCGTTAGCTACAAAGAGCTAAAACGCAATATTTAAGGTTTTTGCCCCCCCCCAGTCAAAGGCACCTAGGGGTGCAGCCTCATAAACCTCGACATTGCACCTTCATATCACTCTACGCCATGTCTGAAAATTTGAAGGTTCTGCGATGTATACTTTTTCAATAAAGCTTCGGAACAATATCGGTCTGAAACATGCCATAGGAAACCAAAAAAGACTAGACGGGGGTGCGGTTGTTGTATATTTTGTCAGGGGGTATATTTTCAGGGCTTAGTGTTTATTTTCAATTTTTACTTTATTTTAATTTTTTTTTTTTTTAATTTTTTTTTTAATATTTTGTATTGTGTACTTTATATTATATATTTTGTTTTTCATTTTCCTTAACTTGTTTCTGCAAGCAAAAACAGATATGGGCCGATAACTTCCCCACTGAACTTATGCCTTTGATGCGAAAGGGGTTCAAATATGGCGTAGATTTTGGGGAATGATCGAAACATATATTTGATGAATAGAATTTACGTAGATAATGCGTATGGCCATTTCATTACATTTTGACCAGATTACGTGTTTGAAAATCAAATATTATCATTCTCTCAAAGACTAAAAATGGTTTAACGCCTATGGTTTGCTATACTTTTGCAAACTTTTACTCGGTAATTTTTTACCATGGCTTGGTCCGAGCAATCACTGTTAAAACAGGCTTTAAATCTGTAGTTTTGAGCAATATGCAAACACGTTTATGTGCCTAATAATCCACGTTTTATATTGAAATTTTGCCAATTTAAATCCAATAAACGCAAGATTTATTTATTTATGACGTTATGTTATGACGTAACTTTGTAACGTCGTCGTTAAGAATGCGTTAAACTTAAGCTTTTTGTTTTTGCGGCCCTTGTATAATTATTTTTGTTTAGGCCTGGTGTTGATATGTTTGAATGGTGCAACAATTACAACAGGTCCTAACAGAGATGTGTCCACTGCCTCAAGGATTCGCATTTAAATTTGCGGTGGTAAAATATTTTGTGTTGTAAGAGCAATAGGTTTTTTTACGTAGAGAGGTCTCTTTATGAAAGGCAAGTCGCATGCGCCAAGTTTTACTAGGCAAGCCACTTCGAACAAAAACGTTGCACGCGCAGGACAATGAGGCACAGCAGGGATGCCAGCAGCCGCCTCATCGCGACCGCGACGCGAGCTGATTAAGCAAGTGAATGAAAGCATTCTGTTTTGAAGTTTTTCTGCCGCTAGATAGTAGTAGATAGCTGTTATGAACTAAAACGATGACGTAACACTTTTGTTTTTGTCACTTTTTGTTTTTACCACAATAAGAAATCCCTAACAGTAATATAATAATGAAATAATTTCGCCCTATGTCCACGATAATCGCGTGATCTCACATGCTATATAGTCACTCATACACATAGTCGCGAGGTGAATAGCGTGGTAACCGGCGCCTATGAAATGCACGAATGTTCAAAACCCATTGGGGGTACTGAGTGTGTTAATTTAGAATTCCTTTAAGTATTACTAACGGCTAAACATGTTGCAAGACCGCAACAACAACGTAGTTTACGAAAGAAACAACACCGGTTCTTGGTTACCCGCACAAGGTAACAGGTGAACCATTATTTTCTAATAAAGCTGCCACTAAAATCGGTCAAGCGTTGTGTTGTATTTAAAGCTATAAACTTGTTTTCGAAACCAACTACAGCGAGATATTTCCGACTTTCGTGGTTGCTTACCGACGACTAGTTGTTCTACGAACGAAGCTATTGACTTGTTAAAATTCCTACAATTCGCTGAATTTTCAACAATAACATTAGTTAAATATTTTTAAAGTTTGGGGATTTATTTTTTTTGTAACGCCATGGTATGACGCCACTTAGTAAACCGTTCCTAAAAATGCATTCAACTTCAGTATGAGCACTTGTGCAGGCCTGGTGTTGATACGTTTGGAGTAAAATGCGAAACAGGTGCTAATAGAGAGGTCAACATTACCAACAGATTTCACATTTAAATAACGGCGGTAAAATATGTTGTTTTGTAAGAGCAAGAAAGTGTTTTGCCAAGAGAATGCTCGGAGATATTAAAACGCGTTCGCACAATAAACGCCACACGCGCGCTATTTTCCCAGGGAGAAGCGATACCCAGCTTGGTGCCTCTCGCTTCGTTGCTTCTTACTTAGCGAGATGAACAAATCAAGCCAATATGAAAGAATCTCGCATTAAAAATATTGCTGCCGCCAGACAGGAGGCCGGTCCGGGACAAACTTTCAGTTTTAAACTGGTCCGCAGTGTAAAAAGGTTGCCGACCCCTGATATAGGCAACTAGCGTAAGGGAAGATTGTAACAATGCTTCGGAATATTTTTGTAAAGCTTTACAGAAAATATGGGGATTTAAATAAGCTCTCAACGACTGAACTAGGTGAAACAAAAACAAACTTTTGTAAGATATATTGTTTTTGGGTAAGAAAAATAATGTCTTTCGTTGTCAGCAGAAAGCATGTCTCACCAGACTTTGTGATTACTGTTGACGCAACTAATAAACAGTTTCTGAAAAACGGAAACCCTAAACTTAATTCTTGTTATAATGTAATCTGTAAATTTCATAATTTTTTTTTTTTTAGAAAATATTTTAGGAAATACAAAATCGCCCTCCCTAGTGAAATCCTGCATCTGTCCCATAATTTGTCATTCACGCTCGTCCACTCAAATTAGTAACCCGATATTTAAAATACAAGTCAAATTTTTCACATGGGATTTTATTTGAATATAATATTATAAAAAGTGCAATATTTTAAAAGTAAGCATAAATCATAACTATCGATTTGCGTTGCGATTAACTGTAAAATATTCATTATTTTTTGCGGTTTTAAAGGTCAAGTATGAATTACATGCTTTTGCAAAATTAAAAACGAATCTTAGTTAAAAAAGCCGAACAGCAATTAAATACGTATTTTTTTATTTAAGTTTATTTAACTTTACAAACAAACGAACCAAGCATTCGGTTGCCATTAATCACTGAGGTTGTAGCGACCAAAACTTTGTAGCCTTTCTGTTTTCCAAGAAACCGAAGAGCGGCAATCTCAGAGTAGGTGACGCCGCCAATGAAGTAAACAACAACAACTTTCGATGCAGCCTCATTTGTGTTAAATTTGCCACCTTTAGCCGAGCGTGCTTCGAGCTTCTCAAAATAAGACCCTGGAAGGTGTCGTAAAACATCTTCTAACCCACCCCAACCTTTACGCAACATCGCCTGTTCAACCAACCTGCGAATAAAAACATGAATAAAAATTGTTTTTTTTTAACATAAAAAATATATATATATATATATATATATTTATTTTTTTGGCATAATAAAGAACTAAAAATGTAAAACATTTAATATACATTCTATGTATCAACTGGAAAATTGTTCTTCAGGCACTACTTTTTATTAAATGTACCGACGTTTCAATAGCCCAGTGGTTCTCAACCAGGGTGCCATTTTTACCGCTCCGAGAGATATTTAAAATTCTATAGGATTCAATTTTTTGCTCTATTGGTAAGCTTCTTAATACATTTTTTTGCGTACGATAAAAGTGCCAAATATAAAAAGGCATTTCAACCTTGTTGCACAGTTAATGTGCTGTTTTTAAGTTACAGTTAGCAACTCAGCAAAAATACGAGCAAGGGTACCGCGAAATATTTATAATTTTTAAGGTTGAGAACCAGTTGCAATAGCCTCTACAGGAAATCTTCATCAGGGTAATGATATTGCAACTGGGCGAAAAAAAATACATAGCAGACAAAAAATAAAAAACACACCATGGAACACGGTTTGCAAGAGTAGGTGTCGTATTGTCATGCCCAATAGGCAAATACAAACCTTCCTAAAGCACTTGAACACATCCACAAAACCATCAAATTCACCATGGAACCAAGGACGGTCGCATTCATTCTATTCCTAAAAACGTTGGTGGTACGTTTGTCACATGGATGGGTAAAAACAAAACCGATCAACACGGATAGAGTCTTGCACCTTACATCGCACCACCCACATCAGTCACAAACGGGCGGTTGTGCAATGTACATGCCTTAACAAACCGAGCTAGACGTCTCACGAGCATCCGATCCGTTAAAAATTTGTGCATTGCTAAGCAAAAAGGTCTACGATAATTAGAGTATCCAATGGCAGAAAAGTCTGACTTTTAGACCTTAAGGTCTTGGACAATGCACTAATTGGACCTTTAGGTCAACTCGCGGTGTAGATAAATTGAAAATATTCGTTAGAAATTTACAAAAGATAACAAAAAGTGTGAGATAATTTCTCGTTCAGGGTATATCGCATTGTTGCGTCACGAATTGGTGTATTGGACCTAAAGCGTTTATTTAATTGTTAAATTAATGCACATTATATAGGTTAGTGTTGCTGGTTAGCGTTTGGGTTAAGTATTATTAAACTTAACTTAATGGTCGTAGACCTTTTTGCTTAGAACTGCACTAATTTCTGACGGTTCAGATGTCACAAGCGATCCGACAGACCTTGCCGACGAATGACGCGAGTGCACGCAGCCCCACGCCGCAATAGGTACCCCAAATGGATGCTTTAACAATCCAGACGTAAACTACCGACTCGATGGATGGATTAGTGGTAATATCCTACATTCCAATTTTATCGGTTATTCAACGAATGTCAAGGGATTTTGAAATGTCAGTAGCTAAAACTCCATACAAGACCGAGATGCATCAAAATCAGGGTTAGCCAGCCATGTGACCAGGTAAAGTTATAAAATCAATTTTGAATGTTCGTGTATTATGATTCGAAAAGCGGAGTACCATTGCGATACATGATCATTATGATACAATGAACACCATGCACGACACGTTAATTGCACCCGTGTTTTCACTTTTGTGCAGTAGCGGCCAATAGAGCTGAAGCCTCGCTATCAACAGGGGACATGGTGTTATTTTGCACAATGTGTGCACGCGAAAATGCTTTCAATAAGTGAACACTTTTTTCAGAATGTTAAAATAATAGTTTTAAAAAGTGCTCTCTATTTTTAGAATGTGCACATATTGTAAAAGCTTGCGCACATTTATGAGTTAGAGTTGTGCCCGCATTACTTATTTCAAAATGTGTACATATCCTGAAAAAAATTGCGCACATTTGAAAGGAATTGTTTGTGTGGCTCTCCGCGGTTACCAGAGTATATTAAGGAGGAAATAACGCACTTGGTCTCTTTCTAGTTGGCTTCCCCGATATACAAGCTCAAACTGTACATTTGACATTTAAATTGGCCAATGGGGGGAAATCTGGCAATTTTTAATCAGTCATCATAACGGATTTACTTACGAAATTTTTATGTTATCTATGTTATTGGCATAGTAGGGATATCACACTGCCATGGAAGAATATAATCTTAAGTCTAAACCAGAGGTTCCCTATGTGGGCGGTACCGCCCCCTTTTAGGCGTTAGCGAGTTACAAGGGGGCGTTTTGGGCCTCTTTCTAATTTAGGGGGCGCTGAACGCACATAATGGGGCGTTACATAAAAGTACGTTTTCGCAGTTTTTTATTACATAAAAATAGTAGAAACATCACCGTAATATGCATCACGTAAGCTTAAATGGCCACTTCAGTAATGCGAACTTGTAGTAGTTTCTGGCGTAATAATTGGCTTTCTAATGTTGGTTGTGGTTGCGTTTCACCGTTTTATACGCTGCAAACTGTTTGTATATTTAAAGCGGGGAACGGGAACCTATGCTGGTATACAAAAAGCAAGAGGGCCCGCTTTCGTTTGCCCGGCCCTTACTTAAAACACTAGCTATATGAACTATTAAGGTTTTTGCGTTTTACTGTAAGCATGATGGGGGGGGGGGGGGGGGGGCGATATGAAATAATATGGAGCACAAGGGGGCACTAGTGAAAAAAAGGTGGTCTAAACGAACCAACATTTCTGTTGAGAAAAGCACTGTTAAAGATCACTATTTAATTTAACCCAGCAAAAAAAAAAAAACATTGATGTACAGTAATTGTTGTACATAAAAAGAGATCTTATCAAACGATTTATAGATTCATAGGAATTGAAAAAACTATTTCCCAAGAAATAGATGAATTCATAGGAATTGAAAAAACTATTTTCCCAGAAAAGTTTGCTCACAGAAAAAAATATACTGATGTGCAACTATGAAGAAAAAAACAGCTTGGGATAACTTTGGTGAAGTGGTTACTTACAAGTGTAAAATAGCGTTATTTTTTAAAATTCGTATGGTTAATAACTAATACTTCAAGGGTTCTTAAACAGGTGTGGGAGCATAAGAGGTTGGCAAGCAGGGCGCAAAGGAATCACTAAGAAAAAAACATAATTCATTTATTTGTATTAAGTTTGCCAACACGAAAATCTTTTTTTAAACTATTTTTTTACCATGGCTGACATACATTCATTTTAGTGATATGAATCTTGTTTTTCCGTTTCTTATATAGTTACAGTGACCTGAACGTTTCAGGATATGAAATGTGCAGTGTTATTGGATGAGTAAATTTTAGGGGCAGATTCAACAAGGCACCAGGCCATGCCCCACAAAAAAGTATATATTTTTGAAAACTTTTATTTTTTGGGCACTACGTGCAATATTTTTTTAAGTTTCAGTTTGTATTTTGTATTTTACTTTTTCAAGAAAATCGTCTCAGCCCAATGACAATGTGCAGTCTATGGCCTGCTGCACAGTGTGAAATAATACTTTTTTGGCCATATCAGCAACTCCAGGGTCGTTACTGTTGACATTCATGGCCGGCTCCACATTTTGTGTACTTATTTTTCACCAATTTTTCTTTTGATTTTGCATAATTTATTTATCTGCAACATATCTTAATACTATTGAAATTGTGAGATAACAAACAACCTTGTTGTGATATAGATGCTGATTTACATAATTACATTGCATTTATACAAAAAAACACAAATATCAAATAAATTTTGCATTATTTGCCAGTTTTACCTTTATGCACATCTTTGCACAGTCTATTTGATACAATAAATTGTCTCAAGTGGACACAGCCCAAAAAGTTTAAAAACCCACGCTTAATACAAAAGTTATCTCTGCTTTTTAAAGGAACATAATCTAGCATTGGAATTATAAACCTTTGTTAAAGCAAACAAATTAAAAAATAACATGCAATTTTGTTTGGTAGATTACACATTTTCAGACTAAATCTGAATTTTCAATAAATCATGCTCGTATTTACAAAATCAAAGTTTTTAAAAAATTACAAAGTATACTTTCTAGACCTAACCAATCAGAAAGGGACACTTAAAGCTGATCACAAAATTTGTGTTACATAATGTTATTGCTTTATTCTATGGGAAGACAACCAAATAATTCTAATTTTCTTGTTCGTGAAATAGAGCAGAATGCTTCTAACTCCAGTTGTTAATTTATGACAACTTTACCTGCTTTAATTTCAAATGCAACTCAAAAATGCTACTCTGTCCAATCGTGTTTTTCAGCATGTGATAAATGAATAAATCCTATGCAAGCAAAGCCTATTGAAATTATCCAATAGCAAGCTAATGCTTTGTTTTACAGCCTATGAAAGTTTGGGTCAGCGGATGCTACTTTGGCCAATAAAAAGATAGGCTCTAAAACAAAGTGCTTTTAAGCTATGGATATGCACAAGTCAAACCTCTTTATATTGTGATTTTTAATATAGCCGTTTTACTTCTATTTTATAACTTTATAATATTGATATGTGAATTACTAAAAATACCCTTGTTAAATAATCTGAACAAACTTGCTCTTTTATATCTTAATATTTTCACCAAACTTGAACAAACAAATTTCCCATACCTAATATTACAAATAATACTTATTAAAAAACGTATACTTTAGCAAAAGCAAGTTCAAATTGGGATTGACATTTTATTGTGAAACTTAAAGGGAAATAAAGAAGGAACCTTGACTTAAAAAATGAACAACCTAATATGCATTTTTTTATAATATTTAAAGTGGTCCATGGCCTGAGCAAGTTTATCAACATGTGATATTATACTTTCAACATTGTTTCTTTTTTACTATGTCTATAAAACCCTAAAATTAAAAGTATTATTTTAGTTCAAATAAATTTTACCTGCAAGTCAGTGGTGTGTATGCACCTCCAAACACATAGGCCATATCAGATGGATTTTTAAGATTGAAATCAGCAACTGTCTTTGGTATGAGGCTCAGTTTTTTACTAACAGTTCGAAACCAGTCTTTTTTTTGCAAGGTTGCGAGTGAGTTGGTGACATAAGAAACTGCAGAACCGACTGCCCTGCTTTCTGTCAATCGGTTTAAATTTGATTCAATGGATGTATCCTTTCCAGTTTGTGCCTCAGTTAGAAGACCAGCCTGGTAAAAAAAGCAGGTTAACATTCTACTTTCATCTTAGGAAACCGTTTGTCGGTATTTAAAACAATCAACATGTAAACATAATT